>NW_016107656.1:868718-991074 GCF_001604975.1 Cebus imitator
TAATGCTGGAAGATAAGGAAAAAGTGTTGTTTATAATGAGACTAGAACACAGAAGGCATCTGTGGAATAGAGAAGAAAACCCTGGCTTAGCAGCCAGATGATCTGGGTTTGAGTCCTGCTTCCGTGCTAGCTGCTGGGTCACAATGGGGGAAGCACTCCATGTTTCTGAACATCAGGTTCCTACCTCTAAAATAAGGACAGGACTGAGCTGCGCACTGTGGCTCATGCCTGGAATCCCAGCACTTTGGGAGGCCGAGGCAGGCGAATCACTTGAGGCCAGGAGTTCCAAGACCAACCTGACCAATATGGAGAAACCCCATATCCACTAAAAATATAAAAATTAGCCGGGTGTGGTGGTGCATGCCTGTAATTCCAACTACTCGGGAGGCTGAGGTAGGAGAATTGCTTGAGCCCAGGAGGTGGCGGTTGCAGTGAGCCGAGATTGCCCCATTGCACTCCAGCCTGGGCGACAGAGTGAGACTCTGTCTCACACACGCGCGCGCGCGCACACACACACACACACACACACACACACACAATAAGGATAGGACTAATACTTTTACAGGATGGCAATGGGGATTAAAGACAAAGAAAAAATCAGTGAAAATGCTTTATAGACGACAAGACAGCATTCCGCAGAGTTAACGGGTGAACAGCTACTTTGAGGTTTGAACCCACAGATTAAGGGCTATGAAGTGTTCAGCAACATTGGATGAAGAGGTCATGGAAATGCAAAGACTTGAGGATTCATCTTGGCTCTGGAAGAGAAACTGCAGTGAAGGGGGCAAGGAAAACACAGGAAAAAGGAGAAGAAACTGGTGGTGGGGACAGAAAGAAGAGCTGTGGGTCTTAGAGAGTGTGCCTTCCTTTATGAGAAAACAAAGTAGGACTGTAAAACCACAGTGAAACTCTTGACCAGCAAAGGGGTGAATATCTGCCTGGTGGATTATTTGTGGAAAATCTAAAATCACAGGTTGGCTTCCTAGTCTTGGAATAGTTTCAAGATACCAACTGACCTTCCTATCCTGAGTCAGACAATAAGAACTCATTTCAATATTAGTCCCCCAAAAAACAAAATCAGAGGAGACCATGATGCTAGAATATTTTCATTAATTCTAAGATTAAACAGACAGGCTCTTTGGATTATCAGCAGTTTTCCACTATCAGCACCAACATTCTCTTCTATTAAAGTGAATAAACGATTTTTCATTAATTTACAACCATCCCACCAGGAGAGCAGAAAATTTTACTATGGGGTTGTTTACAAGTCCATTCTTTCTTTGCTGTAAATATCTGAGGGCAGGCACGGTAGCTCATGCCTAGCACTGTGGGAGGCTGAGGCAGGTGGATCACTTGAGGCCGTAAGCTCGAGATCAGCCTGGTCAACATGGTGAAACCTCATTTCTATCAAAAACACAAAAAAATTAGCCATTGTGGTGGCACATACCTGTAGTCCTAGCTAGTCAAGAGGCTGAGGCAGGAGAATCGCTTGAACTTGGGAGGCAGAGGTTGCAGTGAGCCAAAATGATGCCACTGTACTCTAGCCTGGGTGACAGAGTGAGATTCTATCTCAAAATAAAATAAATAAATAAATAAAAAGGCAAGAAATATTTGAGACTGGGTAATTTATAAAGAAAAGAGGTTTAATTGACCCAGTGTTCTGCAGGCTGTGCAGGAAGCATGGTGCTGGCATCTGCTCAGCTTTTAGGGAGGCTTAGGAAGCTTCCAATCATGGCAGAAGGTGAAGTGGGAGCAGCTACATCACATGGCGAAAGCAGGAGCAAGTGACAGTCAGGAGGGGCAAGGCCACATACTTTTAAATGACCAGATCTCCTGAGAATGCACCCGCCATCATGAGATCAGCTCCAAGGGAACGGTGCTAAACCATTCATGAGGTATTTGCCTCCACGATCCAATCACTTCCTACCAGGTCCCACCAGGTCCCACCAGGTCCCACCTCCAATACTGGGGATTACAATTCAACATGAGATTTGGGTGGGGACAAATACACAAACGATATCAGCTTGTTATTGGTTTTATCCTTTAGGAAGTCACACAAGTCTCTAAATTCTTTTATCCTTAACTTTTATCACTAAGGTCTAGACAGTTTCTCCAAGTATAATAAGCCTAAGGATGCTAGTTTGATTTAAAAAAAAAAAAAAAAACTAGAGGAAAAAAGTTTCAATATAAAACATTTTTTCTTTCAAAAAGAGTAATCAAATTTTTAGAAACTCCCACTGGAGAATTCTCAATGTTCCTAGACAATTATGCAGATGGTGCCCAAGATCTTCCTCACCCCAAGCCCAGGGCCACCCTCCTTTAGGAAGATTGTATATTTAGCTGGTGACATGTGCCACTAGGTCTTATGGAAGGCTCAGGAGAAACTCATTCTTCTTATTCCACTTTCTTTCCCTGGCCTTCTTAGACCTAGAAATCGAACTTACTAACATTCAGAATTTGGGCATTTAAGATGTTAACTGACCCGGTGTGATGCCTCATGTCTGTGATCCCAGCACTTTGGGAGGATTAGACAGGCAGATCGCGAGGTCAGGAGATCGAGACCATCCTGGCTAACATGGTGAAATCCCGTCTCTACTAAAAATACAAAAATTTAGCTAGACATGGTGGCACACGCCTGTAATCCCAGCTACTCAGCAGGCTGAGGTAGAAGAATTGCTTGAACCTGGAGGCAGAGGTTGCTTTGAGCCAGGGTCACACCACTGCACTCCAGCCTGGGCAACAGAGCAAGACTCCCTCTCAAAAAAAAAGAAAAAGATGTTAACTGATCTAGAAACAAATGTATTGAAAAACAAATGTCGTCTCCTTTGGTGCTCCTCCTTGCCAGTTGAGACTGAAGGAAGCAAGTGGTTATTAGCCTTGAATGCTGAGCCACCCAAAGGGGTCTGTGGATAGAAGTATATTTCAGGATAATTTGTTTTTCTTGTAATCCTAAGTATTTTATGATATGCATTTAAAAACATTCTGAGAAGGGGTCTGTAGACTTCACTAGACTGCTAAAGAGGTTCATGATATAAAAGATGTTAAGATTCCCTCAGGTGTTGGTTATTTCTTTCCTTGGGCAGGGCCATTCATTTGTTCCTGCTGTAAAATGTATTCCCTGACCTGTATTCTAGTGCTAGGTCTCTGGGGCCATTAAAAAAAGTCAACAGAAGATTCTTTTCTACTGAGATTTTTAAAATTCTCTCTTAAAAACTTGGTTAAAATTTCAATTTTAAAGAGTTGGACAGCAAAACTACAACAACCACCAACAAATTTTCGTTCAAATAGAGTCCTCTGGGTGGTCCAAGTGCTCAAATGAATCTGTATTTACCATTTAATCTCGCATAGTGGCTCTCAAAGTGAGGTCCACAGAACCCTGGCAGGACTCTAAAACTCCTACAGTGGTCCACAAGAACCAAGAGGTTTTCTTAAGAATTTTAAGATGTTCTTTGCCCTTTTGATGGTGTTGACATGTATGTGGATGGAGCAAAGCTATGATCATAAAAAGCTGGTTCATTCACAGGACTGCAGACAGTGGATCAAACTGTTCTACAGGTCATGGTGTTCTTCAGCACATGCATGACAATAAAAACAACACCAGCTTATCTTAAGAATGTTCTTGATGGAAAAGTAAAAACTATTAATTGTTCTAAACAACAACCCCTGAGTACACACATTTTTAATATTCAATGAAGAGGTATGGGAAGTTTGCATAAAGCACTTCTGCTGCTGACCTCCTGCAGTTTGATGTAGTCTAAGGATTCACTTTCAGAGCAATATGCTTAAATGTACAAAGTAAAAAGGATTACAAAGGAGATCTAATCTACTGAATGATTTATCAAAATACTACCAAGTTGTGATAAGTAATATACATGCTTGTTCAGTGTAATGAATAACAAGATTTTGCAGTGGGTCTAATATCTACCATGACACTGATTCAAGAATTATGTTAGTATGAATGACTGAGAGATCTCCAGTAATAGTTGATGTAAAGAATCTATGAATTCTATTGGAGGCATTATAGGTACTGTTCATACTGCCGTTGTTTGTTGCCTACATTCAAAAATGAAGGAAATGTTAAGTTGGTAAAACTATGATGCATTTTTTCCACTATCATTCAGAACTTCTCTGTAATTTACCCATGAACTTTTTTGTGGGGATCTGTGGACCCCATACAGAGAACACCTGCCTCAGAACAAACTTTTGATTCTTGACATAAATAGCATCCACAGTTACTCCCTGTTCTGTTACCTTGCTTATTTTTCTTAACTTTCTGTCGCCAACTGATATATATTATCTGCTTATTTACTATCGGTCTCACCTCACTAGGATGTCAGCTCCATGAGAGGCGGGGCTTTGTCTCCCTCGTGCACTCCTGTCCCAGGGTTTAGGAGAGTGTCAGGCCACAAGAGATGCTTAACCAATATTTTCTTGACTGAATGAATAGATATGATCAGCTTCCAAGACTTACTGAGTCTACATGGAACGCTGCTCTTTCCACTTCCAGTTCCTGCTCCTAGTAGAGTGTCACTGTGTTTTTCAATATTTATATCTCTTATAAATATTGTAGTTTGCAGCTACTCTCATGATTTAATCTGAGGTTTTAGAAAGAAGTTGGTGCTTTAAAAGAACCTCTTAATCAATTAAGAGGTTTGCACTTTCCCTGGGATGTCTGGGGATTGTCAGGATCTACTACTGTTTCCTACCAGCTTCCACAGAGAAAAGGCCAATGACTGAAACACACGCCAGAATTTTCTGCAAAATCCCCAAAGTAAAGCTTTTGTGGGCTAAGATGGAAAATATGAATCTGAACGTCTGACTATCTGGGATTGTAATTTTATCCAGGAAAACACACTGGTGTCACGTGGAAAGAGGTCAAACAGCTAAGTGGAAAAATACCATGTAGTTACCTTAACATGAAACGTTTCTTTTGGCTTCTCATGCTTAATAGGCTGACCTGCTTAACTATTTGGATTTAAAAGAAAGAAAGATCTCATAGCATCAAATCTTACTCTTTGTCTTCAAATACTTTTATTATAAAATCACTTCCTGTTTATTATATAAAATATGGCCAAGCAAAAAGAGGACAATAAAAAGCAACCATAAATCTGCCAGACCAAGTAAATATTTTAAAATGAAAGATATATAGAATATAAAGAACATAAAAGTATGTTGGTGTATAGCACTTTTCAGTAATTTTTATGTGAAAGCCTGTTTTTCTTACTGTGGGTTGTCCTGACTGTAATGCCAAACTCCAAATAAAATATTTAAAAGAACAAAGGAAGCAAAAGTCTTTGAACTTTCTTCCCCTATACACTTAATTTTTTTTATACTTAGATGTCCACAAAGAGGCCAATGTTTCTTTAGCTGAATTTTCATTGACTTAGACATTCTTCCATCTAAATCACAAATGGGGAGGGATGGACTGAACAAAGCAAAATTCATTCAATTATCAAAAAAAAACTCAGAAGACTTTGTTGTTTACCATATGAATTGGTAACTTCTCACCAGCTCCTTTATTTGAGGAAGTGGCGCGAAGATGAGACAGTGTCAGGTTGGACAGGTCCTTTAGCCTCTTTAATTAGAATGGGCAAGGACTGGATTGGCTTCGGTTTCTCAGTTTTACAGGCTCCCATCTTGGGAGACTGAATGTGGTTGCCTTAATTTAACAAGGTCTCTGTTCACCTGGAAGGACTCATGACAGAGTTGGGGACCCATATGATTTCCGTTGGCATTTTTGCAGTTGGTACAACAGATATTTCCGTTAATGCAATCCAAGTTGACTTCAGTTTCTCTGAACAAGGACAAAGGTAAATCCCTCTTGTGTTCCTTTTATTTTGGTAACAGTCTCATGGCTTACTTTTTAATTTAATGCCCTAGTCTTCTTTTAAGTCAGTTTATAAGTGTTGGTCACATGCTAATGCAGTTTGTAAAAAGTAATAGAAATTCAGGACTTGGTTTTCTTTTGGGGCTCAGCCACCTTCTTCAACAAGGAAGGTTCTGAAACTTCCAATCTCTTAATAATTCATTCTCAGTTCTTCCCTCCCTTCACCATCCCATTCCTTTTGAAATTTTAAACTTTTTAATCAAGGTTTTCATTTGGGAGGCCTTTGCTGAAGTCAAATAATTCCACCCTCACGAGGGTCTCACAGACTGGAAGTAGCTTCTTTAGAAGTCTAGAGGCCTCAAATGATAACAACAGAAGCGTTGAATTATGTGCTTCTTGTGTTTTCAAAGCCTTCGATTCTCTATTATCTCATTTTTATTGGCTGAGGAAGGACTGATGAGGTTACTGCATTTCCGGGAAGGGCCATTCCAGAAGGAGGAAATGCCGGCAGGACTGTAAAGCTCATTGCTCGGTTCACTCATCGTTGGGACAGAAGCGCTGGAATAAGGGTTGGGGAGAGCGACAGACTCAGGGTTGCTGCCCAATAGGTCAGTGAATTAACAGGAGCAGAGGGCAGGGAGGAGGAGAGAAGGAACTGCATCCTTGGGAACAGGCAGAATTCTACTTTGAAGGGTGGACTTGGAAATGGTGGAGTGGAGTGGACTGGGGTGTGGCTGGGAGGAGATGGGGAGCGTGGGACAGTATTACATCTACAGCTTCAGGTTAGAGACCAGGGAAACATCCTCATCTGACTTCCTGCCTGTCTTTCAGAGAACATCAGAAGAAAGAAAGATGGTTGTGGCTACAGGTGTTGCTATTGTTGGTTTTTGAGACAGAGTCTTGTTCTGTCATCCAGCCTGGAGTCCAGTGGTGAGATCTTGGCTAACAGCAGCCTCCACCTCCCAAGTTAAAGGAATTCTCGTGCCTCAGCCTCCCAAGTAGCTGAGACTACAGGCACACACCACCATGCCGGGCTAATTTTTGTGTTTTTAGTACAGATGGGGTTTTGCCATGTTAGCCAGGCTGGTTTTGAACTCCTGGCCTCAAATGATTCACCCACTTTGACCTCCCAAAGTGCTGTAATTACAGGCGCAAGCCAATGCATCCAGGTTGTTTTTTGAATAAATGGAGTAAACCAGGTAATTGATGCATGATAGAGGATCTGCCTAGCTGTTCAGTGTGACGTTTCAGTTCTTGCTACCTTCTGCCTCAAACTTTATACCCCAGAATCCTTCACTGCCTTTAGTTCCTCCTCTGTATAAAGCTATTTCGAGTTACACCCTCTCTGCTTGGACCTTGTACTCATCCTGCAAGACTCAACTCAGGTGACGCCTGCTTCAGGAAGCCTCACAGACACGAGCTCCCCACACCTCCGCTGGTGCTCCTAGATAACGCTCTGATGTTACAACCCTAGTTGTGTATCTGCCTCTTTCCTTAGACAATTCCTTGTATCTTGTTTCTGAAGCCCTAACACTCACCACTGAGCTTGGCACAATGTAGATGCCCACGTCTGTTTGGCTGAAAGAATACACATCTGATGAATGAAAACACACAATGAAGAAGACAAAGAGGTTTGGAGCTAGAGATGACACTGAATGTTAGCGTCACGGCAGTAGCAATTCTCATGCTATTGACTGTTTTCCAAATGGTGTAAAAAGTGCCCGTCACACAGTGGGTACTGAAACAGAATTTTTAAAATAAATTAAGAGGGAAGAAACATTTTTGGAAGTGATGTACAAGTGGTGAGCTACAGATTCTTTTGCCATGTCAAAATATTTTTTAAAGAGCTTTTCTTGAGGGCAAGGGTTCTTTTCAGGAGAGACCCATTTTTTCATCTGGAAGAAAGCTTCAAAGCACAAATTCTTCTGCAGCTTATTCATGTGCAGTAGCAATATTATTTTTTAGTAATTCACATGTTACACAGTCTGAAATGAGCCTAAGATCTGAGTCTTCTGAAGTCTCAGTGCCATGTAGGGCACACCACTTGATGCAGAGACTGTAGCCCCCTGAACCTCCTGACCCTTCCTGGCTTGTTCTTTGCAGAGCTAAGCTCTCAGGCCCCAAGACACAGTGAGAGAAGAGCCTGGACATCTGAAAGCTTCTGCATACCTCCCTGCTTCCAAGCAGCATGCATATTTCATTTTCTACACAGAGCTGAGAGGATAAACAATTTCCCAATAAACAGAGTGGTCAGGGAGGCAGGTAATTAACGAGTCTACTGGTTTGTGGGTGGGAGTGGGCAGGAAGCATATCAACCGGATCCCTGGGCTGTAATGGATGTTACAGGTCTCTTAAAAGTTCATCTTGAGGTTAAAACACATCTTTCCAATAGTGTCTGCCATTATAAACCTAAGATTCAGGAAGATACAACTGTATGTAGCACAACATTTTATATTATTTCTTAGATGTTACCAATCCCTAGTCACGAGTAGGGTGAGGATATATTATATATCAATCAGCATCACCTTCAACAGCGACTATTTACTGAGCAGTGTGGTGTGCAGGAGACTGCAGAGACAGGGAGCATAAAGTGATTGTGCTCTCTGTCCTTGAGGAACTTTCTATTCAGCGAGGGAGACATAAAAAATCATGACGATGGCAATGCAGGGAAAGGCAAAACAAAGGGCATGGCAAGCTCTTCCACAGGGATTCCAAGGAGGTGGGTGGTCTCAGGAATTTTTTGCATCATAAATATGTTGGAGAATCATGAAGACAATTGTGTGTAGCATAGAGGCTGGAGAGTCAGCTGTAGTGTCAGATGACCTAGCTTCAAATGAGTGGCAAGCTGGCAAATGTGTAACAACCATCTTTTCAGACAGAAACAAACAAAAAAACAAACAAAGAAACAGACAGACAGACAAACAAAGGCCTGATGTGTAGCATATGCAGATTTTCATGGTGTAAATACTCCTACATGGTGAAATTTTCAAGCTACCATTTTCATGTCAACTGACTATTGCAATTCCTAAAAATTTAAAAATTGACTCAAAACTAGTCTGCACCAGCTCTAACACAATACTAGCTGAAATCCAGGTTCTGTTACGTACTAGTGGTGTGAATTGAGGCAAGTTACTTAACCTCTGTAATCTTTGGCATCTCATCTGTGAAACAGGTACGATAATATCAATCTTAGCTCGGCGTGGTGGCTCACGCCTGTAATCCCAGCACTTTGGGAGACCAAGGCGGGCGTATCACCTGAGGTCAGGAGTTTGAGACCAGTCTGACCAACGTGGAGAAACCACGTCTCTACTAAAAATACAAAAAAAATTAGCCGGGTGTGGTGGCACATGCCTATAATCCCAGCTACTTGGGAGGCTGAGGCAGGAGAATTGCTCGAACCCAGGAGGTGGAGGTTGTGGTGAGCCAAGACTGCGCCATTGCACTCCAGCCTGGGCAAAAAGAGTGAAACTGTGTCTCAAAAACATATAATAGTAATAATATCAATCTTAGGGGGATGCTGTAAAAATTAAATGAGATAGTGTATGTGTGGTAGCCATGAATCTCTCCTGCCGCAGGAAGAGTAAGTAACCAATGGTCCCAGCTGCTTTGATCTGATTTTATCACCTCATCTGTGCCAAGGCCATGCTTCCCATGGGCTAATATCAGGCAGTGACACATGTGATAAGTTGCCTAAGGCAGGCCCATTCCTGCAACACACAGGACTCCTCTGATGAATGACTTTGGCTGACAACTTCCCCTTGGCCTGTCAGAAATTTTCTTAGAACTAAACTATGTTCTAAGGCTCTCCTCACCCACCAGTCCTCCCCCTGTTCTTGAGAGCAATCAAACCTCCCATGGGTCAGATGGCTCTTCCCTCCTGTTTACCCCTTCACAGGCATTTCCCCCAATCAATCTCTTGCACATCCAATTTCATCTTGGCATCTGTATCTCGAAGGAGCCCTTTGGGTTATGTATGTAGTATATGCTCAATAAGTATTTATTTTTATTTTTTTTGAGACGGAGTTTCGCTCTTGTTACCCAGGCTGGAGTGCAATGGCGCGATCTCAGCTCACGGCAACCTCTGCCTCCTGGGTTCAGGCAATTCTCCTGCCTCAGCCTCCTGAGTAGCTGGGATTACAGGCATGTGCCACCGTGCCCAGCTGATTTTTTGTATTTTTAGTAGAGATGGGGTTTCACCATGTTGACCAGGATGGTCTCGATCTCTTGACCTCGTGATCCACCCACCTGGGCCTCCCAAAGTGCTGGGATTACAGGTGTGAGCCACCGCGTCCAGCCCAAGTATTTATTTTTTAAAAGAAGAGTGATGTGGAATCTCCTTGTCCTTTACGTTCTGAGGACGGAACGTAAGTGTCCTCTTCCCTTGGTAAGTGATTCTGAAAGCGAACGTGACAATCCTTACCACCCGGGCATACCTCTGCATGCCTCACCAGGCCAATGCAGACCAGACTTCCCTACCACTATCTCCATTTTCCCACGGCCTTCTTGCCGCATATGCACATCCATCTTGCTTCTGCCCTTGTCACTAAATGGAAACTGCTTTTGCCAAGATTACTAGAAATCTCATGGTTACATTTTCTCTTCTCATTTTCTATGCTCTTCCTAGAAGCTTCTGACAGTCATGAACCTCATGGAACTTTTTCCCTCTGATTCTCTGACACCACCACATCTCTATATTGTATTCTTCCTAGGACTCTCCATCAGCATTTTTTTGCTTCCAAGTCCTCAATTGGTGCTAAAATATGGGTGACTCTGGGCTCTTTTACTTATCCTCATTCCTGATACTCATCCCATGGCTCTAATTCATCAACTTCAGCAAATAATTACTGAGCACCAACACTGCTCCATGATCTCAACCTTCTCAGAATAGCGATTTTATTAGATTGATTACCCTCTCTTTGGATACTGGTCACTTACAATTCCACATATTCAGCCCGGCCCACTTTTCTGCCCGCTGGATGTCTCCATTCACATGTACTTCAGGCACCTGAAACTCAGCATACCCAAGGCGGAATTTATTTTTCCTGCACATCTGTCCCTTCATTCTCTAGCCTCAGCAGCACCTTGCATCAACTTGCTCCAACTAGAAATCTAGAATCGTCCTGAATGCCTTTTCGTTCTTTAGCCCCATAGCTAATCACTCATGAAATAATTGTTGATTTTATTACATAGACATGTCTTAATCTATCCATTCCTCTTGATCTCATGTACTGTGACAATCCTGTTCTAAAACAAAATAGTTTACTTTGCTCTGCTCCAAACATCTTCCCCTTGCATAAGATTCTAAATGAAAATCTTGGCTGAGTGCAGTGGCTCATGCCTGTAGTCCCAGCACTTTGGGAGCCCAAGGCAGGAAGATAGCTTGAGGCCAGGAGTTTAGGACCAGCCTGACAAACATGGCAAGACCATGTTTCTAAAAAAATAAAAATAAAAAAGAAAGAAAAATTAGCCGGGGTAGTGCATACCTGTAGCCATAGCTACTTGGGAGGCTGAGGTGGGAGGACTGCTTGAGCCCACAGGTTTGAGGCTGCAGTGAGCTATAATTGCACCACTGCACTCCAGCCTGCAAGACAGAGTGAGACCCTGTCTTTAAAAAACAAATAAATTCCTGTAATCCCAGCACTTTGGGAGGCCGAGGCGGGTGGATCACGAGGTCAAGAGATCGAGACCATCCAGGCCAACATGGTGAAACCCCGTCTCTACTAAAACTACAAAAAAATTAGCTGGGCATGGTGGCGCGTGTCTGTAATCCCAGCTACTCAGGAGGCTGAGGCAGGAGAATTGCCTGAACCCAGGAGGCGGAGGTTGCGGTGAGCCGAGATCGCGCCATTGCACTCCAGCCTGGGTAACAAGAGCGAAACTCCGTCTCAAAAAATAAATAAATAAATAAATAAATAAATAAAACAAATAAATTAAGAATAAATAAATGAGAATTCTATCATATCATGATGTCTAGAACTTTTCATTGTCTTTAGCATAAAGCTTCAAATATTTAGAATATCTTTTAAGGTCTTTGATGATTGATCTATTGCCTACCTCTCCAGCTTCATATTACACCCCTGTTCTCTACTTTCTAAACTCCATCCATATGAGATTCTTGCAGTACCTGGGACCCTTGACCGATGCACATATTCTGCCTATGGCCTGATCATCTCTCCCAATTACTTGTTTAATGTCTGTTTTACCGGACAGATTATATACTCCGGGAGGGCTAGAACCACATCTGTGTTTTTCATTAGTGCATTCTCTGCATCTGCTAAAGGGCTGGCTACAGAGTAGGTGCTGTGTATTTGTTGAAAGGAAGAGTGAAGGAACTGACCATATCAGAATATAAGTAGTCTAAACATTTGTGCACATGATGCATATAATCAACTGCAGATGGGTAGGTTTCTGAAAAGATGTTGGTAACAAAATGCCAGACCCACCAGGTTTATTTATATTTAAGGGGAAGAACCCAAGAAGAACAGTTTCATTTTTTAAAAAAACAACTCAAATTTCAGTCATTGGCATTGATGTTAGTGTGTCAGTGTTTGTACACATGCGTGTGTAAACTGTGATGCGGGGGTGGTGGTGATAGGGTCTCCTGTGGTGATTTGGTCACCTTGAGGACTGCATCTTCCTTTTCTGGACAGGCATGAGGTTACACTAGGCTGTCTTCAGACATAGATCGGTGAACAATAGATTGGAAAACTTTAGGAAACAGCTGTCACTTCTGGGTTTTACCATTTTGCTTCAGAACTTAACATACACACTTTTCAGACACTCCTGTACTTCACAAATTTGTTCTTGACATTTTATTTCCTAAATTCACTTTGCCTGGTAAACACCCCACTGGGCTCAGCCTTTGCTGGTAGCCTCACAACAGGGGTCAACTATGTGTGGCATTTCTAACCCCCCTGCTCCAGCCATAACAACTCAAATGAGCGGCTGAGATGAGATAACTTCTGTTTCTTTTCTGCCTTGAAATATTATGACTAATTAAGGGATGATTTTTTTTTTTCCTTTTATCAACTCCCTGGGATCCCATGTTAAAAGACCTTGATGACAAATCCTGTTCTTCCTTTTTGGCTTTTTGCTTCTGATTGTTTTCATTCCTGCCTTGTTAGTGGCCTCCGCTTCTGCTGTGCCAGTGATGGTCAGCTCACAGGTCAAGGGCCTACCCAGTATGACCCCATTCCAAGAGCCCCGGGTAAAGATGTTTAATTGCTTCTTGCCACAGCTTTGTCATTTGCGAAAAGGGATTAATAAGGCTACCTTGGCGAATAGCACATTCTTGGAAGATGGTAGACTTGACGTGTTTTGAGTTTTTTAAAGCGAAAAGTCCTTTGAAAACTTGGTGTTAACTGATGCCGTAATGTAAAATTATTTATTTTGACTGAATCTTAAAATTCTCAGTGCTCAATATGGCTTTGCAGATAAATTAAATATAGACTGTGCTCTGATTTTCACTAATAACATTTAGAGAGAATTAGATGAGGTGTCTTTTATCAAAAACATTTAAATCAAGGCTGTATTAAAAAGGGTGGCCCAAGTAGTTTTAGGTACAGGGAATGCAACAAATAATACCTTGCCCCAGTTGAGAAGAACTTTCCCAGGAAAAGGAAACCTTTCTGAAAATTGCACTCTGAAGGTTTGTTGGACTAATGACAACATTTTATTTATCTGTAATGATTAGTATTTAAAAGCAAGTGCTCATAGACCTCAAGTTTAAAGGCACTGTTAAGGTTGCTAGGCATAACAGAATTGTTTCTTTTTGATAATAATGTCTTAGTTTGGGTAAACTGGTGTAGCTTAATTTCATGAGCTGTAATGGAATAATATACTCTGAGGTCCACTGGGCCCTGGGTAACAGTTGTAAGATCTGAACAAGCAACAATTAACTTTGCTGAGGAAAAGGAAGCATCCTACTATGGTTTGAATGTGGTCTCTCCAGAACTAAGGTGTGGCCAATGTGATTGTATTAGGAGGTGGGCCTTTAAGAGGTGACTGGGCCACGAGGGCTCTTCTCTTGTGAATGGGACTAGGTGGCCTTATAAAAGGGCTTGACATGGTGGGTATGGTGGCTCATGCCTGTAATCCCAGCCCTGTGGGAGGCTGAGTTGGGTGGATCATTTGAGGTCAGGAGTTTGAGACCAGCCTTGCCAACATGGAGAACCCCTGACTCTACTAAAAATACAAAAATTAGCCAGGTGTGGTGGTGCACGCCTGTAGTCCTAGCTACTTGGGGGCTGAGGCAGGAGAATCACTTGAACCCAGAGGCAGAGGCTGCAGGGAACCAAAATTGCACCACTGGCACTCCAGCCTGGGTGACAGTGTGACACTCTGTGTCAAACAAACAAACAGAGCTTGATGGAAGGAGTTCACTCACTTGTCCTTGGGCCTTCTTCAGTGTGAAGACACAGCATTTTTCTCCTCCAGAAGAATCATCTCAGAAGCGGACAGAAGTCCTCACCAGACAACTGAACCTGCTGGCACTTTGATCTTGGACTTCACAGTCTCCAGAACCGTGAGAAAGAATTTTCTTTTCTTTATAAATTACCCAGTGTCAGGTATTTTGTTACAGCAGCACAAACAGAAGAAGACATATCCATTTTATAGTCTAGAAAGAAGTGTCCAGCTTAATTAGCAGCAGTGACCCAGAGGCAACAGAGATGCTTGCACGGAAAATACAGATATGCAAATTTATATGAATGAAAAATATGCAAAGGATGCACTGATGTGATCATATATATTTCAAACTGTGAACCAAATATGTATGCATTTATTCATTTACTGAGATACTAATCTTTGAGCACTTATTATGTGTCAGACCCTGGGTGCATGTCTAGTACTAAAGAAGTACAGATAAAAAAGACAGGAAAATTCTCTGCCCACATGCGGCAAGTTCTAAGACCCTCCTATTCAATAAGCTCCATGGAGGCAACGGGGTGTAAATAAAGCCGTGAAGATAGCCCCTGCCCTTTGGGAGCTGACTGTCAGGCTGGGAAGGACTAAGGAATCAATGAGAGTGTCACACGGGACAAAAAGGACCAGTTCAGCATAGTGGTTAAGAACATGGCTTCTGAAGCCTATTTACCTGGGTGGGAATCCTGGTTCTACTATTTAATGGAGGCAGCTTCACTCTAAGCAAGTTACTTAACCTCTCTGAGCATCAGGATTCTCAACTCTAAAATAAGATCATAGTCACACCGTTTATAAGATCATTATGAGGATTAAGTTGAGGATTCTAGTGCTAAACAGTACCTGGAACACAGTGTGACTTCAGGAAAAAGAAATGGGGTAAAGCACACAGGCAACTGGGACTCTAAAAAAGGAAAACACCTCAAAGGCTGGGATCGAGAGAGACTGCAGATGAGAATCTGAAAGATGGATAGGAGGTGGAGAGAGGAAAGACAAAGAAGGCCTTTTAGGCCAGGTGCAGTGACTCATGCCTGTAATCCCAGCACTTTGGTAGGCCTAGGTGGGAGGATCACTTGAGCTTAGGAGTTTGAGACCAGCCTGGGCAACATAGTGAGACATAGTGAGATCTCATTTCTACAAATAAACAAAAACAAAAATTATCAGGTGTGATAGCTCATGCCTGTAGTCCCAGCTACTTGGGGGCTGAGGCAGGAGGATCACTTGAGCCTGGTAGGTAGAGGCTGCAGTGAGCTGAGATCCCGCCACTGCACTCCAGCCTAGGCAAGAGAGGGAGATCCTATCTCAAAAAAAGAAGAAAAAAGGAAAAAACAAGGCCTTTCAACTTAGGATATCAGCAACAGGACAAGCATAGAGATGAGGATGAGCTTTTCTGAAAGATGATGTCAGCAGCTTGGTTGGATTAGCATGTATTTGGGAAAGCAGTAAGTCAGGGCTGGCAGGATAGGACCAGATTGTTAAGAGCCTTGAAAGACAGAGAAAGGCCTATAGGATTCATGACAGTGGGCCGGAGTCACCAAACTTCTTGAGCAAGAAATTAAATGGTGTGATGTGAAGCGCTGCTTTGGGAAGCTAATCTGGCAGCACTATGCAAGCTGAAAGAGAGAGAGAATGTCTGGAATTTGAGGAGAGCAGTTAGGAGGCGTGGCAGAGTTGAAAAAAGTTAAAGACTGTTGGCAGCAGCAGTGGAGGAAGATGGGGACATCTGAGAGACATTCTAAAGAAAAACTAAAAAGCATTTCACTGCCAATTGGACTGACTGGATGAAGGAAATCTTTTTAAAAAATCAGAAGCATGGTACATAAGTGATATATGTGCATTATTCAAAAGTTTTAAGTAACAAGCAATCACATTGGACGAAAATAGATTAGCCAAGATGTATGAAACTGACCGCATAAACTCTTATTGGATACCCAAGAGAGACTGTGAGTCCTAATAAAGATGAGGGACCAAAGGACTTAGGGAAGGAAACAAATATTGTGAGGCATGATGAGGCCATCTGGGATGGGCCAGGTACAAAACCCACCATTCCAAACAAAGAGCTACTCAAGCTTTAATACCTGGGGTTCGCGCATAAAGGTAAAAGGCATACGCTGATCTAGGAAATTAATAATCTAAATTTAATGAGGGGGGCAGCTGAAAATAACAAAGTTAAAATCTCAGATACACCTTAAACCCAAACAATTCAAGTGAGTTGGTTTATTCCCTCATTCCAACTTAGTTTCCAAAAGTAAGGGAAAAATAAGAGTCGCTGCTTACTGACCACACAGAGCTAAGAGTGGGCATGGCAGGAAGTAGAGTGTCATCACTTTGAAGTTCTCAAGGTCAAACTTTAAAGAGAAACATCGTCCAACCAAGCATCAATATTCTTCTCAAGGATCTTGGCTTATCTGCGTCCATATTTGTAGCTGAATGG
This sequence comes from Cebus imitator, assembly GCF_001604975.1. Taxonomy (NCBI): domain Eukaryota; kingdom Metazoa; phylum Chordata; class Mammalia; order Primates; family Cebidae; genus Cebus; species Cebus imitator. The sequence goes on from NW_016107656.1 coordinate 885,398, forward strand.
ATGGACTGAAAATTGCTCAAAGTACAGGGTCTTAGTCAAAGATTTCTCCCAATGTCAAGTGTGCTCAGGGTCAATTCAAAGACCTTCCCAGTCCTTTTGTAGCAGTCCCCCAGGAAGTCAAAGAAGGTTTCATCAGAAGTCAGGGAGATGTGAGGTCTCCACATCAGAGGTGAACCAGCCCTAGCCAAAGACCACCTAGGCCTGGAGTAATTCATTTTTACATCTGCTGTTATAATTTAAGCGAAGTAAGATGGGCACCTCACACGACTTTCAGCCTCCAGTTGTTTTTCATCTTTCCTTGGTATTACAAAACTAAGAATTACGGTTCTAGTCTGCATTTATTACAATTTGTTAAATGTGGTCACTGAGGAGCTGACTGCCAGGGAAACTACACCCATGGGAAAAGACCCAAGACACCATCCAGCCCAGAGACCTCCAGAAAGGGCACACTTGAATTTGGTGACACAGGCAGTTGGGAATGAAGCCACTCTGGAAGTGGTGGGTTATGAAAAAGGAAACGTACGTTACAGGTGGATGCGGGGCCGGGGGTGTTAACGTGACAGTCTTTGTATTTTTCCTTAGGTTTTTCTATCACTAGTTGTTGAGACTGATGCTGCTTATATTCTCCCTGAAATGAAATCCCAAAGGATCTGAATCCTAAACATCATACTCTAGCAGAAAAGAAGGAGAAATGAATTTGACAATTAGCAATTTAACTTTTACTTCAAGTATCTGACTTGTATGATAAACCAATTTTTTTTAAACTTTTACTTTATGTCCTGGGATACATGTGCTGAACATGCAGGTTTGTTACACAGGTATACATGTGTCATGGTGGTTTGCTGCACCTATCGACTTGTCATCTAGGTTTTAAGCACCACATGCATTAGGTATTTTTCCTAATGCTCCGCCCCCGCTTTCCCCCCACCCTCTGACAGGCCCCGGTGTATGATGTTCCCCTCCCTGTGTCCATGTGTCCTCATTGCTCAACCCCCACTTATGAGTGAGAACTTGCAGTGTTTGGTTTTCTGTTCCTGTGTTAGTTCGCTGAGGATGATGCTTTCCAGCTTCACCTATGTCCTTGTAAAGGACATTAACTTATTCTTTTTTTATAAATTCCATGATGTATATCTGCCACATTTTCTTTATCCAGTCTATCACTGATGGGCATTTGGGTTGGTTCCAAGTCTTTGCTATTGCAAATAGTGCTGCAATAAGCCTACATATGCATGTCTTTATAGCATATATAACGACTATATACTATAAAATATATATATGATTTATAATCCTTTAGGTATAAACTCAGTAATGGGATTGCTGGGTCACTTTGATCACAATTATATTTAACACTGTTCAAGAGATACAACAAAAACAAATGGATAAGAGGTATAAAAACTAGAAAAAAGAAAAATAAAACTATCACCTGGGGATATAATTTTAACTAGTAAGCTGAAAAGAATCTGTGAAAATTCACTCACTAAGGTGACTGGGTTAAAGATAATATATAGAAATTAGCCATAGTAATAATATGCAACAGTTGCAACAATAACAAATCAAATATCTTGAAATTGACTTAAGAACTCTGTGAGATCTAAATGAAGAAAACTTTAAAACGCTGGAGAGATATAACAGAAGTTCTGAGCAAATGGAAAGGCAAAATACATTCTCAAGTAATAAGACTCCACATAAAGATGTCAATCCTCCCAACTTTAAAGCTCAAAGTAAACCTAATACATAGGATTTTCTGGGTATGAATGTGGGGTACGGGTAGGGGGCAGTTAAACAAGTCTTTGCTATTGTAAATAGTGCTGCAATAAGCCTACATATGCATGTCTTTATAGCTTATATAACGACTATATACTATAAAATGTATATGATTTATAATCCTTTAGGTATAAACTCAGTAATGGGATTGCTGGGTCATTTTGATCACATTTTAAAGTTCCTAAGGAAAAATGAACAAAGACCTAGGACAATTGGGGAAAAAGCTGAATAAATAGGAGAGACCGGACCCTGCCAGATAATAAAATGTATTATACAATAGTTACTCTCTATATTATTGCATATTACATAATAAAAATATTTATTGTGTAATTATAGTTTACAACAGTGTGTGTTTATATATAAAATACAAATATATAGAATAATGTTCTGTACATAAAGATATACATTAATGGAATAAAATAAAATGCAAAAGAAAAAATAGATCCCTCTAAAACCACGAGTTTGTGATATAAGAAAGGTGATGCTTTAATGAGGAAAAAATTAATTATTCTATAAATGTGGGGATAATTTGTTAGTCATCTGGAAGAGAAATAAACTACTGTACATTGGTATGATATACCTGACATCAGGATAAATTTCAGAAGTATTAAAGGTTTTAATTTGACACGAGTAACAACAAAACTCTAGAAGGCATCATGCAGAATTTTTTTTATAGTTTCAGAGTTAATAAGATCCTTCTGAGTGTAACACAAAACTCAGAAGCCATAAAAAGAAAAAGGTTGATAAATTTGACTACAAAGAAATAAAATTATGCATGGAAAAAAACAAGGAAAGTTAAAAGATTACTAACTAGTAAAAGAATACTTGCAATTTATATCATAAGTAATGGGCAAATCTGTGTAATTTTCTGAAAAGCTCCTAGAAATCAGAAGTTAGCAAAATGGGCAATGATATGATGAGAAAGGAAAATACAATTGCCTCTTTTTTTTTTTTTTTTTTTTGAGACGGAGTTTCACTCTTGCTACCCAGGCTGGAGTGCAGGGGGGCGATCTCGGCTCACCGCAAGCTCCGCCTCCTGGGTTCAGGCAATCCTCCTGCCCCAGCCTCCTGAGTCGCTGGGATTACAGGCACACGCCACCACGCCCAGCTAATTTTTGTATTTTTAGTAGAGACGGGGTTTCACCATGTTGACCAGGATGGTCTTGATCTCTTGACCTCGTGATCCACCCGCCTCGGCCTCCCAAAGTGCTGGGATTACAGGCCTGAGCCACCGCACCCGGCCCACAATTGCCTCTTAAACATGTGAGAAGATGCTCAACTTCACTCATAAAGAGAGAAATGCAACTTACCCCACTGACACATCATTTCTCATCTCTCAGGCTGGCAAAGATAAAGACATACGATAACATGGTGTGCAGGTGAGGGGCTGAGGAACTAAATGATGCGCAAGAAGGACCACATTCCCAGAATCCTGATACCAGAAATATATGGACATGTCCATTCTGATGTACTGTTGACAGCACTGAGTATGAATTGGAAATGTGCTAGAGCCGGACAGTAACAGCTTATAAGAGGCAAATGCCCATCTCTTAACTCTGCTGTAGTCAGTGATGTCATGTTAGTAGTTTGAAATCACCATGGTGAGAAGTATTTACACGACGGAAATTGGCAAAGTTACAAAACAACTTCCCACCCCCGCCAGAGGTGGTTGTTAAACATTTATGAGCACTCCACTACTCATAGTTTCTGAAGTCTCTACCAGTTTAATATATTGAAAGTGATATATTGCTTTAATCTGCAATTTAAAAATTATAGATGAGGCTGAGCATTTTTTAGATTATCTGGAATTGTAATTTTTCAATTGGGAATTAGTCATGTTTTTACTGATTTATAAGAGCTCTTATATATTAATATCTTCAAGAATATACTCTCGTCGGCCAGGCATGGTGGCTCACACTTGTAATCCCAGCACTTTGGGAGGCTGAGGCGGGCGGATCACGAGGTCAAGAGATGGAGACCATTCTGGCCAACATGGTGAAACCCCGTCTCTATTAAAAAGACAAAAAAAAATTAGCTGGGTGTGGTGGCGCATGTCTGTAGGCCCAGCTACTTGGGAGGCTGAGGCAGAAGAATTGCTTGAACCCGGGAGGCGGAGGGTGCAGTGAGCCGAGATCGCATCACTGCACTCCAGCCTGGCGCCTGGCTACGGTGCAAGACTCTGTCTCAAAACAAAACAAAACAAAACAAAACACAAAAAGAATAAACTCTCGTCATATTTGTAAATATTGTCTCTATTGGATTTGCCTGTTAACGTTGCCTATAATGACTTTTTGTGAAATAAACTTAATTTATCTAAAGACAAATCTAAAATTCATTTCTTTTGTGATTTCTCCCATTGCCTGTGTGTTTTGCCATCCTCTAGCTCAGTTACATCTTCTTCCACAGCATAGACAACTGACAGCCTCCACGGCTGACACACATCCTTCTGATTTCTCATATTTTACCTTTTTAATGCATGTGAATTTATTTGATGTATGTCGGGTTCCTTAACATCCAATTTTTCCTGCACTATTTATTGATAAACCTCTCCTTTCTCTATGGTGCATGATGCTTTTTTTCTAACTGAAATTTTATTGAGATGACTATAGATTCATGTGCAGTTGTGATGCTTTTTGATAAAATAATAATAATATAATAATGATGATAGCTAATATTATATTTAAAGATCAGAAAGACATAGGAGTGTTTTAAGCAAGGCAATGATGAAGTCAGATGTACGCCCTGAACACTTTGACCATGGCTTGGAAGAAGATGAACTGGAGACAGGTTGACAGTGTCTGGCATATTACAGGTGTTCAAAATATGTTGAAATTGCACATGTAAGTGGGGAAAAGAGGTGGACGTCGTTGGAGCTGCACACATCCCTGCCTCCTTTTAATAATAAGCATCTGTTGTTGGGAGTTTAACAGGGAGCTGTGATGGGTACTGAGACTAAAAAAGATGACATTCTATTATCAAGTTACATTTTAGTTCAAAACATAAGACTTAGAGTAATGAAATAATTGAAGAGTTTAAGAAGTGATGTAAGAGAATGTCAAAAAGAAATACCTACACTGAGCAAAACCGGTTTTGGCTAATCTTATCACCTTGGTTCAGGACCCTTTTCTTAATCTCTCAGGGTTTTTATTAATAGTGGTGAGGCACAGAATGCCATTGATTATACCTGACATTTGTCATCAAAGTTTCTTTTATTTATTTATTTATTTGAGACGGAATCTTGCTCTGTCGCCCACGCTGGGGTGTAGTGGCACAATCTCGGCTCACTGTAACCTCTGCCTCCCGGGTTCAAACGATTCTCCTGTCTCAGCCTCCTGAGTAACTGGGACTACAGGCGTGTGCCCCCACACCCAGCTAATTTTTTGTATTTTTAGTAAAGATGGGGTTTCACTGTGTTAGCCAGGATGGTCTAGGTCTCCCGACCTCGTGATCCTCCCGCCGCAGCCTCCCAAAGTGCTGGGTTTACAGGCGTGATTCTTCATTAATTATTGAACTTGATAACTTTATCTTACACATCTGCTGACTCTTTCTACAAGTCTTATCCAAGTGGTTAATTACAAAACCTGGGATGAAGGATTAATCTGCAGGGTGGCAAAGAGACAGCCATCATACTATAAAAATCACATCAGTGTTATTTCATCTTCAATGCAAAGAGAGATGCCTATGCAAACTTTTAGCTGAATGTTGGGACAATTCCATTGTGTTTTTACTTTGTAACATAAAATGCAGAGCCATAGTTTAGGAGTCAGTGCCTTACTCATTTGGTGACTGGGGCTTCTTGCAGATAGGTGTTTTAAAAGCTTTGCTTGTCAGGAAATTGAGTAAGCTTTGGTTAAAATTCTTTCATTCAACTGTGAATATCTGCATGGGTTTAGGGTCAGAGAAAAAGTGCTTTGTTCTAGAGGCTGTGTGATTTTGTAGCCAGTTAAGCCCCCACCTGTTCCATTCATTCCTGGCTGCTTTCCCAGAAAGCACATGGGCTGAAATCAAAGTTCTTAGGAGGTTCCTGCCAAAAGGCTTTTACTAGTATCATTTCTACTCTGTCGGAGATACTCATTGCTCAGTCAGAAAAGGGAACAAAAGTTGTTTGTTACATGTGCTTAGGAAATCTCAATGACTATAAACCAGGACCATCACAATGTCCAGGCTAGATTCTTTACTGTATAACTTGTTCAGGTATTTAATTCTTGTAATATTATAAGGCAAGTTTGAATTTTCAACTGCATTTCAGGAGATTAGGCATCTATAATACCTGTTTCTAACCAAGATTATTCTGAAGCTCCAAGATACTTAGCATGGCCTTGGCTCCCCACCCACCCACCTCCTTTTAATAATAAGCTCACGCTAACATCGACATTATGCTCCATGCTTTGGGAAGAAGCACGCTTTGTCCTCAATATGGTGACAAATAGTCAGACATTCCCTCCTCTTAGTTTCTATCCTCCTTGTAGTCAAAAGTATTTTAGCCTTGTCCTTCAACTTCCAGCCATTAGAGGGCAAGGGCGCCGCAGCTAACAAATTCTGAGTCTTGTTTTGAGAAACCTGAGTGAAGCAAGTATTTTTCCAATTACACACTATCTAATTCAATTTACATTTATTAGAAAAACTGCCAGCTATTTCATGTTAATATTGACATTTTCATAAGTACTCGCAATTAGAATTCAAGCTGAGATTCCAATAAATCTCTTAGATGTTTTACACTTACTTTTCCTGTCTTCAGACTTTGCAAAATATTTTTAAGAACACGTTTGGAGGTCATTTAGCCTTTGGGGAATTTATACTGTGTATGTAAAACAGTTTGGGCTGAGAAAAAAATATTACAAATGGCAAAGCAATTGAGGACAACTACAGAGGCATGCCAACTTCTGCAAAAATAAGTGTAGGGTAGAAAATTCAAAATTTTAACAAAGTTAAATGGAGCCATTAGTTTTTCACTTTATATAAAACTTCATCCCACAGCTTTTCGATAGCAAGCCCCCGACTGCATTCACAGAACATTTCCTGACTGCCTTTAAAATGTAGTTCTACTCACCCACATCTTTTAATTTTGCATTTACATGTCTTTGTATGAATTGGCCTGCATTTAAAGAATGTCATATGTCTCTTTGAAGACGTGGCAATGGACTCCAAGTGGCTTGTCAACCTAAATAAAAAAATGTCCATATGCTAAAATCTTTTATTCATCAAAGTGCTCATTCAGTTTTATTGTCTAAAGTGTGGCTTCCTAATGTGAGATCTGAAATGTACAGTATAATGCACTCCTTGGTTTGTGGATAATAAATACTATCTACTTCAATTTTAGAATGAAGTCTGACTTAAGGCATATATAGAATATTCATAAATACAACAAATAATATTGCACTATACCATCAAACCTTTTTAATGACATTTATTTGCATATGCCAATTAAAAGCCTAACAAATAAAAATGACTAAAGGGAGGGCAAATACAGGTTTTTCCAAATGGGCAGAGGATAAGAAGGCAAGCTTCCATAAGGCATTCAGGGGGTGCTTCTCGCAATGTAAACAGCTCCTGCTAAGGCAGTCAGGAAAGGATGTGTTGTTAATTCCTCAATAGTTCTGAACCTCAGCTACACGTTGGCATCATTCCCGAAGCTTTTTTTTTTTTTAAACCCAAAGCCCAGGCTGCACCCTAGATCAATTAAACCAGAATTTTCTGGTGTGGGACCCAGGTGTTAGTAACTTTTAAAGCCCTTAGGTGACTCCACGAGTGGCCGAGGCTGAGAACTACCGCCTTAGTAAACGTTAGCCACCCCCAGCAGGGGCGCAGTGCTGGGCGCCAGCTGTGGGACAGCTGCAGCAGCTCCTCTGACTCACAGTGAGGGTGGGGCTCACAGCAGATGAGCTCAGCTGACAGGTGGCCGGCGGATGCACCTGGCTGTGCTCTTGCATCGGGAGCGCCTGATGGGACCTTGCATGGAGACAGCAGGTCGGGCAAACCTGCCTTGGCAGCCATCAGAGAAGCTTTGCTTTCCCCACAACGGGGACATCTGGAGAAACACTTTGCCGTCCCCAAGCTCCTCGCCTCCCTAAGCCCTCTGCTCCTGCCAAATAGGTGGTTCACCATAGAATGAGCCTCTTGCTCTCAGGCTTTTAAACACTTTCTAACGTGTCACCTCACTTGTAACTGTCTCCTCCTGCTGTCCCCAGAGCCAGACTTCTGCCACATCTGCTTCTACCCCAGAAGACAGCGCCCACCTCTCCTCTCCCCTCCTCTGCTCTTCTGGGAAGCTGCTCCCAACCCCACTGTTGCTGGTTTTGTTCCTCCCCACATTTTCAGATTGCTAATTTAACACATCCCAGCCAATGACAAGTCCTGTATGGCTGCACTGAGCTATTAGTATCTCTCTCCTTGTTGGTGTTAAGCCTTTCAAGTTTGAGTCTTCTGTTGCTAACCAGGCAGCAAGCAATTGAAAGCACAGCAATGAGTCTTCCACGTCTTTGTAATTGCTCCCTCATCGCTGCCCCTGACCCCAACTGGAACTGCTCCTTGCACATGGTTGATGTCCCATAAATACTTGCTCCTTGGTTTATCTTGCACTTGGATCAGTGCAGTAGCCTCTGATTAGCTGGTCTATCCACATCTAGTTGAAGACCTTCTCCACTCTCTATGTTGTTGCCAAAGTGATTCCTCCACTGCAAAATGTCCAGGTCCAGGATGCCCTGTAAACATGCCTCTTTTGCTTTAAGTCCTTTAGTGCCTCCCAGGGATCTTTAAAGGGTCTGGGAGGCTCCCCGGGGCCCACTCCCTGCCTCCCCACATCACTGGATTCAGCTCTTTCCTTCCTCCCTCAGCCAACCCTGCTTCAGCTTCCCTGGTTCTCCTCCCGGCTCGCTGTGCTCCCTCCTGCTGCAGGGCTTTCTATGTCCTGTTCTCTATGCCTGAGTGTTCTTCCTTCTCCTCTTTCCCTTTAGATCTGGTGCAATCAACACTTCTCTGACTTCCAGACTTGCCAACTACCCCATTCAATGCCTGGACAGCGCCATGTCCCTACCTGCCCATTGTAGGATGTGATGCAGCTGTGACTTCACACACATTTGTGTGGTTTTAGGATGAACGCCTGTCTCCCTTGCAGTCTGTGAGCTCTGTGAGGACTGATGGTGTCTATTTTAGCTCAGCATTTGATTTCTAGTTCCTACTATACAGAAAGTACTAAGTCAATGTTTATTGAGTGAATGAATGAATGATGGATAGATGAGTCACTAGCAGAAGAAGAAGAACAAAATGTTTGACTGGCCACTTGGTTTTGCAGATCAGGGACAGGACAGCCATGTTTTGGTGCCACTGCACAGTAGAATGCACAGTGGCAAGCACCTGTAAGTGGAATAGCCAAGTGTCAGAATGCCTGTCACACCTACATCCTCTCCATAGTCCTCTCTGCCCCATGCTGAGTAAGTCGTCCTTGGTTACATTGTAGTAGGCAAAAATGATGGACCCCAAAGTTGTCCATTTCTTAATCCCTGGGACCTGTGACTATGTTACGTTGTATGGCAAAAGGAACTTTGTGAATGTGAGTAAGGTTACAGACCTTGAGAGGGGAGACTATGGCGGATTATCTGGGTGGGTGAGTTCAATCTAATGACGTAAGTCCTTAAAAGCGGAGCCCTTTCCAGCTAGGCTAGAGAAATGAGATGGAAGAAGGAGAGGAGTGAAGCATGAGAGGGGCTCAATCCAAGGTTGGTGTCTCTGAAGATGGCTGAAGAGAACTGAGAACACTGGTGCAGCCTGGCCACTGATACTTGGGTGCTGGATGTGGCTCTAAGTCTCAACAACTTCTAGTTTCCATGTGACTTGGCTGTGCTGTGGGTTACACGCTTCCCTTGGGGCCTGGCTTTTCCTGGCGTTTCCTGGTCTTCACTGGCCTGCCATCCTTTTGTCTTCACTTCCACAGTTCTCCTGCCCGCTGGCTCTTGTTACCAGAGGTGAGCTGAGTGAATCGTAAGCCCCTTGTAACTAAGGTAGCCTCATGCAACTCCCCCTTGTTGCTGGTTTGATCTTAACCACCTCTCAACCTCTCTGGGATCGCCATCCTGGTCCATAAGAGGGGACTGTGGAGTGCTCATAGCTACACCAGGGGAGGCTGTGAGGGCGGATGCCCCACCATGAGGCAAAGCATGCTAACCTGCTACATGCCACACACATGGCTGCTGCTGTTTGGTGGTAGCACAGGTGGCAGAGGGTTGCATTCTATTCTAGCTCCAAAATCCCTTTGTTGGTTCCTCCTCTCCTCCCTTGCCCCCTACTTTACCCATCTTGTTTTCTGTTTGCCAGAATCCCCAGGGATACTCTCGGGTCTTGCTCACCCCCAGAAGTGGCCTTTGGTCCTAAAAACTCCTGTGACTCCTTCTTTAGGAGGACACAGGAGTTCACATTTCCCCAGGACAAATGTATTTCACAGCATATCTCTGAAGCAGGGGCTTCCTGGTCCTCCATGCTCCTGGATGGTTTGCATCAGCCTGGCAGAGCATTCGGCTCTGGCGTGCCTTTCTCGTTACCCCTTGAAGGGGGAGAGTGTGCGTGTATACGACTTTCCAACCCAGGGCCTACAGGAGCTTAGGTTTCCAAGTAAATAAACACAGGACAAATGTATGCCAGTGGGCTGGGATCAAAACACATCTCCAGCTGTTGGGAACACAAAGAGAAGCAGTTTCCTTAGAAACGAGTTCCCAGGGGAAGGAGTCTAGTGAGGCAATTTGAGACCACAGCAGAAGTAGACCTGAGGATTCAGGACCCAGTATGTCCTGAGCCCCAGGACAGCAGCAGCTCCTGTGGACTCCCTGAGCAGAGGAGCTCCAGGTCTGTAGGAAAAAATGGCCCCTTTAGGTCACGTGGAGCCAGTAACAGAGCCAAGGGGGTAGGAGTATCAATACTGAAATGTGTTCTGGAGAGTTTTAGCTTCCAAAGCACTTCTGTGTGGAACGCTCAATTGACTCTCCAACAACCCTGTAATGCAGGCAAACTAGGTGATGTGGTCCCATCGTACAGAAGGGACAAGCAAGGTTTGAGAGGCTAACTCCCAGGCCAAGTCACCCAGCTAAGGCTTCTCTTATATTCCCTGAGAAGGGAATATAAATGCATCTTATCATGAGGCCCTAGCTCAGCCTGCAATTGGAAGCTAAATCTGAACTAGTTGAAAGCCAAGAGACTAACTTTCTTACCTTCCCAGATTTGGAAAACATAGATATTTACTGAAACACTTAAAAAGCAGATAATCCAAAGCCCTTCTTCATTTTATTTATTTACGAAAAATGATGCTTTAGGAATAGAGGCAATGCCTGAGGTTTCTTTCATTCACAGGACAGTCTCAGCTGGTCGAGACAGAGTGGAAATTTCCATACACCAGTGTTTCATATGTATACTTTCAAAGTTAAAGGACGTTCTGAGTCCAAAACTTTCAAGTAGATTAAAATGCATAGCTTTCTAAAAACCTTTGCTGACTCTGGCCAATTTTCAGACTTCTCCAGAATCCAACAGGGCCAACATGATTCACCAAATTCTTTATGAATTAAGAAGCTGTAAATTACGCATCTTTTCTTTTAAACATGCATTACTTTCCACACTTTACAGCCAAGCCGAATAAATAGTATCACAGAGGCAGTGTTTCCTCTGGGAAAATTTTCTCCCTTCTCTTCCTATTCTTCAAATGGAGAATGGCCTAGTGAAGTGGCAATAATGGTTAGGGCAGGAGCCCAATTTGACATTTTTGAGAACTTGATGTGTGTTACCAGCCGGGTGAAAATGACAGCACAAGAAATCCACTTTCATGGAAGCTCTGAGATTAGAAAAGGAAGAGGCTTCAGCAGGAATAAGATGCCCTCCCTCATCTGGAAATGACAACAGTTGCTCTTCATTAGAAAAAGCTTTCCATCATTCATTCTGCCATTAAATATGGTCTGTGTGCCAGGTATTTCACTACCCTGGAAATAAAGGAGGCTGGATATGAGCTGGAGAAGAGTCTCAGGTCCTGGGATGTGTTCAAGTGTGCCTGGGTTCAGAGGACCCTCACCCCCAAAAAGGAGGCAGCCACCTCAGCACTGGGGAGTTTCCGGCTATGGTCAAAAAGAAATGAACCTAAGACAACTGCCTTTTTACAGTATGGCTGCTAGAAGCTGAACTTGCATCTATGCGAGCACTAATTTATTTAAAAAATGATTTTTCAGCAAATGCAAAGAAAGAGTTTGAAAAGAAATAGAAAGTTTGAGAAAGCCTAGTTGTTCCCACAAAATAAGGAGTAGCTATAAGATGCCTGCATATTTGAAAACAAATTGCTGTAACAGCGACGTCTTTGTACAGATGGACAATGTTCCATAAAATGATTCTGCTTCAAAAGCATGGGACTCGGCCCAGTCCTCTTCTCCCTTTACCCTTTGGGAGGTAAAAATGTAAGGTCTGAGTGGGCAAACAGCACCAAGGTGGAGTCAGGAGGTCTGGCTTCTCCTCCTGGCAGGGACTTTACCCCACCCCGAATCCCAGCCCTATTTCCACACCTGTAAAATGAGTGTCCTCATCCTCCTTGGGGTTCCTGCAAATCCCAGGATTCCTTTACTCTTTCCATTTTCTTCCAAACCACCCTGCCTCACAAGATGGTATTATTTCACCCCAAGAGCAGGCGCAGAGGCAGGCACTGGCTGCTCCCAGCTGTATGCTAAGCAGCTCTGTAAGGCTCAGGGCCAGGAGCAGAACTGTCCGATTTTTGGCAACTGGATAAAGCAAGGGGCTTTGGAGCACTGAGATCTGGAACGATGTGGTAAATCAGCAGACCCATTTCAGGCCAGCACCCAAGACCCTGTGCCTGCGGTGTGTAGGGAGAGGCCTCCGACGGGAGGGGTGGCCTGTGAGGAGGGGACAGTGGGCTCCTCACAGCTGCCTGTACCCCGCTGAGACACAAACAACACCCTCTTTTGAGTCAAACAACTGACCACCCAGGCTTTGCCAAAATCAGGACAGACCCTTCTGAAAGGGGGCAATTTTATTTCAAGGGTCTAATGGGACCAAGGAGATGGAATTAAAAGTTTCAGCTATTAAAAAAAGGCAATAAACCATCTTCTTCCAAATAAACAAACTATCCTTTGAACAAGAAGGCAGCCTTCTAACCAGGTCAGGGTGGAACTAGATCATGAAGGGGACACACTCCCCCCACCAGCTCACCAGCTCTTCTCTCTTGAGCCCCCTGGGTTTCTGCTGTGCTGTTTTGGGGAGCCCCATACTTTCCTGCTGGTGTCTTGCCAAGGATCGATCTCATGACCTCATCTGACATAGACCCTTCCTGAACACAGTGCTTACATTTGAAAAGGGTCCCCTACAAATCTCTAAGGGCAGAATTCCAAGCAGGGAAATCTCCCTACAATCTCTCAAGTCACATAATAAAGGCGGTTACCAGCTCTTCAAAAATATAAGACTTACCCCAACTACTAACTTTCAACATTTTATGACTTTTTTAAAAAAACTCCAAACCAAGCCAGGTGCGGTGGCTCACATCTGTAATCCCAACACTTTGTGAGGCCAAGGTGGGTGAATCATTTTAGGTCAGGAGTTTGAGACCAGCCTGGCCAACATGGTGAAACTCTACCTCTACTAAAAATACAAAAATTAGCTGGGTGTGGTGGGAGGTGCCTGTAGTTCTAGCTATTCGGGAGAATGAAGCAGGAGAATGGATTGAACCCTGGAGGTGGAGGCTGCAGTGAGCAGAGACGTCGCCACTGCACTCCAGCCTGGGCAGACTCAGAGAGACAGAACAAGACTGAGACAGAGTGAGACTCTGTCTCAAAACAAAAACAAAAACAAACAAATAGAAACTCCAAACCATATTTTTTCCCTTACATTTGCCACCTTTCTCTCTAATGATTGCAGCTTATTATTTGTGTGAGTGTGTGAAGACTACGTTATATGAAATGATTTATAGGATGGCAACAAAAGCTTGACAGAGCAAAAAAAGCTAGAGCATTTCTCTCAACTCTTACATTAATATTTGAAGAGCAGTGTTCATAATATCATTGATTTTTCAGCGTTTTCTGCTATCCTTTGGTCCTAACTTTCTCAGCATGAGGATTGAATCAGAACTATGAAAGAATTATCTGGATTAAATGGAATGTATGCTGTTTTTAAAAGAACATATAGCTATATTAATCAAGATCCAAAACAAATAATGAAGATAGAGATGACATTATTGTTCCAGTAAGTGGTTCTATACTACAATTACACATCTCACTGAATAAAAAAAAATATGGTCATATTTATAACCTATAGTTTATTTTTAAATTTTTATTTATTTATTTTTAACTAAAAAGTGTTTTTTTGAGATGGAGTCTCACTCTGGTGCCTAGGCTGGAGTGAAGTGGAGTGATCTCAGCTCACTGCAACCTCCACCTCCTGGGTTCAAGAGATTCTCCTGCCTCAGCCTCCCAAGTAGCTGGGATCACAGGTGTGTGCCACCATGCTTGGCTAATTTTTGTATTTTTAATAGAGATGGGATTTCACCATGTTGGCCAGAATGATCTCCTGGCCAAGAGTGGTTCTCCTGCCTCGGTCTCCCAAAGTGCTGGGATTACAGGCGTAAGCCACTGTGCCCAACTTCATAACCTATAAAGAAATAGATTAGGGTTTGGCTATAAAAAAATAAAGCCACTTCTAAAATAGATCATCAATGGAAGAAAATAAAAATAAAAAATATATCACCAAAATACTTCACTGAAGCCTTAGGCAGTGGATGAAATACTGAAGGTGAGTGGAAAGCCGTGGGTCTGGTGTCATCGTCTAGCCCTAGAAGTTAGAGACACTAACTTCTCTGTATCTCAGTTTTCTCCAATAATGAATTTGAAAACATGCACATAACACTGAGGGGACATCATCCCGAAACACTCCCAGCCTCTGAACACCCCCTTCCATTATGTTTTTAAAATGAGATGAGGAAGCAGCTGTCCTGGCCGTGGCCCCGAGATTAGCTGCTTTCCTCCAGCGGCCAGGCTGCTGTGGAGGGCATATCAGCAGTGGCTTCAGCACTGAGCAGTCTTCCAGCCCTGGGAGCGACACATCTGAGTGATCCTCAACACTTCCTTCTTTTCTGCTTGTGCCTGGAGACAGCCCAGGACGGGTCCGGGTGAACCCCAAGGGCTCTCTCAGACAGAGACCAGGATTTCAGCCTACTGGGCACTAGGCTGTCAGCATCTCAGTATTTCTCAACACAGGGATGGGAAATGTCCCTTTCGTTCTAGTGCTGAAAGAAAGACATGCAACTCCACACGCCATTTTTATTACCAACCTCTGTGCTGCAGAAATAATTACTGGGCTCATCCCTTATGGAGCTGAGGGTCTCAAAACAAGTTCAGAGAAAGCAAACAATTATTGCTACAATGACAGGGTTCTATCGTGCTGTGGTGGAAAGAACGCAGACCTTGAAGGCAGGGGATGGTCGCAGTTGTGCCTTTATCTGAGAGATGACTGTGGCAAATCCCACGACCTTTGGAATCTCAGGGTCCTCATCTGAAGACACCTCTCCGTCCCCCGGTTGCCATGGGAACTGAATGGGCTGAGGGATGAGAAGGGGCGCTGCCACCCTCTAACAGACGCTCCCAACACCTCTGTTCCTCTTAACCATGTCAGTGCTAGTCAGGACTCAGGAAAGACTGTTTCCGCTCTGGGACCCCAAACCTAGCACTAAAGACAACTGAGCAAAGCAAAATCAGAAAATCATTTGAGGAAATGTTCATTAGGGTCTGGGTCACCTGGAACCAGTTTCTCTCACCAAGACCTCCTTCCGGCGGAAGCGCCCTCCCTGTGCCACGCTCGGTGGAGGCGCCACCGGAAGGCCGCGGAAGGCGAGAGTGAGCCTCCCCCGCTGTGCCCGGAGACAGCCCAGGACGGGCGGTGGGGAGACCACCTTTTGCTTGCAGCATGACTTACCAGGTAGCGCTCCTCCTGCCTCATGCTGGGGGTGCGGATCATGTGATTCTGTTCCCCTCTCCAGTCTCCAAAGCGACGGAAGAAATAGTTAGATAAGAACCGGTTGACGGGGTCTCTAATGATGTTGATGTAGACAGGCTGGTCTCCTCCAAACCTAACACACAGGGACACAAACATGGCACTCGTTACAACCCATCGCTGCAGGAGGAAAACAGGGTCTACTTAGACATCTCCCCTCGAGGTGAACTTATGGAAAGACGACCTTCGGCCGGGCATGGTGGCTCACGCCTGTAATCCCAGCACTTTGGGAGGCCGAGGCCTGTAGATCATGAAGTCGGGAGTTCCAGACCATCCTGGCTAATATGGTGAAACCCCGTTTCTGCTAAAAATACAAAAATTAGCTGAGCGTGGTGGCATGTCCCTGTAATCCCAGCTTCTCTGGAGGCTGACCAGGGGAATCGCGAATCGCTTATGGCTTGAAATGGGGAGGCAGAGGTGGTGGCGAGCTGAGATCGTGCCACTGCACTCTAGCCTGGGCAAAAAGAGCGTAACTCTGTCTCAAAAAAAACAAAAAACAAAACAAAAAAAGATGACCTCCTATGCCAAGGTGCCAATGACACTTAATAAGCAAACAGCGTTTCCCGATAGACATTTTATTATTGTGCAGGAAGTGGGGAGGATGATGCCTGTTCCGGGAACCTGTTGAGAGGCTGTGAGGACATTTCATAGTATAGCGAGGTACAAATCATGCCATTGTACATGTTAAGGAAGAGATGGTGTCTAGTTTTCTCACTAGGCCTTAGGTTTCTTGAGGATGGGGGCCACTCTTTATTGGATTTAGTATTCCCAGTGTCTGGCACAGAACTCACAGGTACCCAGTTGGCCCTTGGTGAATATTGCAGTTGATTGGTAGGTTCTGAACTGCCTTGCTGGGTCAGACAGCACTTCCTCTACATTGTAATTCACAGTCCTGGGTCAGGTGCTGTGCAGTAAGCGGGTGAATAACAGCCAGTCTTCACTGAGCACTTGCTATTCACCTTATTCTAAAAACCTCATGTGACCAGCTTGCTGAAGCCCCATAACACCTCAGTGGAGTAGAGACCATAATTATCCTAATTTACACTTGGAAAAACTGAGGCAGGAATAGGGTCTACATCTTGTAGCTGAACTAGAACATGGGTCCAGGCAATCTGGTTCTAGAATCTGTGCTCTTAATTATGGAAAGGTGATTTCCAGAGTTGAGGAAATTTTGTGTGGGATATCAAGAACGAAAAAAAAAAATTCAATATAATTAACTTCAAGTGTAGCCAGTGGCTTTAGATAGAAATAAAGCAAATAGCCAGGTGCTCCATGTTAATTCCTTCCATGAAAGGATTAGACAAATGCACTAAATCCTGGCCCAAAATCAAGGTCTTCCCGAGGCAAAGTGATGAGATTGGCTGGATTTGTCTTAAGAATTCCTTCTTTTTCCCTTTAAACTGCTTGAAACCAGTATCCTTGAGGAGTCCGGGGAGAGTGCCCCAGTCTCTGGGCAGAAGTCATGCTCTGGTGACCTTCTGAGGGGCCTGCAGACTTTTCTAGCCCTATGATCTTGTGACCTTCTGAGGAATGTGCCTGGACATTCTGTCAGGGGTCAGAAAGAGGTAAGAGAAAACTGACGGGACCCCACTCCTGCCTCTCTCCAGCTGGCAGACTGTGTTCACCTTTCAAAACCCAGCCTGCAGTCACATCACATGCCTCAGCAATTAATGCCCAACTGAGGGTCCATGCCTCCTTCCTCTATACCCCAGGCCCTCTCTCCTGCACTGTGTGGAGATGTCTGCCTCTCCCATCAGACTATGGGCCTCCTGCAGTCAGGAGCAATACCCTGTAGCTCACTGTGTGGCACACAGTAGGTGCTCAACAAATGATGACCGAATGAAGAAATGAACATCTGAGTGTGTGCCTCTCAGTCGTTAACGTTTCTTCCCATATCATGGGCTCTATTGTCAGAGGAAAGGCATAACAATCCACCCATCCTTTTTGTGTAGGAATTCATATAATGTGGTCCCTAGTTTATCAGCATTTTTAAAAAGAATCTTCAGAGAGAAGAATCCAAAGGAATGACTGTAAGATAGTGGAATTTCAGGCACCAGGACACATGAATGATATGCTGGAGCCTGTAAATGCTACCACACTAGAGCGCACACCGCTCATGGGAAATGTTAGCCTTGCAGTGTGAATCTTGTTAGTAGTCAGAAATACACATTCATGCAACTGGATGAACAATTAACTGGAGTCCCAGGAGTTAGCTGCGCCAAGCACCGGCTCACTACTGTACACAGCCCAGATTTATCACCCCTTTAAAATTAAATTGGGTTTCATATCTATGATAAACAGCAACCAAAGTAATAAAGCTAGGGACTAGGAAAACAAGACTTGCATACCAAATATGCACCTAATCAGACCCTCAAAATTGCTTCATGCTTTTAAAAACCTCAGTTGTTCTATGCTCATGTAAAGAACGACTGCTAGCGCTAGTTAGCAGAACTGCCCAATCGTGTGAATCCACGCACAGCCATCAGGAGATGGTTCTCCGCCTCACAACTGCCATCTTTGATCAATGGCAAGAGAAGTAAGGACTGGCATGTCTTGATGAGCATGGAAGACTTGCTCTTGTTTGCACATTGCAACCCAATGCAAGATTTCCAGAATAATTTTCCAAAATGGAAGTTTAAAGTGGCTTAAGAATTTATTGTCAAGTATCAGATAATATAGTAGCCTCTCTCTAGAAGTTTCTAACTATGAGAAAGAGGTGGTTGGTATGTATCTTCCCCTTTGCAGAAGGCAATAATGGTTGCAGGCTGCCAGCCCTCTGTACACACAGCTCCCACCATATTGAGAAAACCTGGGGTGATATGCCAGTTATACAGAAGAAGCCAGAATACCACCATGCTACCACCAGGGACCAGAGCATAGCACGTGTGCTAGTATCTGATCAGGGAAGCAAATTTTCCAACCCTCATTCCATCCTCTTTAAAACTTGGGCCAGAATTCATGGCTACCATTTATAAAGTCCTCGAGTCACCTGAACTTCTTGCTCCCTCATGATTTCATTCTGGGGGCGAGAATGATTTGTATCCTAGCATCCCATAGAGTGAAACACCCTGCCTTATATTTAAAAGCCTTGAGAGAAGATTCCACAACTTCCTTGTGAAGTCCATTTATCAGCTGAAAAGTCTTTCTCATACCCAGCCAATATTTAAAATTTTCCCTTTATGCACATTTCCTTTTGTTTGAACCATTTGACACAAAGAGTTTGTGTCTCCTATGCTTTTACAACGCTTAGCCTTTTCAACTTCAATTTTAATTCTTTTAACTTTTTGTTGTTTCATTCAAAAAATCCTTTGGCTTTTATCTTAAGACTTATTTCCCTTCATTTTATAATCTATAGGTCTAATTTGATCTTTATGGAGCTCTAAAAAATGGTGGTGACTACTTCTGATCGCAGTTTCTCAGTAGTACACACATTAGAAAGTAGAAGAGTGAGGCCATGTTTTGCTTTTTTTTGTTCAACAACACACCCGTTTGTCCTTCAGTCACCACAATTATTCCTGCATCTTTGGAGCTCTCTTCTAAGTCATCCCGAAATGGCAGGCATTACCAATTTCTTTGACATTTGTCCCCAGATCCTATTCACTGACTCTGTAGTCACTCCTGCAGGCTTCCTTTGGACTCTGCAGATGTGTCATATTTTTACTTACCGTGATGAGAAGATGAAGATTCGCAGCAGGGCATAATTCTGTAGGAACTGTAACTGCCTGGTTCTCATTCTGAGAGGTATTTCCAAACACCTCATTCTGAGCATTTTCATCAACAACTGTCCCACTCTGCTACCTCAATCAATCAATCAACCCATCAATAATATTAGTCACTTCTTCAATAACTACACAAAACACCTGGGTGAAAATTTTGTTCTGTTTTGTTTTTTTTTGAGATGGAGTCTCATTCCCGTTGTCCAGGCCGGAGTGCAGTGGCGTAATCTTGGCTCACTGCAACCTCCACCTCCCAAGTTCAAGTGATTTCCCCTTCCTCGGCCTCCTGAGGAGCTGGGATTACAGGCGTGCACCACCATGCCTGGCTAATTTTTTTGTATTTTTAGTAGAGACAGAGTTTCACCATGTTGGCCAGACTGGTCTTGAACTCCTGACCTGGTGATCCACCAGCCTTGGCCTCCCAAAGTGCTGGGATTATAGGAGTGAGCCACCACGCCCAGTCTGGGTGAAAATTTTAGGCATATTTTCATCAAAATTTGAAAGGCATTCTTCCTGAGGTAACAATTATTGCACATGTTAAATCAAGACTTAAGACCAGAATTATCCTGGAGAACTAAGACTATTTTGTACTCCTGTTACAGTAGAGATTACTGTCATTGGAATCCATTTTTGAAAGTATATCTTGTTCTTTTAAGAAATTCTGGTAAAATACATATTTACCCCTTTCATCATTTTAAAGTGTACAATTCAGTGGTATTAAAACATTCACATTGTTGTGAAATCATCATCACCCCCCATCTCCAGAGCATTTTCATCAGCACAAACTGAAACTCTGTTTATTCAACAAAAAAATCCCTTTTTCTGCTCTCCCCTCCCCTGGTAACCACCATTCTGCCAAAAGCCTATCCCTTTTTTAGCACCTGGCTTAGAAATAGAAGTTATCTTTGTGCTGCTATCTACATTAAAGGGTGAAAAGTACCATAGGCAGAGACACAGGGCTTTGATCCTTGTCAGTGAGGGAGGAAGACACTTTCAAGTGAGAGAAAGGCCATCATGGAAAAGGACAGGACCGTTTGGGGGCAGAGTAAGGAATGGCTGGGGTGGGGAGGAGTAGTAGAGCTGACTGTTTTTTTGGGAGGGAGTTTCACACTTGTTGCCCAGGCTGGAGTGCAGTGGCGCGATCCCTGCTGACTGCAACATCTGCCTCCCAGGTGCAAGCGGCTCTCCTGCCTCAGTCTCCCAAGTAGTTGGGATTACAGGTGCCCACCCCAATACCTGGCTAATTTTTCTATTTTTAGTAGTGACAGTGTTTCGCCATGTTGGCCAGGCTGGTCTTGAACTCCTGACCTCAAGTGATCTGCCCACCTCAGCCTCCCAAAGTGCTGGGATTACAGGTGTGAGCCACTGTGCTGGGCCAAGCTGGCTGTGAAAGGGTTCTTTCCTGGAGCCCGTCACAGTAAAAAGAGCCTCTGGGAAGTCACTGATGTCCAGTGGGGGCCAGCATGGCAGGGAGGTCTGGCCTCTGTCCTCACACCCCCTGCAGTGGGCACTTCCATCTCCCCTGCCCAGGACTGGACCCCTCACCCCTACCACTGCCCATCACAAAACACAAGCAGAGGAGACAGCTGTGCTCTGCTCTCCAGTCTGTCCCAAGGCAGGAGAGATGGAAACATTTGCTGTGAGAAGCTGAGACAAATGGGGAAGGAGGTGGGTGGTTGGGTAAGGGCTCCTACTCGGAGAGGAAAATAAATTGACAGGGCATAAAATAAACAGTAAGGAATAATCAGGAAATGAGGTGGGCCGAGGGGAAGTCCAGATTATACTCGTCCCTGATGGGCCAACACAGCTGGTGGCCCATGCAGCAGCAGAGATCCACTCCCCATAGAGAGAAAAGCAGACTCACAAGATATAAAGTGCCATTTTAGGAAGACGAGCCTGGCCAGGGTTCACATAGGGAAAACCCAGAGAAAACTCGCCCTTGTATATGGAACTCCTGTGCTGTGTTTAAGGAGGCAGAGACGGTGTTAACTGCTAATACTAATTTTTAATTTGGTGTTTTCTTCAAGAGTTTGCAGTGTCTGTCACATGATAAGAGATTTGAAAGGGCACAGGATTGAAATGGATCACTTGGCTAAGAAGAATAAAAAACAAAGTCAACATTTACAAATAAGAGGTGGAAATCAAATTGACTTGTGAAATTAGCAAAGTCTGATTTGTTTTGTTAAATGATGCCATCAGAGGGCAGAGTTTGTTCACAAAAGTTGGTATGAAAAACACTGCTCACATCAGTACTTGAGACTTCCCTTGCAGGGAAGAGAAAAGGTGTCCGATATGCACTCCCTTGCATGTCGCACCACGCTGCTTTTCTGGTGATTGACTTATTTTCACATTTTTGTCTGTTTGTTTTTGCAAGTGACTGTTGGCACTGGAGCCAACATCTCAGATACATGAGAAAACAGAAGTGGATGCAAAGGAAGCAAGGGGTCATGGGAGAGAAAGAAAGAATGACATGTAAAAAGGTTAAGGGAAGTGGTGGCTTGATATTATGTAGCTAATGGTGTTTCTTATAATGCATTTAGACTATTTTGATAACATCGGGTTCTGAGGCAAAACTTCTTAAGGTTTTCCCTGCAAAAGCACATTTGGAAGAGTGAGGGGCATTGTGGATTGCAAAAATATTTATACTCCCCCAAAACATAAAAGCGTAGAAAACAAATAAGATTGGGGGCAGGGGATAGACAAATTTGAATTGCAGTCTGTCACAAGGCTTTCTAGTGTGTAGATCTAAGATAGATTTGGAGGGATGCTGTTGATGATGGAACGCTGATCTTTTTCAGAAATTGCTTCCTAAAGTTACTCTGAAGACTGGAAAAAGATACATGCAACCATAGTGTGCAAATACTGAAAACCCTCCTGAAACATCCTAACAAAGACAAGCATCTTTTAGGCTAATGTAGTTTTGACTCAATTCTCCAGATAGTCCAGGTGAAAAACATTCGTCTGGCTTGAATTTCCAGGGAGATCCAAAACTGTGTGAAAGAGCAACCCAATGTGAAACTCAGGAGTCCACACCAAAGCCTGAGATCTCATAGAGCTAGTTGTGTGTAAGTCCCCGGGCGGGAAACCTTCCCTGAGGCAAAACACCTGATTGGTCTGAACCAATTACTTCCCATCTTTGGATTCATAAAACTAGATATAGTCAAATGGTTCCTTCTAACTCTAAAAAAAGAAAAAGAAGAAACAGGACAAGAAGACTATATGGTGAAAAAACAAAGTAGGTCAGCTATAGAAACACCAAGTGCTCACAGGATAGCATTTTACATGACTCAAGAGTGTCTAAATTTCAAGGTAAAAATGCCATCTTTAACGGGATTGAAAAAAAGAAAGGGCAATTAGTTATGGTATAATGCCATACCCTTCAAAAGTTCTGAGCATTTGTGTGCAAAAAAAAGTACAGGGAGAGAGGCCTGACTTTCATGCTTAAAAGTCCGCTTGCCAGCAAGTATCATGCAGCATGTTAACGATGTGCAAAGGATTGGAAATACCAACAAAGAATATTAGGTTACAGTATCAATTCTTCTCATGGGAACCTCATTATCCTGAAACAAGCAATACCTCTGTCAGCAGTTATAAGAGTAGGTTTCTTAAGATCAGCTTCATTATCTTTATATCTTATCATTCAAAATACATCTAAAAATTATTTTTTTAATGTATGTTACAGTCCTTGGCTGGGCGCAGTGGCTCATGCCTGTAATCCCAACACTTGGGAGGCTGAGGTGGGCAGATCAGTTGAGGCCAGGAGTTTGAAGCCAGCCTGGCCAACATGGTGAAACCCTGTCTCCACTAAAAATAGAAAAATTAGCTAAGTGTGGTGATGCATGCATGTACTCCCAGCTACTCGGGAGGCTGAGGCAGGAGAATAACTTGAATCCGGGAGGCAGAGGTTGTAGTGAGCCGAGATCGTGCCACTGTGCTCCAGCCTGGGCAACAGAGTAAGACCCTGTCTTAAAAAAAAAAAAAAAAAAAAAAGACTAAAAAGTATGTCAAAGGCCTCTTAACAAGTCCCAACTTAGTTGTTTTTCTCTGTCAATTGCATATTGATGGAGAAATTTTCCTTAAATAAAGCGATTCCCTTAAAGAAGGAAAAGCTGATTTTTAATGTCCCATGATTTGTGAGTGAAACAATCATAGTCTTGTCATATATTAAAGTTCAACTGATCATTCTCTTCATTTTTATGGAAGTCTGGTAGCTAAGGGCTTAGGCCCTGGTCTGTGGATGTGAAGAGAGGAAGTTGCTCCTCTGGAGTCAGTTTTGGCTTTCTATTGAAAGCAGCAGAGCTGGTCAGGCAGTCTCTTGTTATTTCTGCCTAAAGCTCTGACTGCTGTTCCAGTCCTGCCATGTCCATCCTGGGCTGCACTCCACTCCACACTGCCCTTCTGCTGGTCGCTGTGCTGGGAAGAGCACAGCCGCTCACTTGTCTAAAGCTGACCCATCGCTCACATCCCCACAGAAACACCTTCCCCAAGTCCTTGTCCCTCAGGGAGGTTCCTGCCTCCCACTTCCCCTAGGAGAAGCCCTGTGACCACCTTCTCCTTACATCCATCACACTTTAATATAAGAACTTAGAGTTTCCCAAAGGCAAGAGAAACATTTATTGTTGACTACAGAAGTCCAGTTCTCATGTAGTGTACAGAAGAAAGAGCTCCATAGATATGCATTTAATTGAGCAAAATGAAACTGAGGGAGAAGCAGAGCCCAGCCCTGCCCTCAAGGTGTTGTCATAGAAACCGAGTCAGAAACTGGGCAGTGGGCTCAGCCTGAGACGTCTAGAGAATTGCCTTTTTAAGTGCCCCTTTGAATGTATATAGCATCTGATATAGTTTGGCTCTGTGTCCTCACCCAGATCTCATCTTGAATTGTACTCCTGTAATTTCCATGTGTTGTAGGAGGGACCCAGGGGGAGATAATTTGACTCATGGGGGTGGTTTCCCCCCTACTGTTCTTGTGGTAATAAGTTTCATGAGATCTGACGGTTTTATCAGGGGTTTCCGCTTTTGCATCTTCCTCATTTTCTCTTGCTGCCACCATGTAAGAAGTGCCTTTCACCTCCTGCCATGACTCAGGCCTCCCCAGCCATGTGGAACTATAAGCCCAGTTAAAACCTCTTTTTCTTCCCAGTCTCGGATACGTCTTTATCAGCAGCATGAAAACAGACCAATACAGCACCCTTCTCTCACAAGGCCTTTCCTTCACAGGTTCAGAGCATCCCTATATGGTAGGGATGACAGAGCTTTCCCTGTTTTACAGATGGAAAATAGAAAAATGGAGACCGGCAAGAGGCTGAATGGCTTCCAAGAATCATGACCAGTGGGGAGGCCAGTTCTGACACCAGAGGTCCTGACAGCCAGGCCAGCACTGTTTTCTGTAGACATGGCATCTTCTAAAAGGCATTTATCATTTTTTTTCTTTCAGAATTAAGGCAATGAAGACTAAGCTCCTATACACGTGTTTGATGGCAGAGGCCATAACAGAATATGGCCACCATGTTGTGCTCTGCCAACCCAATTAAGATACTGGCCACGGCTTCTAACTTGTGTTTCATACTGTTCAGAGATAATTATTTAAAATTTGTGGCCCTGCAATCTGTTTGGTTGTAAAGCTTTGACCTATGAAGCGAGAAGTGTTCATGAATGAGGTTTGAGTACGTCAGGGGTGACTTAGAAGGAAACACGCTAGAACAGCAAGAATCAGAGAAGCAGCGCTTCTCTCTTTGCAAGTCATAAAACACAATGCCTGAAAGAGCTAACAAGCCTTGTTATCTAATCATGTCTAATAATATGCTTGTGGCCTTCTAGAATTAAGAGGCAGGGCACACACCTCAGACAATACAGTAACAAGCCACTTTATAAATGTAGTTGAAAACACACTCCTAGCTGCCCAGCACCTGGCTCTGGGTCACTGCAGAAAATTTGCAGGTGTCCTGTTACCATCCCAGGGAAATCTGGTTATCAGGAAGGCCCAGGAAACTTCAGGGAACACTTGCTTTGAAAGATAAGGCAGCAACTCCTTTTTTCTGCTTAATTACTTGCTTTACTGAACTTCATTCTTTGCACTTAATTTGCGCAGGACCTGCTGCACAGCAGGGAAGTCCTTGCAGGGCTGAGATCTTCTTCCAGCCAGGTGGGTGGTCAGGCACCCTGGACCAGGGCAGCAGCTCCTCCAGAGCCAGCCTCCCTCATGCCTGCAGGAGCCACTAGGTCGGCACTAACTCACAGATGTTGCGTGCTGCTCTGGGACCTTCGGTGCTCTTGGGTGGACCTGCAAGGCACTGTTATCCCCATGTTAAGATGACAGAAGTGCTGTCATATGGCCGACAAGGGAGGCTGGGGGGTTCCAAGGCTGGTCCCCAGTAGATCTCTGCCTCTGGAACCAGTGATCTGTCTGCCATTAGACAGCAGCTGTGAGTGCAGACTTGGGCCAGCACAAGGAGAGCGGGACACTAAAGGCCATCAGCTCAGGATTGAGGCACAGTGACAGTCAATCTATGCTAATGGACCACTGGGGAAGAGAATACTCAGAACTTGAAGCTAGTAATTTAACAATAGAGAGTCTAAAAACCTAAATGTGAAAATTTGTATTGTTATCAGAAGACCACAGCTGCTGGGGAAAAAAAACCTCAGGATTCTAAATACCTCCCTAGCATCAAACATGCAAGGCTTAGAAAATCAAACGGTATACAGTCACGCATTGCTTAAGGTCAGGGATACATTCTGAGAAATGCATCATGAGGCGATTTCGTGGTTGTGCAAGCATCACAGAGTGTGAGTACACAAACCTTGATGGAGTAAGCCTATTGCACATCCATGCTGTATAGTATAGCTCATCACTTCTGGGCTACAAACCTGGACAGCACGTGACTATACTGAATACTGGAAGCAACTGTGACACAATAACAAGCATTTGTGTACCTAAACACAGAAAAGATATGGTAAAAATACCATAATATAATCTTATGGATTAATATGTATATGAGGTCTGTCATTGACCAAAATGTCATGATGTGGCACATGACTGTGTTAAAAAGATAGACAGAGGCTGGTACTAGCTCTTTGGATCCTAGAAATTACTCATTACTCTACCACTAAATTATTCCCAGAGTTCTGTGCAGGTTCAAATTGTATACAAATGTGCAATAAAATATTTATGCTAAAATACTCATCTCCTGCCTTCTTATTTGTTTCAATACAAAATCTGATTCCTTTTTAAAAAAGAGTTATTAGGTCAAATGGCTTCTCATTAAAAAATAATTCCAAGTTTTTGTAAGATTTAAGACAGTAGTCCAGGAAGAAATGAAGTTTCTGTTCAAATATTTCAAATTCTGATCCATCCGTAGCAAAAATAAATGGATTAAAAATGTCTGTTCAAGGGCAATTGTACTACCTTGTAAATAAAGGTGGATTTCTAAAGTAATTGTTCATTAGAAGAAAATGAAAGAACCATTAAACTGGAAAATGTCTTACCTTGAGAAGTTGAGGAAATGAACATGTCGAGTGAATAAATAGGGCTGTTCGGCAGTACTTATATTTTTAATCAGTTCCATCTATTAAAAAAAGTACAGAATTAGCACATATAGGATCTGATTTACCAAGCCACATTAAGTTAAAGGTTATCTATCTGACTCTTTTTATTCCCACTTATTACGGCTGGACCAGGGCCAAACAGCTGGGCTTTGTGCAACATTTATGAAGTTTTACATAAGGCTCCTTAGTGAATAAAACAGTACTATCCAAACTGATAGTCCTGTGCCTCATTTAGTTGATTGTTACCATGAAAGCATTTCGGCTGGAGAAATCAGTGTGTTGCTGCACTAAAATGTAAATAAAAGAATGCCTTCTGTCCCCTCCTTTAGAGTCAAATCAAGGAAAGAGGTTAGCCATTTTCTTATTCTATAATGATATTATTGGGATCTACAAAAATATTGAAACAGGTGCTGCAGAATTTAAAAATGGGAATAAAATGAGGTACTACTTCATTATTGTTCTCCTTGTCTATAAAATTTATAAAGAAAATATTTTATAGGAAACACATTAAACCCCCAAATGTCTTGGTTTGTGGTGGGTGGTCATCTGAATTATTTATTTGCAGTTATCGGCAAAGCAAAAAGCAGTTTATATTCATATAAACTAACTTCTTTGGCCTTCTGGAACATGTCATGATACAGAAGATATTTAGTAAAATCTGTTAGAAATTCCAAGCATTCTTATGACTCCCTAACTTCCTGAACTTCTCTTTCCCCAGTTTTTCTAATTGGCCCCACCAAAACGCACACACGGTGGAATTTTTAAAAAGCACATGGCAGCTTGCTACTTTGGATGAATGTCAGAAGTGCAGGATTTCATGTTTTATGAAACAGTTCAAGTTGAAAAACTGGAAACAAAACTAGTCATTCACATGTTAACCGCAGTAGCAACAAGAACAATAAAGAGTCTGGAACCCCAGGCTTGTCTCAAGCATGACAGAAAACCCAAGCCTGCCTTGTTCCTTCATGTCTAACACAGGGCTGACACATATATAAGTGCTCGATAAATATTTGTTCAATGAATTAACTCCAACTAGCACACGCTTTATAGATTATTATGCTAGGATCTCAGTGTGTAAACCTTGTAATTAGATATTGGAGCTCACAACGATTGAAGGAATGAAATTGAATTTTAAAGGTAAATGACTCGCAGTTCATAAACCCTGTGCTTCTGTTAGTCAGTGGCAGGTATGTGTGAATAATGGTCTGTCTGTCCTCCAGCTTCAGAATAAAAGGAAATTGAATCCTGCCTCTTTATCTACTGTTTATCCTCAACCACCACCTGCAAGTGCTTGTTTTTGGTAGTAAAACTTCCTGCATGGTCACATTGTTAATTTTGACTTTTGATGGATTTACTAATAGAATTACTGATTTAGAGACATACCCATAGGTAATTTATTCCTGAGGGTGCCTGCTTGGAAAAATAACTCTTGGTTGTGTGTATGTTTAATGTAAAGACCATTAATGCTTTCATCTCTAGATTATTTTATTTAGATATTTCTCTGCACACAGAAGAGTCATACAAGAAAACCCCCTAGTCCTGTACAAGAAAACTGAAGAATAGGTCAGAAGGAAAAACATTTTCTTCACATATTCAACATTATATTACATTCTCTAAACACATGTCAGTGTGTTAAATTTAATGGAAGAATAGTAGTAGTTAGATTTTGAGAACAGTGTCATAATAGTCATAAAGCTGTCTATTTCATAAGGAAGAAATGGATTAGCAGTGACAATGTATAACTCTCTCTAGACGTATCTTTAAACATAGAATGAAGTTACTAATGCTCATGTTTATTGCATTAGCACAGTGAAGGCAGAGGGTACATTTTGGCTCTCAGTGGTTTTATCTTTTCAAGTGCTAAGACTTTCCTTGTTTCTGGTGACAAGCAGTCATCTTCTGAACTTGTTGGTGCCATCACTTGAGGTCTCTCACCTGGTCCTCCCGCCATGGCCAGCAGCCTGCCTCTTTCCTTGCCTTAATCTTATTTGCAGGAGTGTCATCGGGGGTGACAATGGCACCACCTAAAATCACCACCGAGACCACCTCTCCTTTCCCGGGCTCATGCATGACCATTCCCGGCCTTTATTCTGATTCCATGGCATAAATTCACTCATCATTCATCCAGTACTTATTAGACACTGCAGATAAATACAGGAATAAGGTGGGTGGGAAGACACATGAAGAAGACAATGGAGTATGTCCTAACACTGCCCTCCAATCCACCATGGCCACAAACACACTTAATCCTCACCCGTCTTTACTCTATCCAGCCTCATCTGTCTCTGGATGCTCTGGTTCAGGTTAATGGTGCTCAGCATGCTCCCACCTGTGATGAAGCTCTTTCCTGGACTTCCACATTCAATTGCGTGTTGAGCCATGTGAATTCTACCTGCACTATTTACCTCAACTGGCTCTCAGGACCACACATGCTGTGGTCAGCTAAATGAGAGCCCTCCTTGTTCCTTCCTCACACCAAAGTCTGATGAAGTCCAAGCTCAGGTTTAAGTCCTCTCTTCTACAATGTTCTTCTGCTACTCCTTGTGTGTCTAAATATGAATCACTCTTTACCTCTGGCTAAAACATCTACCACTTCCAAGTAGCCTTCCTGGATAGCCCTTTTCATTCAACATCCATTGATCTCCCCTCTGTGTCAGGCAATGTACAGCTCGGGGTTATGGCTATGGAGATGATGGGTTTGGTCCTTGCTGTCAGGAAGCTCAGAGTCTTGTGGGTGAGGTGGACTATGAGGCAGGAACAATCATGTGAAAACTGCCATGAGGTAGATGGTAGATAAGTGAGGTACCTCTTTCTACCTTCAGATGGGGAGGTAATGCTTCCCCAAGGAGGTGTTCCTGAGTGGTCTGAAAGGGCCTAGAGGAGTTAACCCAGAAAGAAAGGAATTCATGGCATTGCAAAAAATCAAGAGCAGATACAAAAGGCGAAACATAAAATGACATGACACCAAGAAACTGCAGGAGTTCAGTGTGCCGGAGGTGTTCAGTGATCTGAGATGGGCTCAGCAAAGTAGCAGGTGAGACTAGAGAATCAGGTAAGAGCTGGATAATTGAGGGAAGTGCAGATCACAGCAGGACTTCTGACATTTATCCTATGGGTGATCACTAGCCAGAAAAGATTCTTTTTTCCAGATCTGAGGGCAGGGTGAAGAATGTGAAGAAGGGTGAGGATTAGATACAGAAGCTCAGC
Source organism: Cebus imitator (assembly GCF_001604975.1). Classification (NCBI taxonomy): domain Eukaryota; kingdom Metazoa; phylum Chordata; class Mammalia; order Primates; family Cebidae; genus Cebus; species Cebus imitator. The sequence continues at coordinate 915,643 of NW_016107656.1, forward strand.
TAGGAAGACTGGGCAATAATCCCAACAGTAAATGACAATGGCACGAACTGAGGTGATGGTTTTCAGTATGGTCCCAGACCTGCAGCATCAGCATCACCTGGTACTTGTTAGAAATGCAAATTCTCATGCTCCACCCCAGACCTTCTGAATTACAAGGAACTCTGGGGGAAGGGGTTCCAGCAGTCTGTGCTTTGCCAAGCCTTCCAAGGTATGCTAAGGCCCAAAAGTGTGAGAACCACTGAACTAAGTCAATATAAGTAAGACAGATGGGGAGGTTCCAAGAAGGTTAAAGAGGTGACCACCTGGCAGGGGGAGTGGCCGAGAGAGCTTCCTTCCCAGATTCCTAGCTAGAACAACTGAACACGTGACGGCATCCGTTTGTGGAGATGGGCAATGCTGGGGAGGAACAAATTTGGCTGCAAACAAGGGAGGAAATGGGCTTGGTTTTGAACATGACCTTCCACAGCACTCTTATCTGAAAATTTTTCAGGATATGCACTTCCTACATTACATTGAAGTTGAGTTTGTGCATGAGGTTTGAGGTGGAATGTAACTTCTGTGAGGGCTGGGGGCAGGCTTTATCCCCTAGAAAGCCTACTCAAGCTACCTGCACAGAACATACACCCCATAAATATTTATGAAGATATCATCTTTAGAAATCCTTTTTCGAGTTAAGAAATGTATAGTTAGCTGAAGACAGAATTACCTAGCATTCAGACTATGAATTTAGCCTTTTTGAGACAGACCCATGTGTTCATTATCCTGGTGTTGCATGGAGCAAACAGTCGTACCATCATAATACCCAGGACATAACACCACTAAACAGACTCCCATTTTTTGAGTGCACCAAGGTGCTCTTTATACACATGCTGTCATTTAATCCTCACAAAAACACCATGGATAATAATATTAATAATAATAATTATTATTATTATTGAGACAGACTTGCCCAGGCTGGAGTGCAATGGCGCGATCTTGGCTCACTGCAACCTCTGCCTCCTGATTCAAGCGATTCTCCCCCCTCAGCCTCCTGAGTACCTGGGATTATAGGTGCCTGCCACCATGCCCAGCTAATTTTTGTATTTTTAGTAGATATGGGGTTTCACCATGTTGATCAGGCTGGTCTTGAACTCCTGACCTCAGGTGATTCACCCGCCTTGGCCTCCCAAAGTCTTGGAATTACAGGCATGAGCCACCAGGCCTGGCCATGGATAAGTATTATTATTTCTACTGTATAGGTTAAGAAACTGAGGCATGAAAGGCTGCATTAGTTGCTTTAAGTCTCATCCAGATAAAGAGGTAAAGCCAGGATTGAAATCCAAGTTTTTCCAATCCCTAAACACTATTTTTTTTTTTTTTTAATGAACTGGTTGCAATCTACTCACCATTCCCACCGAAGTTTGATGCATATATAACCTTTTAAAATGGAAGGAACAGGTTGGTTAGCACAAAACTCTGGAGAACAAAGAGAGTTTATGGAATAAATTTTCTACTTTTCTTGTGATGTGCTGAAAATTTTAAAGAAAGTTCTAACAGATGAAAGAGCATTAAGAAATAATACAAAAATAAAAGTTTTAGAATGCCAGAGATAATACTTTTTAATTCTAGGTGGGAAAATGGAGTATATCGTAACAAGAACAGGATGTTAATTTTTGATACTAAGAAAGATAACTATGTAATGGAAGATATCTAAAAGAAAAAAAATCAGATCACAGTGTATCAGGAAGCAGTTTCTAATCTTTTGCTTTCAACCTGACTGGCTGAGATGGTAGAGCAGAAGGCCTTTACCCGCAGTTCTACCAACAGTCAGACTTTGCTCCTGACTTCTTTGGCAAATACTTGAGAGCAGAGATGGTATCTAGGCCCATGTGGTTCAAAGAGTGAATTCTGTGTCACTCATGAACACCTAAATGTCCTATAATTTTGCAAAGCATTTTAAAGAACTTGTTTTTAATATATCAAAACAAAATAAAGAGTAGCTCAGAGGAGGATCCTTGGCCCTTGAACCTCAGAGGCCAGGAGGATGGCTGGAGGCTCCGGCGACCCTTCCCTCTTTCCGCAGTATGGGGTAGCTCTGGTAAGCTGGAAGCAGGATGGCCTGCAGGAAGCCGTCAGGGCCACACATGCCTGCAATGAAGAAGTCCACCAGGGGGAGCAATGACATGATCGAGGCAAAGAGCCTGGGTCTGAATTACAGAGAAAATCAATGTCATGGCTGCAACGGGAAGGAAAGGAGAAACTTATTTTATCTTTTCAGGCCTTGCTTTTCCCTTTTTTTTTCTACCAAGTTTCTATTAGCTGACTCAGTTTCTGTCTGTAGGGCTCCAAGACTAGACGTCTGCAGGGCTGTGTGAGCTGATCCCTGTGGCGTGGAAAGGGACCAGGTTCCTCTCTTTGGTTTGATTCCAAGGTCCAGGTGGAGCACCTCACATGCCTGTGGACACTGTCCCCACTTCTATAAAATCGGGAAGAGCTGAGGGTCATTCTAAGAGAGGCTTTTCCAAAACCTGTCAAGCAAGAGAAAGGTTCCCAGGATAAATACAGAGGCTCCTGCGGAGACACTTTAAAACTGCCGGGACGCATGGAGTCTTCAGGGGTTTCAGAGACTCTCAGGTGAGAGCGGGATTTTCCTAGGTTAGTGAAGGATTCGTTTCAATATAGGAAAACTTTCTAATAATTAGAGGCTTTCGCGCAATGATTTCTCGCTAGAGCTGTGCGTGAGGACCTCTTCGGGTGTTTCCCCCCAAAATACAAATAACTTTGGCTCAACCTTTACAAGTTTCACTCTGTATTTTGCAGTGGGACCTGGATACACATATTGTGAGAAAGCTCCCCAGCAGATTTTGGTGCTTAAAATGGTTAATAACCATTTTTTATTAGCCTATGAATGCCTAGTGTTCCATTATTGGAAGACTAAGCATTCCAAGGAGTTATTTAAATCCTACTGCTCAAGGTCATCGCCAAGGTCTGATTGCAAAAATTCAAAAAATTGCAACCTCAGGCATAAATGTGTTAAAGTTTATCACTGTCTACTGAAGAAAGTTCCAACTCTTAAGCCCAGCCTTTAAAGTTCAGGATTTGACCCCCGTTTGCTTTCAAGTCTTATTCTTCCATATTATTCTTAATTTACACTATATTTTAATCAGATTCCTGTACACACTTATTCCTCCTCTAAAATGGGGTGATAACGCTTTTCTAAGAATGTTGCCTTGAGGATTAGGCATAGGGTGCATTAATATCTAGTGGGCTGTCTGGTGTTTAGTACGCACATTAATGCTAGGTCCTCAATAAATATTCATCAAAGTGAATGAACAAAAAGCAGAGAAATCTGCTTAATCTGCTTAAAAACGAATAAGGGCACCTTTTTTTTTTTTGTTTTGAGATGGAGTCTTGCTCTGTCGCCCAGGCTGGAGTGCAGTGGTGCAACCCCAGCTCACTGCAATCTCTGCCTCCTGGGTTCAAGTGATTCTCCTGCCTCAGCCTTCCAAGTAGTTGGGATTACAGGTGTGCACCACCACGCCCGGCTAATATTTGCATTTTTAGTAGAGACGGGTTTCACCATGTTGACCAGGCTGGTCTCAAACTCCTGACCTCAGAAGATCCACCTGCCTCAGCCTCCCAAAGTGCTAGGATTATAGGTGTGAGCCACGGCGCCCGGCCCACCTTGATTAAACAGAGGCCCAATAACCATGCCTTAGGGATCCCCGCAGCCTCTAGACTTTTTCAAAGTTAACATGGTTTCTTTAGGTGAGTTGGGTGTTTTTTCCCTCTAAGTCTCATTGCTTTCTAGTCACCATTCAGACTTGAAACTTGCAGTGGGCAAGAGCAGTAGGAGAGGGATGTTTAAAATATTGTAAAGAAATACGGTTTGGATCAAGAGACTAAAGCTATCTAGGGCACATGGGCATAGGATCTCTCTCTTCTCCACCCTTTACATAATACTTCAAGGTTTTTAATAGTTTGCACAGCTGTGGGATAGAGTCAGAACAGAGTGTTCATAGTGACATAGTACTCTTCACTGCTCCAACTGGTAGAAGGACATGGACTTGCCTAGTATTCCACAAACCATGAACTGGAGCTCCGCAGAATGCAAATGAGTCAGAAACATTCATAAAAAGTCCCCTGACCAATGAAGACCGCAAAGACAGAAACCTAGTTAGTTTCTTTATTTTTGTTTGCAGTTTTGTTTTAATTTTCAAAGTCTTTAAAATGCGAATAATCACTGTGAATTGATTCGTTTAGGACAAGGCATGCAACATTTACCACATTTATTGAACCATAATATTTTCTTTCTTTCAGGGTCTTAGAAGGCTAGGATTCTCAGGAACATACTGAGGGGAATGCTGATGTGATGATTTCGACAGAGCTTCTTAACTCTAGCGAAATCATAAAATCTCTTGTGGCACTTTATTAAAGAAAAAGTTTTCTGGGCTCTTCCCCAGAATCTCCAGGAGAAGGGCCATTGCAACTCCAGGTTTTAAAAGACTCTGCTGGAGATTCTGCTGTCCAGCCAGAGCAGATAAACATTGCATGATGAGAATGCCTTTTGGATTAAGGAAGGCCTACGTTCAAGGCCAAGTGCCACTGACAGTCATTATAATGTATTTGGAAATTTACAATCTGATTGTCTTAGGTGTCTCATCCATAAAACAGGGATCATACCCACTCAGTAGTATATTTTTAGGTCCAAAAAGTTCAATGAAACAGTGAAGGAAAACAATTAGCATGTAGTAGGTGCTGTAGCCAATATGTAATCCTCGGTTTCAATAGAAATAGAAATACTAAAATTATTTGCCTTCTCAGTACGCTGGTAACTTTTGCTTTTCTTTAAAAAGAATGAAATTAATTGTGGATTCTCATAGCTGTGATACGCCTGCAGCATGTGACCTTTATCGTATTTAGAGCAGTGTTTGGAAAGCTAGTGTCACATTTTAACCAAAGATGGTTGTGAGTTTTTTGGCAATCACACCCTACATCTTTTGGGGAAAAAAATGTCCTATTTTTCAAAGCTGTATATAATCTCTATTTTTCAAGAGATCATTTCAGTCAGCTTAAGAACCTGAAATCTGGATTTCGAGCATAAGTGCAGCAATGTCATCACGGGTTTGCAGTATGAGCTGTGCAAAGGTCCAACACTTGGCCATGCTCTGCTGTTGAGGCGGAGTTTTCCAAAATACGAATTTCAGAGGTATTCTATTTCTATAAGGACAGATGTAGTGGGATTTTTATAGGCGTTCTAACATTTGGTGTCTTCACGTTCCCTTTCTTTTTTAATAATCCCTTCAGTGTCTTGTTCCATTTAATAGATCTTTAAAATTTAGCTCTGTGGTGTGTGTGTGTGTGTGTGTGTGTGCGCGTGTGTGTGTGCGTGTGTGTGCATGGTGTGTGTTGAGAGCTATCCTCCAGAGAGCAATGCATGTGTGAATCTGACTGTGCCCAGAGAGGTGCCTTTTTGTATGAATGAAATGGAATAGATAATTCCAGTCCTTAGAAATGGATACTATTTCAAAGTTCATTTGTAAGTCAGTAGTTTGGAACTTGGAGCACATTTTCTCATAAAAGAAATGTTCTACATGGTGGATAAAGTCCCAGGCCAGCCCACAAGAGTCTGTTAACTCATACTGCACCTGAAGCGGAACTGTTATTAACTCTAGAGGACAATGATTCTATGGGAACAAATTTTCAGAATTCCACTGTTTATGGGTGAGAACAACTGACTAAAATTTCCACTTGTCTTCTAAACCATTTCCCCGTCATTCCTCTAATAAATTACCAAAAGAGCTCTTCATGCCACAAATTATTTCTTGAATGTATTATATTAAAATCATATTTTTTCTGTTTTATGCACATTGAAACTTTAATAAAAGCAACACATGGACCAAAACAAAAAAGCGAAAGTGTTTCTCTCAATGTTGTTGAACTTCAAACTGCCTTTCTTGTCATTTTATTTCCAGGCTACTCTCTCTGCAGGCCAGAGCCAGATGAACTGGCTGCAGAGAGGCAGTGGTCACTGTTATTAGTTTGTTTCTACATCAAAATTATATATTTGTTTTTTCTACCTTATCTTTACCTTTGCCACGGGCTTTTTAAACTGCCTTACGATTTAATAGAAATCTGGAATAAGGAAGTAATGAAATGCATTCTAGGTCACACTGACCACAGGAATCAGAAATGTTTCAACGGCACAATACATAGATTATGCTAGAAGTTGTACAAATATGTCACAGAATCACAGGGCTGGAAAGAACCTTAAAAGATTGTCTAGTTTATTCTCTGGCTTCCAGACAAGCCAACCATTCCAAACAGATGACAGCTAGCCTATATTTTAGAAGAGAAGGATGACTTTGTCTTTAACCCTTTCTGGATCTAACAATCTATGCATGGTTAGGAAATTACTGTTAATTTTTATTCTAAATTCTTCCATTCATAGTTACAATTGTATTTTACATTTTCATGTTTGTTCCTCAGAGGAAACAAAGAGGGTTAATCTATGTAAAATCCCACGCTGTATTTAAATACTATACTTTGTGTTCTTTCTTCTAAGCGTCCTGAACATCCCAATGTCTAATCCTTGCGTTAACGTTCGTCCTGCTCTCTGCTGGTAGTTTACACCCTCTCCTGCATTGGGAACTAAAATCTAGCACCTGTGTTTTAAGAGACATCTGGGAACTGAGCATGATTATATTTAAGTATAATTCAATAAGCAGGCTGCTAAGAGTTAGCGTCAAAAGAAAGCCAAATTTAATAATTATAATAAAACTGCAATAATGCATTTATTTATAATTTCTTTCAGGCAGTTAAAAAGGTATCACTAGCCTAATTATATTAGCTCTTCAATCAAGTTAGGTAATCAAAGAGAACCTGCCCCTATTAAACAATGATATACATAAAATTCAATATCCTTAAATGCCACCGAAGATCATTCTTTTCAACCGAGACCCTACTACGGAACCTACAAGGTATAATCTTAAAATATTTTCTGCTGATTCATAATGACTCTTTTACTATTGGTGCTGGTAATGACTATTTAAACTCAATACCGAGTGATTCTTTAAGGGAAATTTGCAATGAAGTGGGCAATTTGATCTCTGTATTATGAAAGACACAAAATAGTGGCTTTAGAACAAGTGTGGTTGGCTATGTTACTGCTGTCTTAAAACAGTTCCACTTTCCCCCAAGATAAAATGGAAATACAGAATTGGTAAATTAAGAATGAGATTCCCTCCATTTTTGAGGTTCTGAATGTCTCAAAGCTGGAGATTACGTCCAAAGAAAATGGACATGGGTGGAAATTTTTATAATGATGATCTCAACCTGGAGGTGAGCCACGTTCTTTGTTTCTTCCCCACACACAGTTACCACTCATTTGGTGGCTGTTCATCCTATGTATGTAAGGGGACAGAAGCAAGTTTCTGAGACCAGGATGACAAACTCATCTCTGTAAAATGACCATGAGACCACTCCATCTGACTTTTCTACATTAACAAAGCCCCCCCACAGAGACTATTGCCCCTACCTCTGCACAGGTTTGCAAAGTAAACATTTATAGTTTCTTGGAAGAGGACAGCACTCCCATCCTACCACCAGCATGTCCACTTGTACAGCTCAGCTATATTAGGGCAAAAGTGTTCCTGTGAAGTGGGGTGATTCTTTTCCTTCCACTGAACATTCCAAATGCTTCTCTGAAAGCCTAAGATCCTCTGAGTTCCCCATAGCAGGAACCAATACAACCCTAAAGATCCTGAACACTGGTGGGAAAATGCAGAGGACATAATATTAAAGTAAAATCTTCTGATTTTGGCAGGAGGATGTCAGCATTATTTACAGCTTGGTGGTGTGACTCTGAGTTGTATATATTGCTGACCTTAGCTAATTAGACAATGGCAGGTGACAAAGTCCTTTATCAGTCCTAAAGGAAGTATCCCTCCATGGAAATTCCCTGGTTTGCAGAGTTCTTGTGGAACCCTTAACTTAAACTTCCTTCCACATTCTAGCAAAAACACAGCATGAAATTGAAACTCTGGTATTCATTCATCAGGAGTCTGAAGGATGACCTGCAGGGCACCCACTAGTTACACAAATGAGCTGAAGCAAAATACAGTTTAACAATGGGCAATGTCAACTTACTTGTTCATTTTTAGTAAGCCTGGTTTTGTTGTGAATGTCTGATGTGACCAAATTAAATCCGTGCTTCTCCGACAAGATTCTCAGAAGCAAGACCACGGTACGGCTCCCACACTTGCCTACTCTGTTGTATACCACCTGGCTTGGGAAAGGTAGTACCTGGGAAAAAACCAAGAGAACAAGCATGAAATGTATGTATGGAAATACTTACAATTCTTCCCTCAATTTCAGAACAGTAAGTGTTTGATATAATAAATCTCGGTGAAAAGGGTCTGCAATCAGGTTAATAAAAAGTAGGTATATCAGTTCATCAGAAGTGATGGTGAATTTATCTTTATGGTATAATGACAGAAATGTTGGCCTTATTTCTCTGCACTGGTAAATTTCATGCAGTCTCTAAGCTTGATTATTAAACTTGTTTTGTTTCTCTTTAAAAACAAAATACATCAATATGTTCCTAAATGACAATATTTTTTGCAAGCTTATGCTTTATGAGAACAACTTAATCTATAGAGTGATCAAGAAAATACATGGTAATTTTCAAAACTGAGATACAATTCACATACTATAAAATGTACTTTTTGTAAATGCATACTTCAATAGCTTTTAGTATATTCACAGAGTTTGCAACCATCACAACTATCTAATTCCAGAACATGATTTCATTGGCCCCAAAAGAAACCCTATACCCATTTGCAGTCACCTTCCATTTCCACTATCGCCCCTGGACCCTGGAAACCAAGTGATCTACTTTCTGTCTCTGTGGTTTTGCCTATAGGATCTGGACATTTCCTATAAATGGAATCACACATTATGTGGTCTTTGGTATCTGGCTTCTTTTACTCAAAATAATGTCTTTCCAGGCTCCCCCACGTTGTAGTGTGAGACAATACTTCACTCTTTTATATAGTTTAATAATATGAATAGCACATTGTATAGATATACCATATTTTGTTTACACACTTGTCAGTTGATGAACAAGTGGATTGTTTCCATTTTTTTGGTCACTCTAAATAATGCTGTTATACATATTTGTGTATGAATTTTTGTGTGGACATGTTTTTGATTCTCTTGGATATATACCTAGGAGTGGAATTGCTGGATCATATGGTAACCATACATTTAATTTTTTTAAGAACTGCTAAACCATTTTCAATACAGCTGTACTATTTTATATTTCTACCAATAACATATGAGGGTTCCAATTTCCGCATATTCTTGCCAACACTTGTTACTGATATATATGTATTTTTTCTTTTTGGACAGGGTCTTGCTCTTCTGCCCAGGCTGGAGTGCAGTGGCATGATCCTGGGCTCACTGCAACCTCTGTCTCCCCAGCTCATGCAATCCTCCCATTTCAGCTTCCCAAGTAGCTGGGACTACAGGTACACACCACCACGACTGGCTAATTTTTGTAAATTTTTTTGGTAGAGACAGGGTTTTATCATGTTGCCCAAGCTGGTCTCAAACTCCTGAGCTCAAGCAATCTGCTGGCCTCAGCCTCCCAAAGTGCTGGAATTATAGGCATGAGCCATCATGCCTGACCTGTTACTGTCTTTTTGGTTGTTTATTATACCTATCCTTGTGGGTGTGAAGTGGTATCTCATTGTGATTTTGATTTGTATTTCCCTATAACTAATGATGTTGAGCATTTTTTCATGCACTTATTGGCCATTTGTATATTTTTTTTGGAGAAATGAAAAATCCATTATCCATTTAAAAATTGTCTTTTTATTATTGTATTTTAAGAGTTCTGTATATATATTCTGGATTTGCAAATACATAATCTGCAAGTTTTCTCCCATCCTGTAAGTTTTCTTTTCATGTTCTGAACGGTGTCCCTTGAAGCACAAAAGATTTTCATTTTGACTAAGTCCAATGTATCCAATTTTTCTTTGGTTGTTTTTGGTTTTGGTGTCATATTTAAAAAACTATTGCTTAATCTAAGAGCATAAAGATATACATTTATGTTTTCTCCTGGGACTTTTATAGTTTTAGTTCTAACATTTAGGTCTTTGATCAATTTTAAGTTACTTTTGTGTGTGGTGTGAGTTCGTGGTCTAACTTCATTCTTTTGCATGCAAATATCCAACTGTCACAGCACCATTTATTGAAAAGATTACTCTTTCTATTCTTTCCCCACTTAGCCGCTTAGTACCCTTGTCAAAAATTCACTAACCGTAAGTGTATTTGGGGTCATTATTACTTCCGGATTCTCAATTCTATTCCTTAATATATATGTTTATCCTTATGTCAATACCATACAGTCTTATTATAGCTTTGTTATAAGTTTTGAAATTGGGAAGGGTAAGTCCATATAATGTTGTTCTTCTTTTTCAAGATTGTTTTTGGCAACTCTGGGTCCTTTGCATTTTCATGTGAACTTTAGGGTCAGCTTGCTAATATCTGCCCAAAAATGTATTTAAGATTTTGATAAGGACTGCATTGAACCTGTAGATGAATTTGATGACTACAGCCACCTTAACAATATTGTCTTCCAATCCATGAACATGGGATGCCTGCCTACGTAGTTCTCCTTTAATTCATTTCTTTGATATTTCATTGTTTTCATTGTTCAAGCCTTATACTCCTGTTGCTGAGTTTATTTTTTTGATGACATTATAAATGGAATTCTCCTCTTAGTTTCATTTTGGACTGATTATTCGCTGGTAAAAATACAATTGATTTTTCTACATTGATCTTACATTCCACAATCTTGCTGAACTCATTTATTAACTCAAATTTTTTTGTGTGTGTGGGTTCTTTAGGATTTTCTATAAATAAGATCATGTCATCTACAATCGAGAAGTTTTACTTCTTCCTTTCCAATATGAATGCCTTTCCTTTCTTTTTCCTTTCTAATTGCCTAGTGGATAATGATTTTTATATAATATTATTTACTTTTTCTCTATCTTGATATACTACTTTTGATCTATTTTGATATACTATTATCTACTATTCATACTATTATCTACTTTATTATATACTTTTCATAGCTATTATGAAAAGCATCTATGATTAATCATTTACATCAGCAATAAAAATATTATTTCCATTTTGAATGTTCAGCATTGATTAATAACTGACAATAATCAAAAGATTCCTTCATTCAGCACATACTCATAACAAAAGGTCATTTTGAAAAGCTCAAAACTAAATAATAAAGTACAGTATAAAATTATAAATATACTGCAAATTTGGCTACAGTAGGCCAGCTGAATTTTTACCTTTGCAATTATAGGTTAATTTAATTTTCCTGACATATTTTTATGCAGAGTAGCATTAAATAAATTTGAAGCTTAAAGGCTAGTTGTCACTGGAATAAAATACAGTATCGATATCATTCACTTAACCAGTCACATGCCATTTTGGTGCAGTTTTTCCATTATGTATTTTTTTCTTATGGGTAAGACCTTGTTTCTTGAGGGCCAGCCTACTATGTGTCCCCACAGTGCCTAGAATGTGCTTTGTACATAAAGAGCCTTAGCAGACACTGAATGAGTCCTGACTGCTCTAAGGAATTTAATGCACTGCTTAACATTAATTAATACAATGATTCCCACTAAAATGTGAAACCAAGAGAGTCTTCAAATACAGCTGCTTTATTTGACCAAATGCTATTCAAAGTCATCAGGGAAAATAAAAAGATGGTCATTTTAATTGGTCATTTTTACTTATGGTTTCATCAGCAAGTACTTCAAAAGTCTGTTTGTTGGCAACTATTGCATAAGTCCAGATATTCAGAAAAATAAATTACATTCTTGGCCATAAGATTATGAACAGGAAGGCTGAATTAGGCTTCATGTTTAGTTTAATGATACAAATAGCATTTATAAGATAGACTTTCCATTACAACCAGGCTGGGGTATGAATTATGGGTATGATAGAGCTGCCAACATAAACTCAGAGTTTAATTCCTCCATAGAAACAAACTGTTCAACAATTGGGATAGATGCATCTTTTTCCTGCCTTATAGCACATTACTGAACAGCAAGGAAGAATTTGTTACATCTGAATTAATGATCTAGAAGATGTGAGTTACCACATAAGTAAGCACTTTATTACAAAAGTACAGGTACATCTTGGACAATTTAAGTGAGTAACTGAGGCACTTACCTAGAAAACTTAGGTGAAATCACTTAATTTCTCCTGAATTGTTTGGGTAATCAACACAGTAGTAGGCTTAGTATCTATCTTATTCTTTTCACTAATAACCAGCAATGTTACTTACCTTTAGGCTATTGATTAATTCATTTTTAAAACAATGTTAATTCTATTTTTTTTAATAGTTGTGGCATGCTCCCAACTAACGGCTTAAAATTTTGTTATTTAAAAAGAACACTAATATAAGAACAAAAAATCCTGTATCATTCCTGTAGCGGGATCTATGATAATAATTTAAGATAAAGGAGGGCTTAACATCCTCACTGGGACTGTATTTCTGTCATTTCTCTAAACACCAACACATGCCTACATGATATGAACCTAAAGGCAGGAAATGTGTTTTCACTAAAATTTCTGAAATCAGCCTTGTGTGTTTTAAAGACACCTTATGCTCTACCACAATCATAAACCCGTCTCAAATTTAGGGTGGGATTTTTAATCATTTTCTAAAAGAACAAGTTTCAATGCACTGAAACTTGTTGAATTAAGCAGCTAAATCAATGTGTTCATTTTGGATACAGTGTTAAAATGAACAACAAGAAGCGTGGTATGAGCCTGTAGTCCCAGCTACTCAGGAGGCTGAGACAGGAGAATCGCTTGAACTCAGGATGTGGAGGTTGTTGTGAGCTGAGATTGTGCCATTGCACTCCAGCCTGGGCAGCAGAGTGAGACTTCATCTCAAAAAAATAAAAATATAAATAAATAAAATAAAATAAAGAAATAAAATAAAATAGATTTGTTTCTGAAGTTCTGCTTTAAAAATGGTCATCACCTTTTATTTGAAATGTACTTTCTGGAAAGATGACAGAGAAAAAAAAAAAGGACTGATTTTTAAGGAAGGAAGGCTGACCCTGTCCTAGGTTCTGTGCCGTGTAAACCTTTTCATCCTTGATTAACAATACAGAATCAAACAGCATAACTGTCTTTTACTCTGGCTGTGCATTTCTCTAAGAGCATAAATTATCAAATGGCTTAATTATCATTAGTAGCATCCAAGTAACTCCTTTCTGTGCCCCCCATATTCCTTGTAGTCACAGATTCCTAGTATAATGGAGTTTGAGGTCCGAAAGCAATTTAGAATAATCCATCCATTCAATATTACCCCCCACAACTATCACCTTCTATGACCCCCCATCTCCAGCCCAATCTGTGTTTGATTTGGATAAAGTTTTCCTACACACTATGCAGATATTATAATTATTTTACATGAGTAAACTGGGGCCCAGAAATAGCATTTGGTATCTTCAAGGTCACAAAGCTAGTGACACAATCACAGAAGCCCAGCTCTTGGCTCTCCTGACTCCTAAGATGACAGTTCTTTTAAGATACAAATCAAATAGTGAAGAGAATTTTTAGTTTGACTTCCGTGACAGAGATACCATTTCCTTTTTAATGTCTTACATGTATCCAACCTCATTAAATATACTATTTTCAAGTCAGCGATCACAACCAGTACCACCAGCCATTACTCAGCCGTGACTCAAGTCCCCAGAAGGCTTAAGTGGAACTGACAGGAGAAGATTAGCCTCTCTATCCCTCCTAAGGACTCTTTCTAGAAAACTAATGGAAGCCCAGGGTGTCAACGCAGCTAATGGGAGAAGAAGGTGGCAGGATGTGTACTTTTCCCTCCCTCCCTTCCTTCCCCTGATACATCACAAGCAGTCAAAGTGGACAGCTGGCTCAAATATTGTCAACTGCTTTCACTGGGGGGAAAAAAAACAGGAAGCAGTAAGTTATAGTAAAATGTATACAGAATCCTAAATATATTTGGAATGTCTATCAAGACAAGCAAACGCCCTCAAAGGATAAACTCAATCACTGTGAAAAGACTTTTAAAGACTTCTTCGAATCAGTCTCAAAATCCTTGTTCTCCTTAACCAATATTTGCAATTGTCAGGCAGAGAACTCCATCCTCTATTTTAAAGTTCCTATTACCATTTGCACACAGAGTTTGAATGCTCACTCTTTCTTTAGATGCCCTATAAAGAAGTAGACATGAAACTTCTCAAGCACCCTCTCCCTCCCCCAAGTGATTCATTTTTGGCAACTGCGGTTATACGAATGTTATGTCTGTGATTTCTATTTTATGGCCAATTTGTAAAAGTGAAGGGGCCTCCAAAATATTTCATTCTATGAATTATATATTTTTATGCTGCCTGCCTTGTAAGTTCCCCAGAGCCTGACAGGCTTGTGTGGGGCATGCCAAATAAACAGAAATCTTTCCAAGTCCTGAGCAGGACAGTAACCACCACCAGATGACATCCACAAGTTCAATAGCTCAGCCCTGGTTTGAAATGGGGAGAAGAGAAGGAAGCCTTTCTAGGTAAAAAGCAAATGTGGTCTGGATCACGACTTTCATAATCTATGAGACCCAGAGTCTGTAGGGCCCTTCTGGGGATTGGTAATGTTGGAAGAATTAACATCAGTGCTGCCTTTAAGTCTTTACAAAATGATCCTTAATATAGTACAAGGTATGGTTCCCAAATAACTGCATATTCAAATTCCTCGTGGAATCTTAAAAAATGCAGATTTCTGGGCCCCACTTTAAGACTAGTTGAATCAGAAAGTCTAGGATGAGAGTCAGGAGTCTCTCTCTAAAAAGCTCACCAGGGCCCTCTGCCACCTCCACTAGCTTTGAGAAAGTGCTGTCACAGAGGACTCTCAGCTTTCTGTATTAAGTGGCTGAGTGGGTCTTTGAAGCCTTCTGAGGGATTAAGGCTGGGGCGAAGGTTGCCCGTGGGATCATGGCGGGGAGTTGAGGTGAAGGGCACTGTGGGGTCTTCCTGGGGTCTTACTGTGTGTTGATGGGCTCCACTCACATTTACCAGTCATAATTAACCTCAAAGTATGCTCACACTCTCCCCGACTGGTTAGAGAACAGGTGTGCTGGTTAACTGAATGCATAGATTAATGGAAATTTATACTAAATGCTGTTGAAGTGTTAGACCCTTAACACGAATATGATACTGCACGTGAACTGACTTTGCTTGATGAATAAAACTGCACTTGATGACTTTTCAGCACCTCCATTTCATGGTTAATCACACTAACACTCAAAAGAGTCACAGTCAGGGCTCTGCAAGGCCTGAATTCAGAGATAATTCTGTTCCTCACTGTCCATATGAGGAACAGAATTGTCCTCATATGGGGCAGCTTAAATCCACTCAGCTAATCTTCCTGTTAAATTCCTAGGAGACTGTGGTGCTAAGAGCCACTCACTTCACATCCTTGAGCCTCCATTTCCTCACCTATAAAAAGTGGAAAGTTAGGTTATAACCCAATAAACGATATTTTCTTCTGAAGCTATTAAATTATTAATTTCAATCTATATTGCTACCAGGATATAACCTGGAAAATGCCTTAAAAGTTAAAACTAGATTTTACCATGTTTCCTTGTGGAATATATTCATTAAAGAAACAGAAGGGCTAGGTGTGGTGGCTCACCCTGTAATCCCAGCACTTTAGGAGGCTGAGGTGGGTGGATCATGAGGTCAGGAGTTCAAGACCAGTCTGGCCAAGATGGTGAAACCACATCTCTACCAAAAATACAAAAAAAAAAAAAAATTAGCTGGGCACGATGGCAAGCGCATGTAATCCCAGCTTGGAAGGCTGAAGCAGGAGGATAGCTTGAACCTG
This sequence comes from Cebus imitator, assembly GCF_001604975.1. NCBI lineage: Eukaryota > Metazoa > Chordata > Mammalia > Primates > Cebidae > Cebus > Cebus imitator. Next base: position 931,567 of record NW_016107656.1, read on the forward strand.
GGAGGCAGAGGTTGCAGTGAGCCTAGATCATGCCACTGCACTCCAGCCTGGGCGACAGAGTGAGACTCCATCTCAAAAAAAAAAAAAAAAACAAAAAGAAAAACAACAACAACAACAACAACGTTCCAGTAATTTGTGCTGATGACATGGGTTCCAGCTCCATGGGCATTCTCAGTATTATTCTGGAAACCTTGGCTGTCCTATTCTTGTTTGGGCTTGTCACATAATAAATTTACCTTTATCTTCCTTTTATCTTTCTCTTCCTTTCCACAGTTTTAATCATTCCAAGCTTCCTGTTTGGAGATCATTGCCAGAGCCTCCCAGAACTCGGCAGTGATTCTCACTGGCCTTTGCCCATCAAACCATCTGAGCTCTTCTGCCACACACATCTGTTTTCTAATTGCTATCATCTCTCCTGCTCCCAGTCTCCACTCCTCCATTCTAGAGGAGGAAATACACAGAACCCATCTAAGAATTCTATTTCCCCTCACTGCAATCCTCCTGATCAGAAGGCTCTTTCTATCCACAACTCTATGACATCCTGCGTCCTCCTCATTATTCATTATTCCCATCTTCTCCAAGAGCCATGTCAAATCTGAATCTTTGGCTTTCTTCTCTTCCCCTGCTCTCACTTCAAACAATTCCATGTGTACTGCTACCTACAGAAAAATAAATGTAGCCATTGATCATTTACAAGTCCATCTGGGACTATCTGTTATGTGCATAGTGGATAATTAATAAAAAGAATCTACCTGTTACATACACAGTGGATAATTAATAAAGAGTATAGAGTAGACTATTGAGATGAAAATCCTATTACAGTAAGTGTTGTAGAACCAATGCTGTCGTATTTATTAAGAGTGCTCTTTCAGTTATCTCTTAAAACTATAAGAAAATCTACCAATTTTTTCTTAACATCATAATATTTTGAAACTCCTGATGTGCTATGTTTCATGAGAAAAAGTCTGTTGAAGTAGAAGATTCCCTGCACTGAAAGTCATGAAACTCTGGCATTGCCCTTGGCGTTATCACTCTAAGTAGTTGAGTGACTGGAGCAAATGATCCTGAACAACTTCTCTGAGCCAAAGTTTCCTCAAGAACAGAATAAGGGTACTGAACCTAATGATTCCCAAGGCTCCTCCCGTCCATGTGTCGTAATGTTAACTGAGGGCTTGGCAATGCTTATGGATAATCACAGGGTGACCTGAGTGGCATCCTGCGCTTCTAAATATCCATCCCATTCTGTATACCTAATGTCCTGCTATCTCCATAATGGACATCGTCACTACATTATTCCCAGGAACACAACACCCTGCATACTGTACCAGAATCTTCCCACAAAGAAGCAATCTTCACAAGGAGCCAGAAGTCATTTTCCGGATGTGATAGTTAAGCTACCAGAGTTGGATCCTTGAAGAGTGCTTCAGGAAAAAAATATAAGGCTTCCAGTTTGACTGGGAACTCAAATTTCAGGTGACACTGGTGAAATCTATCAATGCCATAGATCAAAAGATGAATATTTTCAAATTTCAAATTAACAAATGTGAAGAAAATATACATACGAGGACAAAGGGATTCACTTTTAATTCTGCAGTATGCTTTAAGCTTCTTTGGTCAGTGCACAAATCATGGGCAAAAAAAAAAAAGCCCATAAACTGGGTATCTCATTGCCACAGAATGTTTCTTTTTTTTTTTTTTTTAGACAAGGTCTTGCTCTGTTGCCCTGGCTGGAGTGCAGTGGCGCAATCTCGGCTCACTGCTACCTCTGCCTCCCATCCTCCAGTGATTCTCATTCATCAGCCTTCTGAGCAGCTGAGATTACAGGCACACATCACCACGTCCAGCTTATTTTTATAACAGACATGATTTCATCATGTTGGTCAGGCTGGTCTCAAACTCCTGGCCTCAAGTGATTCACCTGCCTCAGCCTCCCAAAGTGCTGGAATTACAGGCATGAGCCACTGTGCTCAGCCAAGAATGCTACAGTTTCTAAAATTCAAACCTCAGTTCAGTCCATAGGAATCCATGGAATATTTGTATGTTGGACAGAAAGAGAAATGAAATCTACATGACACACACATGAAATGTAAGCACAATGGGAGAGTGCAAGTTTGCGAGGCTAAACCATCCTGAAGGCGTATTTCAAAGAGTTCACCTAGGACTTGTCTTGCTTTTGCATATACATGATAGCCCCTCTGCACTTGTGCTTGGCGCTTCTATCCACTCTTCTAAGAGCCCTTTCATCTTCTCTAAGGCTTTTATGATCAAAATTAAATGGGGAAATCCATGTGGATGTGGCAGTCCTGTTTAACCTCATCTTCCTGTGAACATTTGTTGTGCATGTGTATATGCCCTGTCTGCTTTTGTTGTGTTCAAAGACATTATGAGTAATATTGTTGGAGTCACATCTGACTTCTAGCCATTTCTGACACTTTCTTACATGCTATCTATTCAGTGGTCCAAAAGTTCCTTATTAGACAAAACTCTGAGGATGAAAGTAGCAGGGTTCTTAAATTAGTTCTGGGTCTGCGGTTGTTCCATTTTTAGTATTAATCAATTTGATTGGCTTTTTACATTAACTTTTGGACTGGAGTAAGGAATTACAAAAATGCACTTGGATAGATAATCTCTCCATCAGACCCACACACTTAGTTTGACTATCCATCCAGATCTGTAACACATTTTTGTTTAATCACACAAATCTCCAAATGAAACATGCAGAGATACTTTCGTGTATATAGACTTCTAAGATTCAAGAGTCTGCTCTAAAGCTAAGTCTCATTTCTCTACATTTGCCCTATTTTGTTTTAGTTAATAATTTATACTCTGAGCCCAATCTGAAAACTCATTTGTTGTTATACAGATAGAGGAGAAGTGTTGGTTATTGATTGCAGGTTTCATAATTTATAGCAGATATTGTTGGCATGGGCCAACCACTCGATTTAGAATGGTTTTCCCTGGATGTTAGTGGGGAAAGAGTCCGTTATTCTCATTGCAAACCTCAGAAGAAAAGACTGCCCTTATTGTAAATAGCATAAAGGCTGGGGAAACAGCCACGCTTGGCCGCCAATACTTCTCTCTCATGAAAGCACTGTGCAAAGATTTTTAAGACCAAAGCTTGGATATACTGTTCACTGTGAATCACATCATTATTTTCCATTTGAAATGTCTGAATCAAATGTTAGTTTCTTGAGTGTGAATTTTCGTGAGAAACTTATTCTTAGACTCAAGATCATTGTTTAAACCTGTTAGCTGAGTTTCAGGCTTATATAACATAACCCATAATTTAAAATAAGGCAGACTGGTATAGTAATGGGCCCTGACCAGTCCCACCTCTTCCTCTCTCTGTACCGTGTGACCTCCTTCCACATGGCCCTCTGGACTGGCCACATGTCTTGCTTTGACCATTAACACATTAGTAAGTGCAATGCAAACAGACGCTTGAAAACAGCCTGCCGTGGGGGCTTCACTTCTCTTTCCCCTAGGAGCCTTTTCACCACTATATGAACTTAGGTTAGCTTGCAGGAAGATAGAAGGTGGCATGGAATATTGAAAATTCTATGACTAAATTCAGCAAGTAATTATTGAGCGCTTCCTGAGTGCTGGTCATTTGGTTAGGCATAGAAACCGGTTGACTATTGTAATTATTTGATTGTCTGTCTCACTAGACTTTAAATTCCATGACCGCAGGGGTCACATCTGCTTTTCCTGACTATTGTATCTTCAGTGTTCAGCTCAATGACTGGCACATAGTAGACACTCAATAAATAACTGTTGAATAAGTGAATACAGCAAAGGTTACAACAAGTCTCTTGCCCTGTAAGAACTCACAATCTAACAAGGGAATCAAACACTGACACGACATAGCTTGTGCCAATACCATGTGGTAGGTACCTCAATAGAGATATACATGCAGGGGAATGAGAACAGAAGAGTTGATTAACTTGACCTTGGGAACTCAGGGAAGGGGTCACAGAGCACATGGCATTTGAACTGAGCCTTAGTAGCTCTAGAAATTGTATGGCCTCAAAGGGATAGCCATTTCCCCTTTGCAAAGTACACCTACCCAATTCTTGTTGATTTGCATTAAAAAGAAACTTTCTAGCCTCCCTCCCATGTTTAATTTGGCTATGTGGAATTGGCTTCCTGGCCTTTTTCACATTGCGTGTGTGTCTGTGTGTTGCAACACACCATACAAAATTCGTCAACTCTCTGACCTAGTGTTGCCCTCATACATACTGAGCACAGCAACATAGCAGGACAATTGAGGAGTTGGAGCTCAAGAACAACTGGGTTAAACATGGCTGAGGAACTTCTCTGCTTTATGTTACATCTCCATACATCAATAAGAGGATGCTTGTGTCTGCAGGTAACCAAAAACCCAATGCAACTCAAACAATAAAGATAATACATTCTCCTATAAATAAATAAATAGCAAAATATATTCTCTTACAAAAGTCCTTAGGTATGGAGGTTTTAGGCCTCGTTCCATATTTTCATTCTATCTTGCTCTGCCATCCTGGAATGTCAGCACTGTCCTCAGACTAGCTTTCCTTATGCTTCATGACGGCTGCTGCAGTTCCAGCCATCCCATGCAGAATTACAAAATCCAGGGCAAGAAGAGACTTCTGGGTGCTTCCTTTAAGATTTGGAAATCCTACCTAGAAGGCCCTGAGAAAATTTCTCACATCTGTTGGTTTGGTCTAAGCTACCAGTGCGCATCTCAACTAGCCACGAGCAGAGAAAATAAGACAACCATGCTAGGCTTAGATTAATCAGGACCCACTCATGAGCTGGGGATGGAACTGTCTTCCTTTTAGAGCAAAACTTGAACAAGTCAGATTTCTGCTAAAGAGGAGGCAGCTGTGGGAGTATGGATTTGGGGTAAGTAACCAATAGGGTCTGCTGTACCCCACCACTCAAAGGCCCTGTTGTTATAGATTCTTCTAACACCTGTTCATGAAAATCTCCATTCCTCATCTACAGAAAGGGAGTAAGAGTGGCAAACACCAAGGACATTCTCAACATGTGCCAAGGGTCATGGCTGCCTTCTATCCCCACAGCTGCTCCCTGCCTTAGGCATAGATTTGCTGATAGCTGGAGAAGAGGTGAGATGAAATATATTCCTTTCTACATAAAATGACATTGCCTCCCACACACTGAAATGAGATGGAGAATTAGCAACAAGGTGAACTTGAGCTGGGAGATTAACTCCACAGAAGAATCCAGAAATCATAAGGTATTTTTAGCTAGAGATGGCAATAAGACATTTAAATTGCTCTCAGATGAAATTATGTCTTAACTGCCTACATGTTGGGGGCTTTTCACAAGTACACCTTTTTTATAAATGAATTAATTTTGAACAAATGTGGCATGGAATCTAGACCCAATCTACCAGCATAGATCTGATCATGGAATATCCTTTTCCATAGTATCTATCGGCTGGTTTTTGCTTTCATTTGTTACTTGGTCCTGGGTAAGCAGATTTTTCAGAAATCTCCACCAGGATGGATGAGGGATCCCATCTCCTATAGGGAAGTGTTATCACAGTCAGGCTCTCAAACAGTGCAAAATAAAAGCAATCATTATTCAAAAAATATTTTAATAAAATAGATACAGACGTTTTCCATCTCTTGGGAGTTTGCTATCTGATAGAAAGAAGAAAAGAGAATGACAGCTTGCAGAGCAATGATTGTCTCTATAACTAGACTCATTGGATGGATGTAAAACTTCTGATTTCCCCTATAATGGTTGAGGAGTTGGACCTGACTAAGCAATAAGAAAATCCATATCAGCAGAGTTTAATTAAAGACACAAATGAAGGAAACAGGAGTTTAAAATAAGGGCAAGAGCCCCAGGTGTTAAGAGTCTATTGCTGATCTCAGACTGTAGCTGCCCTGGAGCAATGGACGAAAAAAGAAAAATCCTAGTGATGGGTTGAGCACTCACTTGGGCCAGAGTGTGTGGACAGTGGGCAAGGCCACTGTCCGACCTTCGTCATTATCGTGCAGCAGCTCATCCTCCACCAGTGACACAAATACCTCCCCTCCAGGCCTTCACCAGGAACTGTACCATGGAGAGCTGCTATGTCTATCAAAAGGCTGGCTGAAGGACATCGTAAGTACAGAAGATTGTTTGAGGACACAGAGTCCATCCATTTCTCTGTACATTTTGAACTTTCCGTCTTGGTCCAAGTTAAAACATCAAAAAGCTGTCTATTGAAGCATAACTTCTCGGCCCCATCGAGAGCTGCTTTGACTGAGTGACATTTTGGCATCATATCCTTGGTGGCTGTGAAGGGACACCATAAAATAGAGCATCCCACAATCCAGTTCTGTTTTGGAATGGGGATGTCACTGAGCAAGTTGTCTTCTTTCTCATTTTTTTTTTCTCATCCCAGGGCTCTTAACTGGTTGGTGACTTTCATGCAATATCTCACTTAATTTGTAAAATGACCTCTCAACCATGAGTACTAGTGATCCCATATTAAAGAAGAAAAGGGTGGGAATTAGGGGGATTAAATAACTTGTTCAAGGTCTCTTCGAGAGCTGGTACTCAAGCCAAAACTCATGCTCTCTGATCCACCTACTGTATGAAAAAGGACTATATTTCTTCTTCTCACAGAAAATGAGAACCACATAACCACTTATGGCCCCATTTTTCCTTGGCTTCCAGAAAATCCAAAATAAAGTTTTTTCAACTACAGCAATTAGTGTATGATGGTTCATCTAATTCTTTTTCACCAATTATGCTAACGTGATGAACTCACTAGCCTGTCAGGCTATGAGAAGGCCAAGACTTCAAAGTATTACTATGATATTTTCCCTCCCTCCCACTGGTCCTCCGCCTCTTCTTTCCCTACCCTTTCTCTCCCTAACTCTCTCTTTGTCTTGTTCTCTCTCTTTGCAACTGTACTTAGTCCAGTACATAACAGGGATGTAAGCACAACTGAATGACGGGTGAATTCTTACCATGCTCCAGCAATAATGTCTTCAGAGAAGATTTTAAATTCAGAAGGTAAATATATCCTATTACTGTATTGCTAATTGCTTTCTTTCATCCCTACAGAGTCCTGACCTTCAATATGGAAAAACATTTTTTTTTTTTTTTTTTTGAGACAGAGTCTTGCTCTGTCCCTAGGCTGGAGTGCAGTGGCACGATCTCGGCTCACTGCAACCTCCACCTCCCAGGTTCAAGTGATTCCCCTGCCTCAGCCTCCCAAACAGCTGGGACTACAGGCGCCCACCACCACGCCCATCTAATTTTTTGTGTTTTAGTAGAGATGGGGTTTTACCATGTTGGCCAGGATGGTCTCGTTCTTCTGACCTCATGATCTGCCTGCCTTGGCCTCCCAAAATGCTAGGATTACAGGTGTAAGCCACTGTGCTCAGCCTGAAAAAAACATTTTTTTTCAAATCTATTATCAACTATATAGAATATTTTGAAATGACAGCCTTTTATAGCAGATTCTTTTAGTTGCTTACCTAAAATCTACTTTTCCTCTTTCTAAAGGAACCATGACTTCATTCTAGGTAACAATATGCCTAGATAAAAGTGTTCACCTTCTTAGACTCACTTGAAGTTGGGAGTGATAGAGTGATCAAGTTCTGTCCATTCATTCAACAAATGAATGAGCTATAAATGGACACTGCTGAGTTGGCCTCTTGGGCAATCTTTTAATGATAGACAGATTCCTCTGGCATCCATTGACTTTCTATTCTTTTCTATTCTGTTCTCTGCCTTGACTTTCCATTCTTTTCTCCTTCCTGGGACACAGGCACCATTCCCAGAGTTGCAGAAGCAATCCTGTGACCATGAGGCAACATGCATCAGAGCCATGCTATAGGTCGAGATCTCCAAGCTAATGAGGACAGAGAAAGAAGAAAGGAGTGGCTCACGCCTGTTATCCCAGCAATTTGGGAGGCCAAGGTGGGCAGATCATGAGGTCAGGAGTTCAGGAACAGCCTGACCAACATGGGGAAACCCCATCTCTACTAAAAATATAAGAAAGTTAGCCAGGCGTGGTGGTGCATGCCTGTAATCCCAGTTACTTGGGAGGTTGAGGCAGAAGAATCGCTTGAACATAGGAGGCGGAGGTTGCGGTGCCAGCCTGGGCAACAAGAGCAAACCTCCATCTCAAAAAAAGGGAACGGGAGGGGAGGGGAAAGAGAAGGGGAAGGGGAAGGGGTAGACCCCAATGATATCACAGTGCCACCACACTGGACCTGGACTGTTTAATGCATGAAATAAACAGGGCTCTCCACTTATTTTGGGTTACTCCTGTCAGGTTTTCTTTTAGCCCAATGCATTTCTGATACAGGCTTTTCTCTTTCTAATTTTTTGGTAATTTTATTCATTATTTAAAATGGCCACAGGTATTACCATCCTGTGAGAAAATCAACTGCACTCATGGTGAAAAGAGCTCTAGGTCTCAAATCATTCCTTTTGATCCTGTAGTACACTGACATTGTAGCAACAGCACTATTAGCTTCAAAATTCTGCATCGATGATCAAAATATGTCAGGGGAAAGGAGCTCATAAAGTGTGCTGCTTTCTTTCTTCAGTTACTTTAAAAGTCTGTCATTAAACATTTTTGGGGGTAGTTTATAAAATATTTATGGTTGGAAGCCAAAGGTAGCTGGAAAAGAAATGTTTGTTATAAATATATCTCTCTACTCACAAGCTGTCAAAGTAACTCACTGTAGTTTTTGTAATCTGCTGGGCCATGGTAAAGGCTCCCTTCTGTGAATGTATGTGGTCTACTTAAAACAACAATAACAACCACAGTAATTTCCTCAGAAGTACAGCTAAAGAATCCTTCAGCCCCTGTGTAATTTTAGTGTAAGTGCATTAAAAACTCCACACATCTTACACTTGGAAATTACGTGGTCAATAAACAACTTTTGACCAAGTTGTGTGAGTTGCTCTCAAGGTCAAATTATGTTCTTCAAATCATCATGGGTAATGACAAAGGGACACTTGCATCCAAAGGCGGAAATGCAATTTTATTTTTCAGGAACTTATAAACAATTCCTTTGACGATTCAAGATAAGTAATATTTAGTAAGCTTTGACATTAAATGTTTAGAATCGTGACTTGGAACTATTCCCCACTTTCCTCCACTGGCCAATATGTTTGCAAACAACCTACACATTGGTAACCTTTGGAGAAAACCAACTACTATAAACTTTAAAGGTTTTTTTTTCCTTTTTTTTTGGTAGAAAGTTCAAAAGTCATTGTGAGTTGCAAATCTTTCATGTGCATTCAGCCCTTTCTTTTTAAAATTGTTCCTTATCTGTTGAAAAAGACTGTGCCTGCTTTTGCCTGAGAATTGTAAACTGCTCAACTCAGATCGCTGGAAGTACCTTAAACCTCTGCTGCCCTCAGACATTCACTGTCCTGCTTTCGTCTTACGTGCTTTAATCGGTGGGCTCTTCCGGACATTTTTATGGAGACAAGCAGTCAGGCCACAAATCAGTCTCCTTCTTTCTTGCTTACACACACAGAGCTCAAGTTCATTGTAAAAATCATGTTTAGCACAGAAGGAACCAAAACAGGAAGGCATATCCTGTCAGCAGTGTTTGCATGGCTAATTCCATCAAACACCAGTGAAAGCTCTGGGGTAAATGTAATGCATGAGCTTCTGTATGAGGAATTCAATATAAACACGAATATTAGAAAAATAAGTGGAGACAAGAAATTCTTTGAAAATGCCCCAAAGTAATAGAATCAAGCAGGCATAGTCACGCCTGCTTTTTAAATTTAGAATCCCAAAAACACTCATTCCACCTTCTCTCAGCCTAGGCCCATCCAAGAGAATGCAAATACTGAATTCATGCAGCCTGACTGAGAGAAAGCTCTGTCTTTCCAGGAGGGGCCCAAGAGTTACTGGATTCGGATCTGTTACCCACAGGCCAAGTTTCTTCTCCAGAAGGGAGTTGTGAATTACCAAGAAATGTGTTCCTGCGAAGTCCAGCCCATGTGTGATGGCCTAGGGGTAATTCAGAGTGTCCCTCCATGCTAATGTATGTGGGGATACCATCAGGGCAAGGGCATTGCTCTGCTCAAATGCAAGGCACAGGAGGACAGCCAAAGCCAAGTGGCAGTCTCCTCTCCCCTTAGGACTTAAGCAAAACTGTGCAGCTGGCAAAACTGTCTTCGGTGTCCTCTTCTTCCCAACTCCCTTTTCATTCCCTGAACTCACACCTGCTAACCTCCTACTGTGTGCCAGAGGATGCAGGAGAAGCGCTGATTGTCTCCTAGGGATTTCTTTGTGAAAGGGCTGTCAGAGATAAGTACAAAGTGACAAGGGACTAATGAGTAGGGACAGCTGATCCTGAAGTGGGAGTGGGCCGGACCCGAACGAGGGGCTGTCAGAGAAGGGCCTAAAGTAAGAATCAGAAAACTTATGTCACATATTCTTTACTTTTACTACAACCCTTTAAAAAATGTCGAAACAATTCTTAGCTCGTGGGAAGTAAAATATTAGTTTGATGTAGCCTATGTGCCATAGTTTGCTGATCACCTTCTAGAGAAAATAATACCTGTGCCAAGTCCCTTAGGATAAGTAAGACATACAATTAGCTACTCTTTAGTAAGCACTTGGAATTGTCAGGTCTTAGACCAGTTGCTTTATAAAGTTCATTTCACTGAATCATCACAATACCATAAGAGGGCTATACTCATCAGAAGGAAATATTTTTATCAATATTATTTACTGATAGGGAAACTGAGGTCCAGGGCCATTAAATCCCCTGTCCAAAGTCAGAGCCTTCAGCCCAGCTGAAACAGGAACCCCAGCCTAACCCCAGGAATCTCCTGCATCCTCTGGTACACCAACCTCTGGCTTCCAAGCGACCAACTACAAGCCAAGTACAGTTGTATATATAAGTCCTGCCCTGGACAAAGGGATTGCAGGAGGGGTGAGAGGCTAAAATTCTGACCACAGCCTACTGGCCAATCCCTGATCCTGGGCGAGGAGCTGCACCCAGCCTGAGGTTGGAATGGAGGTGTTTTTCTTTGCACAGAGGTTCCATGTACTGACCAAGTCACACTCTTAAGAGGCTGTGTCAGCTGGGAAGAGAGGAGTCTCTTCCTAACTCATTCAAAGCCTATGATCCTTAAAGCTAAAAATAACTATAATTAGAAAGAGACGCTAGCATTTTGCTTATATTTCTGAAACACAGAACATGCCAACCCTTTAAACACTGATTTAAAAACATGGAGTAATCACAATGAGATACCACTTTATACTCACTTGGTTGACTATAATCCAAAAGAGGAACAATGACAAATGTTGGCAAGGATACAAAGACACTGGAAGCCCCCTGCATTGCTGGTGGAATGTAAAATGATGCAGCCACTTTGGAAAACAGTTTGGCAGCTCCTCAAAGAGTTAAACATAGAATTACTATATGACGCAGAAATTCAACTCCTAGGTATATATGCAAGATATGTCCCCAAAGTCTTGAATAGAAATATTCATAAAAGCATTATTCATAATAGCCCAAAAGTGGACACAACCCAAATGCCTGTGAAATGATAAACAGATAACTAAAATGTGGTATGTCCATACAATGTCACTATTTTAAGCATAAGCATATTTTTTTAAGGCTGGGAGTTGGGTGCAGGCAGATGGATATTATAGGAAGACCATCTCGACCGGGCATGGTGGCTCACATCTATAATCTCAGCACTCTGGGAGGCCAAAGAGGGTATATCACTTGAGGCCATGAGTTTGAGACCAGCCTGGGCAACATGGTGAAATTTCATCTCTACTCAAAATACAAAAATTAGCCAGGCATCATGGTGCATACATGTAATCCCAGCTACTTGGGAGGCTGAGGCATGAGAACTGCTTGAACCCAGGAGGTGGAGGTTGCAGTGAGCTGAGATCATGCCACTGCACTCTAGCCTGGGTGACAGAGAGAGTCTTTGTTGAAAGAAGAAAGAAAAGAAAAGAAAAGAAAAGAAGGAAGGAAGGAAAAGAAAGAAAGAAAAAAAGAAAGAAAGAAAGAGAAAGAAAGAAAGAAGAAAGAGAGAGAGAGAAAAAGAAAGAAAGAAAGGAAGGAAAGAAGGAAGGAAGGAAGGAAGGAAGGAAGGAAGGAAGGAAGGAAGGAAGGAAGGAAGGAAGGAAGGAAGGAAAAGAAAGAAAAAGAGAGAAAGAAAGAAAGAAGAAAGAAAGAAAGTAGAAGGAAAAGAGAGAAAGAAAGAAAGAAATAGAAGGAAAGAAAGAAAAGAAAGAAAGAAAGATCATCTCTATTCAAATGAGGAATAGTGTTCTGCCATAGAAAGGAATAAACTAATACCTCCTAAAACATGGATAGACCTTGAAAACATTACACTAAGTAAGAGAAGTCAGGCATAATAGGTCACATATTGTATGGTTCCATTCATATGAAATGCTCAGAATCCTACAGGCAAAAATCATAGAGACAGACAGTAGACTAGTGTTTGCCAGAGGGTGGGGGTCACAAGAGAAGTGGGGAGTGACTGTCAATGGGTAATTTCTTTTTGGAGTGACGAAAATGCTTTGAATTGGACAGTGGTAATGGTGGCAAAATTTTATGAATACACTAAAAACTACTGAAGTGTACACTTTAAAAGGGAGAATTTCCTGGTATGTGAATAGAATTACATTTTTGAAAAAAGTAGTGTAGCTCTTGTCTCTCTTCCCTACTCTCCTCTCATGCTAAAATCTGAGGTTGTTTCCTGTGGCTGACGTCTCCTCACTAACCCTGGCTCTGACAAGGCTGGCTGTGTGGGGAGAGGGAGGTGACTGGAGCCGTGCTCTGGGCAGAGACGCATCCCATGGCTGGGGCACAGGCTGGAGGAGTGGGACATGGGTGGGGGCAGTGGGGACAGCCAGCTGGAGAGAGATGGGTCTGCAGAGGCACCAGACCATAGGGAGTGGCACTTCATGGCTGTGACTGGACGCTGAAGGGCCTCTGTCCCCTTCCTGTGCTTGCATGAACCACAGGGCTGCTCCAGGTCCATCCTGCTCAGAGAAAGTTTCTCTATAGCTGTCCACCTGAAGTGTAGAAAGCTTGGTGTGTCCCTCCTCTTGGAGATGTAAGCATTCCAAAAGATAGCCCCAGAAAGGGCAATGCTTAATTAATTCTAACGCAATACCTTGTTCCTATAGGCTGCCAGACACTGAGAGTCCCTGGAGAGGTAGAATTTTTGTTTTGAGGCTCTAGCCTAAACTCCCCATAGGAATTGAATGCTTTTTTACAACAACTGAACAAAACGACAAGCATACTATACAACACATGAAATCACTTAGGAAAAAGCAAGTTATGATTTGTGTTGAACCCAAACACTCACATTTTCTCCATCTCTCGGGGAGTCTCCTGCTCACTCATTGGACTTAAATTATTAGCACGGAGCTTGGCGCTACATTATTCTCAACTCCTTAATCTGCATGTGTTTAATCTTCCCAGAGAGGCTACAGGCTCCTCCAAAGCAGGAGCTCTGTCTTCCTGGACTTTTTGCCCTTCCAGGCAAGGGATGAAGCTCAGCACAGGGACTCTGGATCGTGTCTGTCCAGTTGCCACCAGCAGTTGGCCATTAACTGATGTTATTTAAACCTTCCTTATTAGAACTAATTAATAGACTCCTCTTGTGTACTATCAAGAAAATGCCTCTGAGACTTTTGCAAGTAACTGCATCTAATTACCTCTCTAGCCATCTATTTTAGGTGCCAGAAAGGCCTAATGAGGAGAGCTTACAAAGGGGTCCATAACACTCGCTGGTGGGGGCTCACTCAGCTTCTGTTTGTCCTTTTGACACTCCTGATGGGAGCATGGCCAGGGTACAAACAGATATTTATTAAAAATAATACACCATCTCTTAAAGAGTCCCAGTCTTGCTTTTAAAAGAGCAAGCAAGAAATCATAAGGACTTATTAAAAACCAAAAGCACTGGGAGGCCAAGACAGGAGAATAGGTTGAGCCTGGGAGTTCGAGAGCAGCCTGGGCAATGTGGCAAAACCATGTCTCTACAAAACACAACAAAAATTAGCCAGGCATGGTGGCATGCACCTGTGTTCCCAGCTACTCAGGAGGCTGACGTGGGAGGATTGCTTGAGCCCAGGAGGTTGAGACTGCAGTGAGCCAGGATTGGGCCTCCGCATTCCAGCCTGAGTGACAGAGCAAGACCCTGTCTCAAAAACAAACAAACAAAAACAAGCAGAGAAACCTCTCCAGAGTGGGCATGGGGGTTAGGGTGGAGAAGAAGAGGGCAGACCAGTGCTCCCCCTGCTCCATCCTGAGGGCATCAGGAGAGGTTGAAGCAGGAGGTCCCCAGAGAGACCTCATTGGTGAGTGTGGATGATGGAGTGGTGAGGGCGAGGTGGGAACCAAAGACATCAGCAAGATCTGTCTCAAAACGTACAGCAGTTAGGACCAAGAGGCTCACACTGCATCCTCTAAAGATCAACATCCAGCATTAAAAAATCCCTAAAAATGAAACAAAATCTACCATATATTTAAGTGATGTTCTTCTAAGTATGTGAGAGAAAGCTTCCCAAGGGGAGTCTGAAACAACACGTGAGGACATAGAGGGTGTGAGGAAACCCCTGTGGCTCTTCTCAGGATGGGAGTAAAACCTTGGGCCATTTGCTGGACACGTGGCAGATGGTAGTGCTCAGCTATGTGGACCTCTTTTATCCCTCACACCAGCCCTATGAGCTGGAGGCTATCATTGCCCTCAATGTGTGGGCAAGAAAACTCTGAAAAGGTTACTAACTAGCCAAGTTCTCCTTGTTAAACTAAGTCAGATTACTTTGAGTTGCTACATAGCAAACTGCAACCTAACTCAGTATGTAAATTAATGGAAATCTAATTGGGAGTCTAATTTTTGTAAAGGTAGCTGCATCTCAGCCAATTACAAGCCACTCTGAGCTTCAGCCAATCACAGGCTGCCAACTGATCAGACCACACCCAATGAACCCAAAGCCCAGGGGTAGGGAATCAAGCTGTTTGTGTACCTGCCTTCTATTCTGTCTACAAATAATGCCTATGATGCAGGGTGCAGCTTCCTCTTAACCTGTTATGATTCTGAGAACTGCCCGATCCATGAAACACATTTTGCTCAAATAAACTCTGTTAAATTTGTTACAAGTTTTTCTTTTAACAATATTATGTTAGCAAATATGGGCCTTTAAACCTGTATCTGCCTGACTGTAGTCCTCAAACTCAAATTAAGCCATTTTAATCGATGAAGCCACCTGGCAACACCCTGGAAATTCAGTGGTTAGAAACCACCTGGCAACACCCTGGAAAATCTAAAAGGCTTAACTGGCACCATAGCCATAAAAAAGGAAATATGCTTCAGAAGTAATGACCATAAATAACTTGTTTCATAAAAGAGGACAAATATTTAGAAGAAAAACAACAAGAAAAAACTTGGCACTGAATAAGTCTTCAGAAGACAAACTATTTTGAAAACTTTTGGGTTCTGCATTTTGCCATGACCACCATGGTACTTATGGGACAAGATTACAAAAGCATAATTTTTTCATTATGTAGAAAAACTTTGTTGATAAACCTTCTTCCCTGCTGGACTGGGAACTCACTGTGGCTATCGAAGCAGGTGTTCATAGTCACTTACTTATAGCCCCTACCAACAGAAGTGTACACACACACACACACACACACACACAGCTCTGACACTGAGCACACTGGAGAGAAAGAGCAGTTCTCCCAACTTCAAATTGCCTCTGACATTTCCCTTGGCTGGGCCGGAGCAGGTAGGGAGAGCAGGAGCCATTACAGCTCTGAGCTGGCAAGACCTCTGGTGGTGGCAGCCATGTTGGAAGGCACTCAGTGGCAGTGAGGAGGTAGTGGAACCCTTGACAGCCTTGTTGCAGAGGAGGTGGAGGTGCACCCCATAGTAGAGGTGTCTGGAGGGGAAAGACACATCCTAACTGGGCGGGAGGAGGCATTTGTATGTAAAGGATGCTGTGAGTTGGAGACCAGGTATTAAAGGGGTTCAGTTTCATTTTTCTTGCAGGAAATCAGAGTACTGTAGTAAAGATCACAGGCTTACAGCAACATCCATGCAAAGATGATGGTGGGAATCAAAATGAACCAAAAGTTGGACAATATGAATTAATATCTTGGTTTTCTCTATTTGTGCACATTAAGAATACATAGGTACACATATCCTAGTTTATTCCAGAAAAGTTGTAAGGTAGCTGACAAAGATATCTTCTGCATAACAAAAATGCACACATTAAAAATACAACTGAAAATAGTTTAACAATATAAAGAATGAGATAAAGAAAGTAAAGAAAAAGGACGTGCCTTGGGACCTAGCACGGTGCTAGGATTGAGTTCCAATGCGCACCATAAGAAGGTTACCGCTGCACCTCTGGCATATTATTATGCTTGGTAGGAGCCATCTGTCTGAGCCTAATGATAAACTATAGTTAGGAAATATGGACTCAACCACACACATTTCCTGTGATATTTTAATCATCATAAGAAAGCAAGTAAGAGTAATAAAAAAGAGAGTATTTTGTTTGATAAAGAAAAATGTAAAGACGACGGCCCTATAAAATTTACATCAAAAGCACCAGCAGGCCAATTTTTTCAAAAGCACATTGTCTGCGGACAAATTCAGATGTCAGCTGATGAAGATCACTGAAGGATGAGGGAGTCACCGGCTGCTCTATTAAATCAAACGGCTATTTAACAGCTGAAGGTAGCAGAGATAGGCTGGGGGAAAAGCCATTAATTTTGATTACGTATGTAAGACAGGATAAAAATGTTTCTTTTCCAAGTACACTCTCAAACAAGTCTTTGTAAGCTTTTTACATGGAAATCGTATCTTAAAACTCACTCAAGAACATTCAGTGAAGATTCTGAATGGGAAAAACCAAAGTCCAATTGATTTGGGAATAGTTCCAGGTCAGTATTCAATTCATAAAGCAGTGGGTTTTCCTCCTTACCAATGATTTTGCAGCGAACACTAAGACCCTTCTGTAATTTTAACCCCACGAGGGCTCAGCTTCCATTCTTAAGGTCGTCTGGCTTCAGACACGACAGTGCCCCTAATGGTGCACGGTACATGTGGCTTGCAGCCATCTGAGACCCACAGTTATCAATGCACTGAGAGGGCAGCATAGGGTATCAAGGAAGACCAACAGAGTTTTAAGGAAGATCAAGAAACGCTGCATAGGTCATTTCTCAAAATAAGTTCCATGGTCTACCTGCCTTAGAGTCACTGGGGACACACATTAAAAATTCAGATCCCCAGCTCCACTGAATCAGACTCTCAGGTGAAGCCTGGGAACTTATATTTTTAACAGCATCCCAGGTAATTCTTCCATTGATGAAAGCATCCCCTCTTTTAAGAACCAGGGGCTAAAGGCTGTGTCTTTATAAACAGTCAGTATGTGATTTCAGCTTTTATGAGTTCAAGGACTATGATAATAAATACTGAATTCTATTCATTCAATATTTATTGAGGTCCTGCTATGTGCATGACCCTGTGTACTAGGTAATGGGCTAAACGCAGCTGTGAAGGTGAATCAGTCCCAGCTCTCAGGGCAGTGTATACAGTTGGTGAATGAGAGAGAGGCAGATATTCTAGAAAACAGAGCAAATGGCTGAGGGGCAAGAGAGGTGGTTGGGGAGGCGTCTGCCCTAAGCAGTCTTTCTCCCCAGGCCCTGTCTCAATTTGGAGCCTACAGGGTGACCGTCATGGCCTCCAAGCTCTGCCTAGGACCCCTCCCCTCCTCTTCCCTTTCTTCACTCTTTCCTCCCCTTTGCACACTGCACTAGGCTAGGCTGTGTTATTCCATCAGATCAGAGGAGCACATGGGAATTGGAAGGGAGGAGGGGAAGGAGGGAGGGCTTGAGGGATTGGCTCTAACTATGCAAGGTGATGAGCAAGGCAGGAAGACACTGCCTCTGTGTTAGTCCACACTTTCTGTCAAGGCTGGGTTTTGCTATACAGCTAAATTAAAATGGCTTATCCATGCATCTCAGTGCAAGTCACAGGCCAAATACATATTACAACACTGAACTCAAAATCTGAGCCCTGCACAACCTGAGAAGTGATGTGCTCAAATGCATGGTGCTGAGGCTTTGTGGGGCTAAGGGTCAGTTTCAGGGTAGGACTGAGGCGTCTCCCACAAGGGGTGTGACTCAAAACGGCTCTCAAAAGTTGAAGACGTGAAGGAGTGGTAGAAAGGAGGAGGGGTGGCAAGTTCTAGGGCCTAAGATTGCCCTCAGCTTTCTGGGCTCACATCTGCAAATGAGTGAGGCGCTAATGAGGGGCAGCAGCCGGGATCCAGAGCAATGTCTGCACTAACACCATGAACCCCAGACAATCTCTTCTCCGTGTCTTACTTTCTATGATGAAGCAAATTAGAGCCAATGCCCCCTTCTTCCTCTACTTGTTTCCCTTCACGATTTGCAAAATATACTCAGGGGAGGATCTGTGTTACAGTCGGTCTATTATAATATAGCATAGTACCAGGGTTCAAATCCCAGTTCTAGCTCTTATCTGCAGCGTGACTTTGGGCAAATTACTTAACCTTTCTGTGCCTCAGTTTATCTATCCAAAAAGTGGGCTAGTAATAGTGCCAGTATTATGGCCTGTGATGTTTAAATGTAAACTACTAAAACAGTGTGTGGCATGCAGTAAGCATCCAATAAATTTTAGCTATTACTCTGTTCCTATTCAAATTTCCTGCCAAAACAAACAAGAAAAGCAAACAGCTAAATAGACCATTTACTTGGAAAATATAAGTGCATAACAACAGCTTAAATGTTTAGAGAAGTGACAGTCTGTTGGCTCTGGTTGCTGGAGAAACTGTTTCGTGTTTCTTTATATCACTGGGTAAAGCGATGAACACCTGTGTCTCACCACTGGCTTAAGCATCCATTCCCTGCTGGAAACCCTCCCCCACACCATCTTTCCAATCAGGAGTCCTGCCTCTTTTTGGACAAATTCCTGACTTGGCCTCCCATTTCAGCCTGGTGTTAGGACAAAAATTTGTCAAATACTGGCAATATGTTAGCTAAGGATTTCTCTGGATTTTTATGCATTCCTCTATTTTTCATATTGAACCAATCTTTTTTTCCAAGATGTGGTAATCATGCTCACATAAGAACAGTTCCACCAGGATGCGATTCTACACTACAGGTAATGGACGTTTACCTTATCGATATTTTGACAGCTTCCCACAGTGTGAATCCTGACTTTCCAACATGTCCTGCTTTTGTGGAAGGTGGGAATGCCATTTTGAAGTAGGCAGAAGTCCTTGTTTGGGGTCTGGGACTGGCTTCGCTGGGAGGTAGGGCTTTTTTTCCTACCCCCTCGCCTCCATGTCTGTTACCAGCCGGAGAAGCTGATAAGATGGCTAGAGCTCCAGGAAACATTTTGGAATATGAGGCAATCTTAAGCATGGGAGACATGCACCTAAAAACGTGTTTCCTAGATGACTGTGGGGATGTCATACTACTCAGAGCTGCTTATCTTTAGGCTTGCTACACTGCCATCTTGTATAGGCCACTTGTATTTTGTCTTTTCTATGACATGCAGTCCAATTGAATCTGCTAGTGTTTCAATGTTTGTGTCTTTCCAAAATTCATATGCTGGGACCTAATCCCTAATGTGATAGTATAAGAGGTGGGCTTTTGGTAAGTGATTAGATTTTGAGGCATAAATGGAATTAGTGCTCTTATCAAAAAAGACCCCAGAGAATCACCATGCCCCCTTCACCAAGTGGGAAGGCACCATCTGTGAACCTGGAATCAGGCAGTGACCAGACACTGAGTCTGCTGCTAGCATCTTGATCTTCTGACCTTCCACTCTCTGGAACTGTGAGAAATAACTTTCTGTTGTTTATATGCTACTCAGTCTATGGTATTTTGTGATAGAAGCCTGAAAGAAATAATCTTTTTTATTATATATATAATATAAATTTATATATTCTATTTTATATATTTAGTTCTATATACCATATTTCAGGGATCCCCAACCCCTGGGCTGTGCACTGGTACTGGTCCATGGCCTGTTAGGAACCGGGCTGCACAGCAAGAGGTGAGTGGTGGGCAAGCGAGTGAGCACGGCTGCCTGAGCGCTGCCTCCTATTAGATCAGCGGTGGTGTTATATTCTCATAGGAGCGTGAACTCTTATGCTATCACATTAGGGATTAGGTTCTGACATACGAATTTTGGGAGGATACAAATACTCAAACCATTGCAAATTAAATTGGACTACATATCACAGAAAAGACCGTGAACTACACACGCATGTGCAGGTAATGTATTAACAGGTTACACGCTCCCTGTGAGAATCTAATGCCTCACGATCTGAGGTGGAACAGTTTGATTCTGAACTGTCTTATGAAAGTTAAAACTATATTTAAAGTTAAGAGTATATGTAACAATATTGCAAAAAAAGAGAAACCAAATCTTATGTATCTCCTAATGTGGTACAATGGAAAATATTCACCATCAACTGTGACACATTTTTACCAAAATACTGCACTGGAATGGAAACTTATTTCCCACAGTTCTGGAAGCTGGGAAGTCCAAGAGTAAGTTGTATCTCTTCCTATAAGGGCACTAATTCCATTTATAAGGGCTCCACCCTCATGAACTAATTACTGCCCTAAGTCTCCCCTCCTAGTACTATCACATTGGGGATTAGACTTCAACATATGAATCTGGGGGAGACACATTTGTTTCCTAGCACCTTAAGTTGGTAACCAGTGCAGCTAGAAGATGGGTGCATGTAGGGCTTTGTTAATCTATACTTTTGTTTTTACATGTTTAAAATTTTCTATAATTAAAAAGACTTTAAAGACAATAGTCAATAAAACTCCTGTATTTTCTAGCAGACTCAGTATTTTTCCTTGTTTTGATAAAATGACTTTCATCTAACACAGCAGGTCCTTTTCTATAGAAGCAATAATTAATAAAACCAGAAGCTTGTATGAACTGG
This sequence comes from Cebus imitator, assembly GCF_001604975.1. Classification (NCBI taxonomy): domain Eukaryota; kingdom Metazoa; phylum Chordata; class Mammalia; order Primates; family Cebidae; genus Cebus; species Cebus imitator. The sequence goes on from NW_016107656.1 coordinate 952,532, forward strand.
CATAGGAAAGCCAAAGCATTGGAATCAGGATTTCATGTTAAGGAATCAAAATCCCAGGAAAAGGATAACTATGCACTATTATCGGTTTCTTCTGAAACTCCTTATTGTGTCTAAAACATTTAGGGACATTCATTACTGATAATGAAATTATCTTTTGTAAATTAACAGAAATATATCTGATCCATTCTAACTGGTTCCTTGGGTCATTCCCAATGCTCAAAAAAAGACTTTTGGTTCCCATACGGAGTCTAGAAATTGCTTGCTCCTGTAAATATGATGTTTTACATAGCCTTAGAAATGAGTCCTGCCGGTGGACAGAGCCTAGAATAAAGGCATTCTTGATGCTACTCTTCCAATGGGCAGTCAGAACATCAGAATCAATTCGGGGTGGATGTTTGCAGAGGCGCTGTTCTGGCCAGCGACAGGATTTTCTTTGCTTAAGCTCTTAGTTTCCAGTTGGGCAATTTCCCTAATGACTGGCAAGCTGAGGGGCCCATAAAAGCCACTGGCATTGCAAGTCCTTACTGGCTCCACTCATTCAATAAGAAATTTCTGCACAAAGTTATTTGAGACCTTTAAGGTCTCTCAAACTTTGCTGTGTAAAGTGAGAAACAGGGACCAGGCATCAAAATAACCTGGAAGAATGTCAAAAATGCAGAATCTCAGGCCCAGCTCCAGACCTACTACATTTTCATAAGATTCCCAGTGGATTTAAGTGCATGTTACCACTGATAACTGAACCTTTCAAAAACAACTGTGCTACACCCTGTATCTGCTCCACAGTACTGTGCAGGGTACAGTTCATTGTGAAAGGACCACCTTGTTGGCATGCTGTAATAGAATTAAGTACTTATTCTCCAAAGAGATTTTGGTAAAAGTGCTATCTGCTGTGCTCATCAGAGGGTGATTCATTGCAAGATAAAAAGAAAACACATCTTCCTGGGAATAATCTACCACACCTGATAACTTCTTATCTTCATGTCTTGCCAAAATATGAACAGGCTGTGACTGGCCAGGGGGGATTTTTCTCTTTGCTTGTTTTTCCTTGTGGATAAATTATGGAAGCCATTATGGGCAAAAGCAATGTAGATAAGAGTTGCTTCTCCTTGATCCTTGTGTTCTCTTAAATTGCACACTACATGGCTAGATTCACTGATTAACAGCAAGGCCCGAAACTTTTCAAAGTACAGACTTCAATGAAACATGGCTCAGGACTGATGCAGTGGTGTCAGCCTGCCTGCTCTGCCTTTGTCCTTTCCTTCTGTCATGGTTAATGTTGTTTTATGTTCTCTGATAAGCAGCCTTGAGATGAAAAGAAACAGCTCATGGACTGAAACTTTCACTGAGATATTTTTTCAGTGGTTTATGTGAACTCAGGAAATGCACACAAGGCGCCACATAAAAGACCCATATATGGAATATTTGAATCTATTTTATTTTATTTTTGGGGATGGAGTCTCGCTGTGTCACCCAGGTTGGAGTGCCATTGTGCGATCTTGGCTCACTGCAACCTCCATCTCCAGGGTTCAAACGATTCTCCTGCCTCAGCCTCCCAAAGTGGTAGTGGGATTACAGGCATCCACTACCACGCCCAGCTAATTTTTGTATTTTTAGTAGAGACGGGGTTTTACCATGTTGGCCAGGCTGGTCTCAAACTCCTGACCTCAAGTGATCTGCACGCCTCAGCCTCCCAAAGTGCTGGGATTACTATGCCTGGCCTGAACCTATTTTAAATTATCATTTCTTTGCTGGCAAAAAGAATTTGAGCCAGTTTACCACTTTCTCCATCCCTCTCCCCTCCAAAAAGCAGGGAATTAATAAGACAATACAAGAACAAAAGAAAGACATAATTTAAAAAAGGAATGGAGATAATATAGAAAAGAAGACAATTTTGGTTTCATGTCTGATTTTTTTTTTTCTGATAATTACTTTCTATCTTCTGTTTCTCTTTTGAGCTTCTACATTTTCATCTGTGACTTTTTGGGAAAGCTATTTGTCCTGAAACCTTAAATTTTCCAACGCCAAATGATTGAGAGGAGAGTGGCATGGAATCTAAAGGGCAAAACCTGAAGGAGGGAGGCGTCAAATGTATCAATAGAACCAAAGGTTGGTAAGAATAAGGTCACAGCTAGTTGCTTCCCAAAAGGAGACAAAGGTTCAGTTAGTCAACAGGATAAGGATAAAGAGGGACAAGATCACATTTCAGAAGCTGTTTGGGTCCCTAGGAAAAGGTCTAGTGGTCCTCTCCCTTGGGCCAAGTGGTCTAGGGAGGAACAGGTTGACAGAAACGGCAGATGTTCTGTGAGTCCTACAGAACAAGGGGCTGGCCTCCCAGGGTGTGAGCTCTGAGTCTCTAACCCTTAGAGGGAGGTCTGGCTTCTTATCAGAGCTTGTGCTTCAGAGTGGTGGTGGCGGAGCGACCTTCTCAGACACATGATCCTGGGGCAATTCATGATCTTCTGGAATTTTTCTGAAGCTCTGAAAAGGGGCTAGAGGGGTCTGGGGTCAGGGCAAAGGGGATGCAGGGCCTCTGGGCTTGACTAGAGACCCTGGAGGGGCCAGGGCCAGCCAATTCAGATATGGAAGCAAGGGGCTGAATCCCAAAACCAGGCCTAGTGAACTGAGATAATCCTGGACAGAGGACAGTGCCTGGACAAGGGCCTGCTCTCCTAAGGCCCCCTGGGAACTTGGATCAGCCGGAACGAGAAAGGAAGAAAGAAATGAGAAGGGGAGACCCCTGAGAAGCTGAGATTAAACCATTAGAAACAGACACCTTTCTATCATCAGTGGAAATGTGCAGTTCCTGTGCTTGACCTTAGGATGTACATTAAGTAATATCTTAAATAATGTAAATGCACCTTATTTAACCTATAATGTTACATTTTTGCACACCTAACTCAAACCTTTTATAAACATACATATAACAATATAGACACATTTAGTAGAAAGTTGAACTTACTCTGATTGATGAGAGAGCAGGAGAGAAGGGCCTGTATAAGGGTTCTGAATTAATTTGGCTAACTTTCTTTAAAGATGTGAGCCTGTGGCTGTGACCTAAAGAACAGGTGGGCTGCAGTATGACAGAAGATGGAGATGGTTTAACTGTCCTTCACACCTTGAACAGGGTTCTGAAGGAAGGAAAGAAAGCTGAGTAGAAGTGGGGGTGTCAAAAAAGCATCCCAAGCTCCCTTGGGAGATTTAAATAATCAATTTTGATTGTGAAATGTATCTGTATTTCCCAAGGTAATCAAATTAATGCTAAGTTCCAATGACAGGAAGCACCAAATCATTAAATAGCAAACATTTCTTCCCCAAAACAATGCAGAACAGTTGTCTATTGCTTTTCGCCAGTAAGCTTCGCTAGCAATTTCTACATTTGCGTAATCAAGACAATAATTCTTAAAATATTATACACTATCCTGTGAAAATGCAGCTTGCCTATTTAGCAGTCATTTGAATGCACCATGTCTGCCATAATTTTTGCTCGGGGTGGGGTCGGGGGGACAGTGCTTGAGGAATTACTACCTAGCAAAAGATTTATCTTCATTCAGGTACTTTGAGCATAGCAAAGTAATCACTTAGAAGGCAGGAGCACTGGCTGGCAATCTTCTAAGGGAAAATGGAGGTGGTCTGCCAGCACACATCCTCGCTGCTAATGCGGAGTTCCAGGAACCGCATGTTAAGCGATGTTGCATGAATAATGTAGATCCTGAGAGCTGCTTCATCTCTGAGGACCCACAGACTCTCTACTGCCCAAACAAAAACTAATCAAAAACTGCCAGGGCAAAGCACCTTTGGGTACCTGCAACTGGAATACAAGTAGAATCTTTTTAGAGTAAGATGGAAAATTTTAATTTTATACATATATGTGAAAGAATATTAAAAAATCAAACATCTATTTTTGGTGCCTTTACCACCATTATAAGGAAACCATTGCCATATCTGAGCGGTAGGAAGCACACAGGTATCTCTCTACATGGATGGGACTCTTGGAATTCTGTTGAGACTTCTCAGGACCAAAACCATATGAAACTACCTATTACATCCTTTAGCAGCCATCACAGTGATTACCATTAAAGTTCAGTGCTCTTTATAAAACGGTTCAATTACTGTCTATTAAATTTGAATTTCTGACAAAATGAATTGAGGAGGAATTTTACTATAATATGCTTATTCTCAAAGAGAAAATCATAAGATAAATATTATTTCCAATAAAAAATTGTGAAATGTAGCATAATACAAAAGAACATATGAAAACACATCTTTGTAATCCTTAATTTTGAAAGAATTATAGCTGTGAGCTATAACTCAAGCATTCAATGGTCATACAACCATAATATCAACAATAAATAATCAGACAATTAAGAGCAAACAATTGAAATATTTTTTGCTAAGTTTTAAAAAAGAGATGCACGTGAACTGATAGAATAATTTAAGTTCTTCGACCTCCAGTAAATGCTTCAGGTTTATCATCAATAGCCTTTTGTTATGCTATAAAAAGATTTTCTTCTTTTTGAGCTAATTCTAATTACAAGATCATTTGGTAACAAAAATAAGGGAAAGCTGATCTTTCATTGGCACTTTTTGAACTAGATATAGGTAGCTGAAAATACGTTGTCTGCATAACTCAATAATTCAAATTGCTCAGGTTCACAGAGTTCAAAGTAATTTGATATTAACCATTAAAATATAAAATTAGAAATCTATAAATTTGTTTTACACACATTCAAAATCCAAAGCCTTGTATTTCAACTAAATGGCAAAGAAAAATAATTAAATGTAATAAGTAAAATAATAACTTCTGTTATTTGGGAGAACAATGGTTGATTTTCTCATGCGCTAAAATTAAAAAAACATAGTACCAAACACCCAGGATTTTGAAATGGAAATGATTACTCGTTTGGTGACTTCACTGATAGAGTAACTGGCTTGAAGTATGTAATAATCACTAAGTGGTTCTTTAGATTTCTGGTTAGATAAAACATTATTCTAAAAAGGTATTCTCACACATCATCGATTAAAAATATACCATATATACCTACTAAAAATATTTGGTAGTAGGAGCACATTTTTACTAGGAATAAACACTAATTAAAACAAACTTTTCTGGCAGATTTAAAATTGATCTGCCTCGAACCAAATGCCACAAAACATACAATGACACTTAGCTAAAACGAGACCCTGGTCAGGAGTTCGAGACCAGCCTGGCCAACATGGTGAAACCCTGTCTCTACTAAAAATACAAAAATTAGCTGGGTGTGGTGGTGTGCACCTGCAATCCCAGCTACTTGGGAGGCTGAGGCAAGAGAATTGCTTGAACCTGGGAGGTGATGGTGTCAGTGAGCCGAAATTGCACCATTGCACTCCAGCCTGAGTGACAGAGCAAAACTCTGTCCAAAAAAAAAAGGCCTGAAAGACCTTGACATATATTACAAATGGACAGTTGTTAAAATAATATCTATAAAAATTAGCGATTCAGATCAGTGAAACATAATTCATCAATTAGCCACACTAGGGAATTTAAATTACATCATGAAATTTGTTAGCACTTTTCCATTCTAGGGCTCTGTAAATATTGCAGAGTTGCAGAACGTTCTCTGCATCAGGGATTTTTACATGCTGCAACTCGTACCTGAGCCAGTGCTAAATAAACCAAAGAAATGACTGAAGGCCATAGGAAAATGGTCACCCTTTTCATTCTTTGCATTAAGAGGTCCTTGAAATGAAGCGGTTCTCTTTTGCAGTGTAATTGTTCCTACAATCATCTGTCATATTCTTGATCTTTATAGAGAAAAAGGCCCATGTCATCCTATCTCCCTTCTGAATTTTTATGGACCTCAAATTAGTAAGGATCATTAAAAGCGCATTTTTCGCTGGGTGCAGTGGCTCACGCCTGTAATCCCAACACTTTGGGAGGCTGAGGCGGGTGGATCACCTGAGGTCAGGAGTTCAAGACCAGCCTGGCTAACATGGAGAAACCCCATCTCTACTAAAAATACAAAATTAGCTGGGCGTGGCGGCACACATCTGTAATCGTAGCTACTTGGGAGGCTGAGGCAGAAGGATCGCTTGAACCTGGGAGGTGAAGGTTGCAGTGAGCCGAGATCCTGCCATTGCCCTCCAGCCTGGGCAACAAGAGTGGAACTCTGCCTCAAAAAAATAAAATAAAATAAAATAAAAATAAATAAATAAAAGTGCATTTTTCTCCTATGTGTGTCATGGTATCTCTACACCATATGCTTCCTGAGATCTGGAGTAACATTTAGTATAAGTATGCCTCTATAAAAGATCTAGAACGATATTTCCTTGCAGAATAGAATTCGGTGTGATCTCCAAACTATGGTTTGCAATATACTCAATTTCTTATCTTAAATGTAGTGCTTTTCAGTAAACAATCGCTGGATAATTATGGCTCAAAAGTGTACTTAAAATAGCTTCAATTCCACTGTTGCCCAGACTGAATACAAGTGAAAATACTAATCCTACCAAACAGAGATTATTTTTCTCTCACATTATTTGTTGTGTGCACATTAACGAAAATCTGTTTTTTGTCTTACTGTAATAAAATAAATAAAACATATTCATTATTCTTGCTTTAATCCCATCTGTGGTTAACCAATTTAGAATAACTTGAAACAGCAACATCAGAGGTCAGAGCATGCACTTTTGAAGGCTTACATAACTCACGCTCTGCTTGTGGCTGTAACTCTTAGAACTTTTCCTCTGTGTTTGCACAGGCATACTTGCGTGCTCATCAAACCCACTAACTCACACCACGACGACAACTGACTAGACTTTCATTCATTCAGGATAGACTAGGCCTGCACTAAGCATTTTAGGTGGTTTCTTTCCATTAATTTTCTCAACAACCCTATCAAGTAGGATCCTTTGTTCATGAGGAAACTGAGGCTAGCAGAAAGTCATAAATCTGTCCCGAATCATACAGTAAGGGGCAGAGTCTTCAAGTGAATGTAGGTTCACTAAGCTTCAGAAACTAAGCCCTCAACTACTATACTATGACCTTCAATGACAAAAACCACAATCACTTTTGCACCAACCTAATACAATGGCAATTAAGCTAATAATACCTCTTCTCAGTGACCATCCTGTATCTGAATACATTTTGAAACTTTAGAAACATCAATTAGATAACCCTCATACCTTGTCCATTAAGGAGACAGATGACAAGCCCAGATGAGTTATTTTTGCCTATTTTTTTTTTGCCATATTCACCCACGATGAAGTTAAATTGTAGCAAACTATCATATTCTAAATCAAAGGACCTGAAATCCTCATAAAACTACAGTTTGCACATTTCTTATTATTAATGCCCTGACATACCACTTTACTGGCATATCTTTTTGGCCAATGGGAGGAAGGCATCTGGTTTTGAAGAGGAAGAAACAAATGGGAGAGGCATAAGATCAAAGCCAGGCAGGTAGGTGACTCTGGACAAGAAGCATCCACCTCTCCAGATCATCTGTGATGTCCCACATCCTACAGCACCGCAGATGCTGTGGGGCACTGCATCATGGGACCATGCTGGATGGGGCTTACATAACTGCCAAGATCATTCTGGGTACCTCTGACTCCCAGATGAAAGGATTCCTCTGGGTACATATAACTAGTACATATCCATTAAGCCAAAAAAGATGTATAAAATATGTTCCATACCCTTGAGGAATTACAATACAGTTGGAGAGATAAAAATATATGCATACAGGTAACAGTACGATGTATAACAATGTGTGCCACCTTGTTACAGGAGAATGTTATAAGATCAGAAGAGACATTCTTAGTCTGCTTTGTAGTTTTGTACACTATGATCTCTAACAGGAGCTCAAGGCTGCCTTCCTCTTAGAGGTGGTGAAGTCCTAAGATCATGTATTCCTCAAGGACAAAATTAGGCTCTGGTGGCAGGAAATTATACTCTCAAATGGCGCAGGGATGGTACAAAAGGTTTTCAGGCTGTTTTCCACTTGGCCCCTTCCCTGGGTCTCCTTCTGTTGTTGGCTGGCTTCACATTGTTCATTTTTGTTTCATGTCCTACACAGATAGTATAAAAAGTAAATGGCTCCCAAAATTTCCCCTTAATGGGGCCTGGGGAGGGAAAGGGAGCCAACGGGGCATCTAGGTGCATCTCGCCCAAGGGAAAGGCAGCGGGGAAGGCCCTGCTGGTTTTGCTCTGCTCTAGGTTTTAGGGGGATACAGTGACTATTCCCTTTCCAAGGGGTGGAAGAAGGGGAGCTCAAGGTCAAGATGCGGGCGTGAGCCTAGAAGAGAACTGTCAGAGTCTCCGTCTAGTCTGCCTTTCATTAGACTTTAGGCTTCAGAGGCAGAGGAGCCCTGTAACTGCACATAATCAAGCCAGCTTGGCAGAGCAAGAGGCCACGTGGGGGTTCATTTGCAGAGTGTCAGGGACCTGGAAAGAGAGAAGTAATGACTCAGAGGTTGGGAAAACAGGCCGCTCCATCTGTACCCATCAGTGCACAGCCAGCACCTTATGGCTCCCAAAGCACTTCTATAAACGTTAACTTGATTTCCTTTTCCAAAAATGTGAATGTGAAGAATATTGGGAAATCATTACTTCCTATTTTATAAGTGAGAAAAACAAAACTCAGAGAGAGACAGTGCTTGGCTTTGCCAGGATGAAAACTAGGAGGAGTGGGAGCTGGGACTTGGACCAGCATCTTCAAACTCCTGTTGCTGATATCTTCCCAATATTGAGCTTCTGCCTAGGGCAGCTGCAGGAGATGGAGGCTTTAAGCCCTGCAAGATGGGGGATCTGAGCAGGAGCAGCCCACTGAATGCTTTGGAGACAAGCACTAAAAATTACTAAATTGGCCATGCGTGGTAGCTCATGCCTGTAATCCCAGCACTTTGGGAGGCCAAGGCAGTTGGATTACTTGAGGTCAGGAGTTCAAGACCAGCCTGGCCAACATGGTGAAACCTAGTCTCTACTAAAAATACAAAATTAGCTGGGTGCAGTCGTAGGCACCTGTAATCCTAGCTACTCGGGAGGCTGAGGCAGGAGAATCACTTGAACCTGGGAGGCAGAGGCTGCAGAGTGGAGATCACGTCGCTGCACTATAGCCTGGGTGACAGAGGGAGACTCTGTTTCAAAAAAAAAAAAAACAAACTAAATTGTAAATAAGAGTCAATAACCACTAACTAATATTCCTATTGGAAATGTTTTTCACGAATTTTCTTATTTTATTATATATAAAATAAGAATGATCTTATTGGATTCCAGAACATCAACTCCAAACATTAGCTATCCCTCTAAACAACCCTGCACTTTTCATAGTCCATTGTGGATTTGTCATCCATAAATATATATCAACTTTTATAGGGACTGATTTATAGTTTTGGTCTGTACTGTCATTCAGGCAAATGAAGTCCAGCTGTTTACTATCTCCCACAAGAAGCAAAATGTCCTTCAATTTGTCTTTGATATATTGTATTTAAGATCTGAGGCACATTGAGTCTATTTAATTTCAGACCAAAGATGTGTTCAAGGCCTTGGTGAAGAGTTTTGTGTGCATGTCAAACACACCACTTCTGGTTTTATAGACTTTGATGATTTTCCAGAGTCAATGTCTCTCCCGACAAGAATCATAATTAATTTAGTCTTTGCTTCTACCTCCCAAGATCATTTTGGTCCCTAGTTTCTGAATGTTCTCTGGCCAGTTATGCCTCTCTTGGTCTTTGTTGAGTAAAACTGCACAGAATCTCTCAGGCATAGATAAATCATAGCTTGCACAAGACACAGTCATATTCTGGGCTCCAGGGTGCCCAGTGCTTTGACAGCCTCTTCGGGCTGTAGTACTGGGCTGGGAGGAAGCCCCTACATTACAGGTGACAGAGACTCTGAGCTTAGTAGATAATCCTGTGGTTCAGTAGTACCAGAAGAAAAATTAGAGTCACCTGCAAACTCAGAGCTTTCTGAATATCTCCTCTTTCAGGTCACTAGTAAAAATGTTACGACAAATCAAATATTGATAAATAGTGCCTGTCTCCACTTCTCAACCTGTCTGTCCCCATTAGATAACAAAATGAAGTTGAATTAAGCTCATTCAACACATGTTCCTGAGGGGAAGATCACAGGCCACAAAGGAAACACATTTTCTCGAATAATTGTATGCTTTCAGAAAATTTGACAATGATATTTTGTTAACATGATAAAGAATATGTATGTTAAACTAAAAATTACAATTATACTCAGTGATAGAACATTTTTAATATTAAAACTTGAAGCAAAAGAGAGATACTATCTATAATGATCATTCATTCGCTTGACATGTATTTATTGTCAAATAAATAGGTACATGTCCTAAATGTGGGGGACGTGATGATAATGAATACACGGTCTCCCACCATGGACTTTACATTACTTAATATCATTCCGGATAATGCTAACGTGTGTGAAGCCTCCAGGGAATTTACATAACTGGAGAAGAGTTCAAGGATAAATTGGGGATCACAGAACAGTATGTAAATAAATTTACAAAACAAGGCAATGATTTGTTATAAAGGAAATGAAAAGGTAAGCAGGAAAGGAGACATAATCATAATGGCTCAGCTATCACTCCTGTCTACCTAGCCTCAACAATAAAATCACTGGGCATTGATTTAGCCCCAGTAACATACGCCTAGGCAAGAAGGATGGATGACAGAGAAGGGTGATGGGGGTGGTGGGCGGGTCAGTTGCAGTGAAAGAGCTAAATCCTTCTCTTCCACAGACAGTGCCTAAAGCTGAGTGAAATCTGGAAGCAGCAACATAGCAGGTTAACCAGGGATATGAAGTTAATACCAAAGTACCAGATAAAAGAACAGAAACTGATGTGCAGGGCACTGTCAGGGGCCACTGTTTTTCAATGAGGCCTTTGATTCTGTAAACTCTGTGTGTTATGTGCATGCATAACTTTGATTAAACATACAAGGACTGGCAAAATATTTGCATCAAATGTGACAGAAGGCTTGAATATTATTAATATACTACAAAGACTAGACAGGCTTGTGAAAAATGATTCATTTTAGTTGCCCTTGCATGGTGGCATTGTGGGTGATCATTTTTTCCTGCTAGTCTATAATTTTCTGTACTTTCCAAACTAAAACACAATAGAAGCATGCATAATTTTTAAAACAAAGAAATGATCATGCAGTCAAAGAAAAAATAAACAAGCAAAGAATTAGGTAGCTATATTGGGAGCTGCTAAGATGATGAAGTTAACTACAACTTTGAAAACCCTGAGGCAGCTGCTACTTTGCCAAGGAATGGTGGCATGGGTTTTCTTAATTTGCTAAAGCAATTTCTTGATTAAATATGCTTTCCAACAACAATGCACAATTTTAAAATTTCATGCTTCATTTAAAGCCCTTCATTTGTGTTATAAACAGCCCAGCCCCAACAACCAGTTAAGCCGTGATTGTAACTAGCGCTGGTTTGGATAAGGCTTGGTGAATATCTTATCAGATGGCCCCTGGGGATCGGGGTGGGGAAGATACTGAGAGAACAATTACATAAACCACATATTTTAAAACCTGTGGCTTCATAGAATTTTTAAGACGTGCTTAATAGCACTAAACATTTGTGGAGGAAGAAATGAATTTGTTATGTTCTTCTTGGGCAAGAGTAGACATACTACATGCTCATAAAATTGATAAATTTAGAAGGACTGTGTCTGAACTTGGACATGGATCTCCACTGAAAGCTGAAATCTCAGGAAGCAGCCAGCTGGACCAAACACTTCCACGTAAATGGTTTAAAAACTGTGATGAGCGTGAAATAAGAGTGAAGTGAGAATACAGATGACTTTGGGATTAAAAAACAATAACCCTATTATATAAGGTTGATTTGTTTTCCTTTTTCAGATTCTTTCACCTTCTAAGCTATTAATTACCCATCTCCAACAGAATACCAAAGCATAAAGTTCTTTATAGCATACATTGGTCTCAGAAGATCTTAGAATTATTTAAAAATAAAATATTCATGTCATTAATTTTCCTATCACTTGCAATGATCAAAAAAATGAGAGGGTGGAAGGGACTCTTTCAAGGTCATGTTCATCAGAGTGAAACTGATTCCTAACTCCCAGCCTCATTCTGTCTTGCTAGGTCTCTCGTCCTCTAAACCTGATATATTTATCATGAATCATTAAACACAAATCTATGACCCAGTGCAAATGATTCTTCCATAAAATGAAAAGTAGTTTCACTTTTGTACTTTCGTAGAATAATTTTTTTTTTAATTTTAAAAAAGGACGTTGAGCAAAGTCAGGTTTGAACACAGAGAATAATATATTCTTAAGGAAAAACAAAACGGCAAAGGATTGTGAAAGGCCTTGCTTAGTGACCTGAATTAGCCCAAAGGCATCAAAGCGGGGATAACTACAAGACCTCAACGTTCTTATAAGGTAAGAGGTTCGTATATGGTACACCATCTGGCATGTAATTGATTTTAAAATTCCAAAGAAGCCAGTTGCAGTGGCTCATGCCTATAATCCCAACACTATGGGAGGCCGAGGCTGAAGAATTAATTGAAGCCAGGTGTTCAAGGCCAGCCTGGGCAACAGCTTGAGACCCCCATCTCTACCAAAAAAAAAAAAAATTAGCTGGGCATGGTGGCACACACCTGTTGGAAGGCTGAGGCAGGAGGATATATTGAGCCTAGTAGGTCAAGGCTATAGTGAGCTATGATTGCGCCACTGTACTCCAGCCTGTGCAACAGAGCAAGACTGTGTCTATAAAAAAAAAAATAAAACATAAAAAGGTAAGGCTGGGGATGGTGGCTGACAGCTGTAATCCCAGCAGGCTGGAGGCTGAGACGGGCGGATCACTTAAGGTCGGGAGTTTGAGATCAGCCTGGCCAACATGGTGAAACCCTGTCTCTACTAAAAATACAAAAATTATCTAGGCATGATGGTGCATGCCTGTAATCCCAGCTACTTGGGAGGCTGAGGCATGAGAATCACTTGAACCTAGGAGGAGGAGGTTGCAGTGAGCCGAGATCACACCACTATACTCCAGCCTGGGCAATGGAGTGAGACTCAGTCTCGAAATAATTAAAAATAAATAAACAAATAAAATAAAAATCCAAAGATAATGGGGTGTGGGGTAGAATGGAGGACTGGAAACTAGGCTTGCTCTAAGTTACAGCAAACTGAGTTACTTGAATCTACATCAAGGAAATAGCTACAGAACCAAGGACCCATTTCGGGGGGCTTACCGTGAGTCAGGCACCACGCTAAGTGCATTCCAGCGATCTCATTTCAGACTCACAACCCTAAGAGGTAGGCATTACTATCCTCTTTTAGAAATAGAAAATTGAAGCTCAAAGAGGTGAAGTACTTACTTTAGGGTATCTAGGGTAACTAGTGACACAGCTAGGATTTGAACTGAGATCTGATTCTAAAACCCATGCTTCTCCGCCTCCTCCCAGGCACCAAGAATGAACGGCAAAGACAGCAGGAAGCATACAGAAAGTTAATACAGTCCCACGTTTTCAGCCTAAGGGGTGGATGAATAGATTGGGCATATTGAATATATATTTTATTAGTCTCACTCATGTTTTGTGTCTGGAATAGTTCACAATGAAAATATAATTGAAAAGTTAAAAATAAAGAAGCTTCATCATTTCAGCCTTAGACAAAAATAAGAAAGTATCATAAATTTCTTGAGAATGCCAGTTCTTTGTTCTGATTTTCTCAAAGAAAATCAGACACCATGAGTTTTGACCACATCGGATGTTCTTTACAGAACAATGAAAAGCAGCCGTGGAGCCAGGGCACCCTCTTGGCAGCAGCAATGGCTCAGACCACATGGAAGCATGCTAGGCAGGGCGTCCCGCACACAACACAATTTTGTGCCAGAGATGTACTTGCTTCTTACAGGTCCACACAGAAAAGAGGAAAACCAGGTAGATGGCCATGTCTATACCCTGAAAAATAGGTTTTGAGGTTTGGGAGATAGAAACAAGAAATCCATTTTTCTCTGAATTCTACCCTTCCAAGTAAAAGTGATGCTGACAGAAGGAGACTGTGTACATACACAACATCCAGCAATCCTGCCATCTGGGAAATGGGGACTTTTGGCTCCAGAAATCTTCCCCAAGGTCACCAATGCTTAGCCAAGCCAACTCAAGGTCATTGTACTCTCAATACCTTCTGTAGGTAATTTACCTACTCTGATTATAATATATTTGAGTTTTCCTTTCTAAGCTCAAAGCAAGGAATGGACATTATGGTTTCTTTACTACAAAACATTAGACCTTTTTCTGCCAATGTGTCTCTAAGTCTAAAGAAGTTATTAAAAGGAAAAAAAAAACACAACAAAAATGTATAGGAACTTGGTGATAGTTTTGTGTATTAGTCTGCTCTCATGCTGCTGATTACGACATACCCAAGACTGGGCAATTTAAAAAAAAAAAGAGGTTTGATGGACTCACAGTTCCACATGGCTGAGGAGGCCTCACCATCATGGCCAAAGGTAAAAGGCACATCTCACACGGCAGCAGACAAGAGAAGAGAGCGAGAATCAAGTGAAAGGGGTTTCCTCTTATAAAACCACTGACCTTGTGAGGCTTATTCACTACCACAAGAACAGTATGGAGGAAATCGTCCCCATGATTCAATTATCTCCCACCAGGTCCCTCCCACAACACTTGGGAATTACGGGAGCTACAATTCAAGATGAGATTTGGGTGAGGACACAGCCAAACCGTATCATATTGTTAACCATTAGGCTGAGAAGTCCCTGTAGATATAGGGACACCGTTTTTGAAAGAAAGCAGACTTCCTTACTGTTTTTCTTTGTTGTTCTCATGTCCCTCTGCTATGCTGCAATGGGACATCTCTCTTCAGTAACTTTGTTGTAAGTGAATTGTCACTGCGATCCTTTCCAAAGAAAGATGTGATGCAATGTAATATGTTTTTTATACAGAAAACAACACAACTTGAACAGTAGAAATAAATTTTAAATAGATGAAATTGGAGAGAATGTTGTAATAACATAGCTAAAAATATGAGAATGATGAGGAAAAATGAAGAAAGAAGGTTGGGGAAGAAACTTGAGTAGCACAGAAGGTTGGAAAAATCTTAAAAATGCACTGACAGTATCCTAATGATAAACTTCTAAAAATGGTTTCAAAACCCAATAATGCCTAAAAGGCATAATATTTAACAGTATCCTGGTAACTGAAGATATTAAACTCAATCCATTTGTATTGCTACCTGGGGCTGCTGTAACAAACTACCACAAACTTGGTGGCTTAAAACAACAGAAATGTACTGTCACAGTTTAGGTCAGAAATCTAAACAAGGTGTCTATGGGGCTGGCTCCTGCTTCGGGGTCCAGAGGGGAAACCTGCTTCATGCTTCTCTCCTGGTTGCTGGCTGCCAGCCATCCTTGGTGTGCCTTGGTCTGTGGCAGCATAACAGCATAATGCCAATCTGCCTCCATTGTCCCTATGGCATTCTCTTGTGGGTCTCTATCTCTGTGTCCAAATTTCCCTCTTCTTTTTTTTTTTTTTTTTTTTTTGAGAAGGAGTTTTGCTCTGTCGCCCAGGCTGGAGTGCAGTGGTGCAATCTCAGCTCACTGCAACCTCTGCCTCCCGGGTTCAAGCAATTCTCCTGCCTCAGCCTCCCGAGTAGCTGGGACTTCAGGTGCGTGCCACTATGCCCAGCTAATTTTATTTTGTATTTTCAGTACAGACAGTGTTTCACCATGTTAGCCAGGATGGTCTCAATCTTCTGATCTCATGATCCGCCGGCCTCAGCCTCCCAAAGTGCTGGGATTACAAGTGTGAATCACCACGCCTGGCCCCAATTTCCCTCTTATACAGACATCAATCATTGTCCACCCTACTCCATTATGATCTCATCTTCATCTGCAAAGAGCCTAATTACAAATAGGATCCCATTCACAGGTTCTGGGGTTAGGATTCAACATATCTTTTGGGGAAACACAAGTCAATCCATGACACCATTCAGAACTGGATTTGTGGCTGATCATTTCTTTCCTGCTCAACAATTATGTAGACACCATTGGTCTCCATTACCTAAGCTATCACCTTTTCTCTCTCTTTCCTGTTAAAGCCAAGCTCCTCAAAGCAGTTCATATTTCAGTTTCCCACCTACCACTCAAAACTCCAGCAGTGAGGCCCATCCCTTCTCATCCTTTCCATCCTAGGCTTTTTCTTGTAAGAGACAGAGTCTCACTCTGTCATCCAGGCTGGAGTGTGGTGGTGCAATCATAGCTCACTGCAACCTCCAACTCTCCGGGCTCAAGTGATCCTCCCACCTCAGCCTCCAAAAGTGCTGGGATTAGAGGCATAAGCCACAATGCCTGTCCCCATCCCAGATTATCTGATCTACTCAGACCCTCCTACTCAAGCTTCAGGACTCGCACCTGGAAAAAAGGTCAGGCTGAGCTTCCTGTGTTCGCCTTGTGTTGAGTGTGCATCCTTATCAAAGCACCCAGCAGCCCACTTAGTGTACTTACTGTACAAGTCTGTTTGCCAGCCTGTCCTTTGACTGGACTAAACTCATAGGGGGCAGAGACTATGCATTCTGTGGGATAGTCTTAGCACCCAGTACAGAGGCCAAGGCAAATTTGATGCATAGTAAACACTTGGATGAATGCATGGTGATCTGCATATAGTCATTTAGGCTTAAGAATCTATCAATCACAGAACCATGTGCTCTCAGTCTTTGATTCCATCAAACTTTATGATGCAACCAGATTATAAGCTGTTAGATGACAGAGATCATCTTCATTTTTTTTTTTTTTTTTTCAGACAGAGTCTTGCTCTGTTGCCAGGCTGGAGTGTAGTGGCAAGATCTAAGCTCACTGCAATCTCTGCCTCTCGGGTTCAGGTGATTCCCCTGCCTCAGCCTCCTAAGTAGCCGGGACTAAGGTGGGCACCACCACGCCTGGCTAATTTTTTGTATTTGAGTAGAGATGGGGCTTCACCATGTTGGCCAGGATGGTCTTGATCTCCTGACCTCATGATCTGCCTACCTCAGCCTCCCAAAGTGCTGCAATTACAGGTATGAGCAACTGTGCCCAGCCCATCGTCAATTTTTTAAATGTCTTCATGATCCCTTAGACTAAGTAGGCATTCAACAACTAATACTAAAGGGAAATTAGCTTCTGAAGGTGTGGGTAGGAAGAACTCACCTTTATTGAGCAATGGTTCATTGCCAGACACTGCAAAGCACTATACAATTATTATCTCAGTTCGTATTACTCCTCCTCATTCATTTGGAGATTGCTGGCTCAGCATAATAATTGTAAGCCTTCTTCTAATGAACCCATTTTACAACAGAATTTTAAATACTAATATTTTATATGCAAAAAATAACATTATTTTATATGTAAAAGTGACTTCATATACAAGTGTGGACATCAGTAATATACCTGAACCTCAATATACTATCAGTATCCACTGAGCTCACTTTAAGTTTTTTAGATTTTATGCATTTCAAGAAGTTCTAACTATTTGCATGGATTAATATTTTATAACTTCATTCTTTCTTAGAGATGTTCTAAAGAAAAAGAGAAAATGTACTTTTTTTAAAAAAAAGAAAGAGAATAAAACTCATTCTACCTTGCAACTACTGTATGGGTCCAGCAGACTGTTTAAGAAAATCTAAAATCCATTATGGAATCTTAGTGATTTTATTATTCCTATATCTTGAAACATTTTGCTATCTCATCATCTCAGGAATAATTACCCACCAGTTCTATATCAATTATTCCCAAATAAGCTTTAAAAAGACTAAAGTAATAGAAAAATATAAGACAACGGAATGGATTAGGACACTGCTGTTTAGTAGAATGTTTCTTGATGATGAAAATGTTCTATTGTTTCTTGTGCAATACGGTAGCCACTAGCTGCATATAGCTACAGAGAATTTTAAATGTGGCTAGTGTAATGGAGAAACTGAATTTTCATTTTTTAAATTGTAATTAATTTAGATTTAAATAGCTATCTGAGGCTAATAGCTACCATATTAAACAGGGCAGGCCTAGGGGAATGATTCATTAATGAAATAAATTGTCACTATTGCATCATCCTCCAGATTTCTTACTGTTTCCCAAAGTATTACATTTTCTTTTTGGAAGATCTAAAAGGAGAGTAGAGACACCACATTTGTAGTTTGTTTAAATTTTCATCGAATAGAGTGGAGCATTTAGAATTTTGCATTCTTGCCTATAATGACAAAAAGAAGAAAACTGACAGAAAGAGAGATTTCACAAATAATGGAAGCATCAGAGATGAATGCAAGCCATCAGACAATGGTACTGAAGACTCTAATGATGATGATAAAATTGATTATGGAAATACAACCTCAGACTCTGACTCTTCAGATGATGACATCATAGATTAATTTTCTTAAACTCTCGAAAAATATTGAATGAACAATATTTTACAAGGATTAAAAAAACATGCTATTCTTATATAGTCAATCATTCAATAGGAAGGATTCCTTCAAATAATATTTTGTGAAAAGAACCAGGACCATCTTGTTTAGCTAAATGAATGTGGGATGGTATTCTTTCACCTTTCCAAATTTGTACACCAAAATTTACTTCATATACAGTTTGAAAATGGTCAGGTGCTGAAGGCAGGTAAGTATACAAAGGTTACTATAAGAAAACGGATAAAGTAGGTGTGAAAAAATTCACTGCATTGATTTAAAAAAATGAAGTGTTAAATAGTAAATGGCAATGACTATTTTTTTCTGGCATACTGAAGGGTAAAATTTGTGTATTGTACTAATCAATGTACCAGATTGCTTATTTAAAAGTGCAAAAATTTATAAATAAGGTAGAAAATTATTGTATTTCTACTTGAATTAGTAATCTTGAAATGGCTAAAAACATGGGCGCCGGAGCTATATACACAGCCCTGGACTGGAATCCCAAGTCCAACGTTTGCTTAGTGTGTGACCTTTGGCAAGTTAGCCTGTCCCTCTAAGATCCAGTTCCTTCATTTGTAAAGTAAGCATTTAAAAATGACTTCCTCTCTGATATCATGTACAGAGATTAAATTTTGCATGCAAAGTGCTTAGCATAGTGCTTGGCACACAGGAAAAAACAGACACAGTATCAGCTATAGATATGGATGGTGATTATATTATCTTTGAGGTGCTTAGAAAACAGCTCTCCCCTTATCTATGGGATTTTGGAAGCGAATGTATGTGAAATGATATCCACATCCTATTTGTTAGCAACAGAACTTATCATTGCTGCTGCCTGCTGCTTGCACCAGCTACCCACGTCCCAGGTGAAGTGAAGCCAAGAAGGGAAAATATCAGCTTCTTGGGCTTGTGGACACTGCAGATAATGCTGCAGGGGACAGAGCACTGAAGCCTTTTCAACTCAACTTTAATTTTCCCTCACACCAGAAAATTTCTTTTTCTTATTTTTAGATCCAGCAGGTGTTACTTTAATGACCTCAAGCTATGCAGAAAAGTATAAGGCACTGGGTAAAAGCCTCCCCAAATCTCACCACTTGGAGAAAACACTATTACCATTTCCAGGCCTGTCACTGTAGAGGTATATGCAATTTTACAAAAAGAGATATCATGCTTTTGTTTTTGTGCTTCTGATTATCTTTCTGTTTCATTCGCTAGAGAACTCCATGCACATTCTTAATCACTGCTCTAACCTAAAACCACTGCATTCTGTGTACATACAAAGTGGTAGTAAAATGTGGCAACCGAAAGAAAATATTAACATCGACCTTCAAATAATGGCTTAGCTCAAACTGAGGTGAGCTGTGAGGTTCAAGCGGATTTTAAAAACAAGTGAAAATCAGACGCCTTTGTTTTTTTCTCATGAAAACATTGGAGAGAACGAGGACCTGGGCCCAGTATGTGCTGTGTGGCACACCCCATTCCCTAAATGGCTATTACTTGTGGAATGTGAAACTTGTGAAATTGAACTTCTAATAAAATGAGAACTCGCCTGTAACCTCAGTATATTTTCAGGGCTTAAAAATCTTATTCTGTCTAAATCTCAACTCTTTCAGTCTTGGCATCAAAAAGTTATTTTTGAGTGCTAAACAAATATGAAAAAGATGGGTCTGGATTGAGTCTTGCTTTTCCCTGCCAGGGTGAGGGTTCGCTCCAGAGGCTAGACATGTGTGAGTCCTTGTCCTCTGCGTGCTACCCTGTCCCTGGATAAGCCAGTGGTCTGTAGATCTAAACAACTGAGGCCCCGCCCCAGGGGACGCTTGAGGGACCTTTATCCGGAAGTCTGACCTCATCACTTATGGGATTCATTTCCACCCTGCCGGAAGCAATAAGACAGATGAGAAGATGTTCACAAACCAGTGTTACTTTTACCCATTGTTATATTCTTCTTATGGCTACTGCTTAGAAAATCAAGAGTGTTTTTGCTACTCCAACCCCAGTTAATGAAAATATACTGAAAGATTCTGTAAACTTCTGCTGATTTAAAAGGATTACGCTCCCAGTTTTCAAACTTCAGAAAGAGTTTATAAAACTGGGTTGACTCTAAAGGGGTCTGAATAATCTGCTATAACCTGATCATTTTTTGCGTATTCCAGGGAGCTTTAGTTATGGGGTGCAGGAGATGGGGGGAGTTAAAGAGCAGACTGCAGGGCAGCGGGAAGAGGCACAGCTAGGGAAGACCCTATGGGCGAAGGGGAAGTGAGGCCAGCAAACACTGAATCCAGACACTGACCCTCCCAGCAAAGAGGCAGGCAGGACAGACAACGTGGACATAGCAAAGCCAGCAGGAAAACCAAAGTGATGACTCAAGCTGGCCGCCAAGGAAAAAGTTCAAAAGGCAAGTTTGTAAAAAGGGGGTCTGGGTCTTCAGACCAGGTAAAACCCTGTTTATCAAGCCAGGAACAAAAAGCCATTGAGGAAAACAGCTGATGGGTGCCATTGGCAGAGCCACCTAATCCTGCTCCCTGACATCATGACAGGGCAGGGGGCTGTGGAGGGCTTCACCTGGCCCCTACCCGGGAGACAAAGGAAGTCACTGATGGGGACATCTACCAGACCTTCGGCACCATTTGTCTTTCCCCCTCTATTGTCCCTCCTAGGCAGGTGATTGGCCCCTCTAAAAACATTTTCACTAACAGAAAACTTACAATGGTGAGTCATGATTACATTAATAAATAAACTTTAGATAATAAGCCATATCACTCTTTCTAGGCTATCAACAGTGAAAACACCACCAAAAATGTCTAAGGAAATGGTTCTCTTTATATTCACGGCCTTTAGAACAATGGCTCTCAAATGTGAACCCCAGATTCACAGCGTCAGCATCATGTGGGAGCTTGAGAGAAATGCACATTCTTGGGTCCCACCCCAGACCCACTGAATCAGACATTCTGGGCCCAGCAATCTGTGTTTTAATAAGCCTCCAGGTACTTCTGATGGAAGCTAAAGTCTGAGAATACTGGCTTCGTGAAAAACCTGGGATGGAAGCCAGAAGACCTAATTCAGATTCCAGCTCTGGATTCCATGGTCTAATTCAGTGAAATTTAATGAATAGTCACGATGTGCCCCTGTGCATTGAGGCGAATGCAAGAATGTGAGGATATGAGATGAGTTAGACACGGTCCTTCTCCTGAGAGAGAACATAATCCTCTATATTCTTTTGCTCCTCTAGAATGGAGGCTATTTTTGTTGTTGTTGTTCTTGCTTTGTTTTGCATTTGTATTTCTACTGCCTGCAGCATCAGAGTCATTCAATAAACAGGTGGTGGATGAAGTGACAGAACCATTCAATGACTGTGATAAATACTGCTGTACCTCTCATCAATGATTTTAATGTTTCTGCAGTCAAGTTAATGCCAGCCACACTTGATTTACTGTTTATTGCATGTCAGTGTCAAGTGCTCATCAGACATCAGCTCATTCAATCATTTTAGGGGTCCTGTGCTATGGGCAGTATTTTTAGTCCTACCCTGCACATGAGAAACTGAGGCTCAAAATATTAAGTAGTTCATCCAATGTCACACAGCTAGAAAGTGGCAGCACCAGTGTTGAATCCAGAAATACCTTCTTCCAAAGTTCATGCTCATGAATGTGGTGGTCGTCTGACTTCGGGGCTGATTTGGTTTGGATCTGTATCCCCACCCAAATCTCATGTCTAATTACAATCCTGAGTGTTGGAGGGGCCCAGTGGGAGGTGACTGAATCATAGAGGTGGTTTCTCAGGGTTTAGCGCCATCCCCATTGGTGCTGTTGTGGTGATGGTGAGTTCCTGTGAGATTAGGTTGTTTAAAAGTATGTGGCACCTCCCCCGATCTCTCTTGCACCTTCTCTGGCCATGTAAGATGTGCCTGCTTCCCCTCTGCCTTCCACCATGATTGAAAGTTTCCTGAAGCCTCCCCAGAAGCTGAGCAGATGCCAGCATTATGCCTCTTGTATAGTCTGTGGAACTGTAAGCCAATTAAACCTCTTTTCTTTACAACTTACCCCATCTCGGGTATTTCTTTATAGCAATGCAGGAATGGACTAATACAGGAGTACATTTCCCCAAAGCCTCTAAGGTCGGTGGTTCATTATCTTCTCACCATGTATTTACAACTGCATTTTGTAGGCATCACCTTAAGCGGTCAAAGACTAAGAAAACCAAGTACGGGGAAAGCTAGAGTGCTTGCGTCTATGCTTTAGGGTTCCACAGGCCAGATAGAACATTCTTGAAGTAAGAATGACAGATAGGTGGTTGCCAACTTCTTATTTTGCCAAGTACAACCCCTTCCCAGGTACTGATCAACTATCCCCATCATTTCCTACAAGAAAAAAAAATTATGTCAAAAAAGTACCAGGAACATATGGTTAGAATAAAGGATAATTGATTGCATTGCATGTATTTTTTTTATATACAATGATCAATTTGTTCTAGTTTTCTCGTTTTTCAGTAGATTAGCATTTGGTTTTCACTGAGCTCAAGAAAGTAAACAGTGTTAGGGAAACTATACTAAAGGACCATTCTGCCCCTTAAGTCAGACAAAACTGCTTACAGGAAAAACAAAAGCAGACTCACAGGCCAGGCCAGGGCAGCCTTGAGGAGGTACTGGCAGAGCCTCAAGTGGAGTATCCCAACCCAGTTAGGCTGCAGAGAACAGGACAGATGTGATTCTAGCCCCAAAGCCCAAAGGCATGGGGAGGCCGGGTGTGGCAATCACACCGTGGGTCAGCATCGATGCCAAGGGAAATGAAAATAAGGTGCAAACAGGAGAAGCTGCCAGAGGTCTGAAGTCAGTCTCAGGCTCCAGTGCCTTGGCAGCTACAGCCACTGGTTCAACGATGGCTCCTTCTCCCTGTCATCTGGCCTATCTGCATGCTCTTCTGCTTCCTCCCTGTTAGAAGCTAAACATCAATTTCACATCTGTCATCTACCGTTTCTTGTGAATGATTCACGTCCAGGTGAGAACTGTTCCTGCTTGTTGGAGGCTGTAAGTATGATAAAAGGAAAAGGGAACTTATATCCCATGCAAAGACCTTACCTTACTAGGAGGTGGCCCATGGTCATCCAAGTAAGTGGAATTTCCTAGAAAATAAAAAAGTTGATGAATCAATTTTTTAAATCACAAGTGAATTTCGTGCAAAGTCATTGAAAATCAGCATTCTAGTTACACAGTATTTCTACTCAGACAACAGTGCCAAAGAAAAATAGGCAATTAATCACTGGTTTGACTGAATTTTGCTGGTATTACCATGTTTGATTAATAGTTTCAGCTGTTACAAGCATTCTACACACATGGATATGTATGCACACAAACATACCTAATACATGCAGTAACACGCACCATTATTCTTCACCCGATATCTGCTGAGTTTAGCTTAGACCATTGGTTCTCAAATGTTAGTGTACATCAGAATTACGGGTAGGGCTTGTTAAAACAAGATCGCCCAGCCCCACTCCGAGAACCTGCATTTCTAACCAGCTTCCAAATGATGTGGACGCTGCCAGTCCTGAACCCCACACTCTCTTTCCCTAGTTTGTCTTAAAATTGTCCATTTCTCTACTCTCCTCAGGCTAGCGTGCTTCCGGAGCTTGATCTGTCTTCTCTAATAGCCATTTACTGGCATGTGTGTATTCAGGGTGCATGGCTATTGTTTCCTGATGAATAAAAGACTTAGAGGGATTTGGAAGGGAATTAAAGTTTACTGACTTCCTTTCATGTAGCAAGTACTTTGCTAAGTGCTTTATAGGTATTTATTCAGTTAATGCAAATATCAGAGGTGGATTAGAAGTGCCCTCTTTTAACAGAGGAGAGAACAGAGGCCTGGAGAAACTCAGTAACCTGCGCACAGCCACGCAGCTGGTAGACTGCAGAGAGGAGAGGAGACTGGTTTTTCCAGAGCATGTTCAGGCATCTACCCATCTGAAAAGCCTACCTAGAGTCCTGCCATCTCAGGCTTTTGCGTGGGGCAGGCATGGTAAACAGTACCATCTGGAGACGTTTGATCACCTGGCGGAGCCAATGACTCAATCAGTATAATCAGAGGCGCCTACTCAAGATGGGGAGCTCTTGTGAGTCTAGAAAAAATCATCTCAACTCTTGTGAGTAGAGAAAAAGTAAAAATGACCAAATTTGTAAATGGAATGAAATGTAGAAAATCATGGAGCCATAAGAATACTTCTGGAGAACAGTAGATGATTGGGGAATAAGATCAGTGTCTTAGTTTGAGTGGATGAAAGGTGCTTTTGACAGTAGAGAGCAAAAATGACTTAAGAAACTGGACTAGAAAAGAGGAAGCAGAGCCTCGGCCAGGGACAGCTGAACTGGGGAAGCGTATCCAAACACAATAAATAAGCGGGTTCTGGCTTATAGGTTTTTCCATACTGAGTCACCAGCCATCCCTTTTTCTTTGTCATCTTCTGATTTATAGCCCACTTGGTGTCCACAATGGCCATTTGTATATAGTAAAGGGACATCGGGGTCCAGTTTTAGTGTACAAGACACTCAAACACAAACACCTGGCATGCCCATGATTGGGCTATTTTAGGACCCTTTTAAATGTGAACATGACGAACAATTTGTTAGACCTTAATTAACGTACTGAACTCCATCGAGAACGTGCATGAATAGATGTAAGGTCTATGTCAGACTTAGTAAAGAGGTTATATGTGTCAAAGAATTCAGAAAAATAGCTGCCTGTGCCTGGAGAACTATTTAGAAATACGCTACCATCATGCAGCTGGTGTGGCTGCCTGGAGCTCCCATCTGCTCAGCATGGGAATCTGTCTTCCCCAGGGGAAATGTGAGAAATCCCAACATACACCAGCATGTTCTCCAGGAATCAATCTCAAAGATCAAAGACAGCCTCAACAACTAAATATTTCTAAAATACTAAAGGTTTCCATAAGAACCAAAGTTCCTAAAAACTCCTAAAAAGAATGATTTAAATGCCTGACTGCTACCTCAAACTCCAGGCTCGATTACCTACTAACTCCTTAGCACCTCAGCTTGGATGTCTAAAGGCATCTCACATTTACCCTGTCCAAAACAGAACTCTACTTGCTCCAATTCCATTCTCCAAATTTCTGCCTCCCCTGTCTTCCTTATGGGGTTATACAATATACCCCTTCCCCTGAACATGGCCCATTTTTCAGGCCACACCCCAAGAGTCATTCTTGATCCCTCTTTTCCCCTATGCTGTAAATACCAACCCAGCGACAAGTCCTGCTGGCTTGGCCTTCAAAATGTAACTCAGATCTGATTACTCCTCACCAGCCCCTCTGGGCCATATGAGACATGCCCTGTGTCTCTATCACTAATTTCCTCTCCTACTCATATATCAACCAGAGAGATCTTTCAACCTTACCAATCAGATTATGGTAGGCTCTGCTTAAAATCAATTTCTCTACACACACACGAGTCAACTCCTTACCTTAGTCTGTAAGGCCCTGCATCCTTCAAGCCCCGTCCCCATCCACACACACCACCAGCCACCACAACCTTCTCTGTGGTTCACAGCACTCCAACCTCTTGTCAACAAGGGGCCTCTTGAACTAGCTCTATCCTGTTCCAGAAAAGCTCTTCCCCACCCTCTTCATTCAGTCTCTGTTCAAATGGAACTTCTTTATAGATGCCCACTCAGAATACCCTGTCTAAAACAGCACACTCATTTACTTGTTTGCTGTCTATCTCTTGCAGCTAGTGTGCAAGTTTTATGAGAACAGGGACTTGTGTGACCTGTTCATTGCTTTAGCTCCTAGAACAGTGCCTAGGTAGGTAGTCAGTATTCACTTAATGAACGAAATACCACATTCACTAACTCTTTACACCAAAATCTTAGCAATGGCTTGTAAGAAGAAAAATACTATTAGTGCATTAGCCCAGTTTGCTCCTTAGCCATAGGGTCTCCAGTTTTGTTTTGGTTTTCTTATTTTTGAGACGTGTCTCACTTTGTTGCCCAGGCTAGAGTACAGTGCTGCGATCTCAGCTCACTGCAACCTCCACCTCCGGGGTTCAAGCAATTCTCCTACCTCAGCCTCCCAAGTAGCTGGGATTACAGGTGCACATCACCATGCTCAGCTAATTTTGGGGGTATTTTTAGTAGGGACAGGGTTTCTCCATGCTGGCCAGGCTGGTCTTGAACTCCTGACCTCAGGCGATCTGCCCGCCTCAGCCTCCCTAAGTGCTGGGATTACAGGTGTGAGCCACCGCACCCGGCCCAATGCTTATAACAAGTGAACAAAAGTACTAATCATGAAGTTTTGGGGAAAAGACCTATCTCAGAGGACACAAATTGTGCAGAAGTCTGCCTCATCATTTAGCCCCTTACAACTCAATGCCATGACTTAGCTATCTGTATGATACTGGGTCATTTTCTTAACCTCTCTCTATCTCTCTCTTCTTGTGTAAATGAAGAGAATGATGGTATCCAGATCATAGCCATGGTGTGGGATTAAGTAGAATAATGCATATAGAGCACCTAAGTCAGGACCAAGCACCAAGAAAGGCCTTGATACAAGTATTGTCACTGTTATTATCATTGTCTATTCAATCTCAGTGGAAACAGGAAGTCCAGTTTGTAAAGCTTCTACATAGATGTGAAAAATACTCAACATAAGAACCAAAGTTTCTAAAAACTCCTAAAAAGAATGATTTAAACGCCTGATTCCTTCCTCAAACTCCAGGCTCAGGTACCTACTAACTCCTTAGCTCCTGAGCTTGGCAGGTCCAACAGCATCTCACACTTCCTTCCTGACCGTCCTTACTACCTTCCACCTGGTATTGGTCCGAGTCCTATAGCATCCCTTTGACTCAACAGTTAAATCCTTTGTTAGTTCTAAATGTGAGAAATACTGAAACTACAACAAGAGAACAGTGTATCACAGCAAAATGGTCAATTCTATCTCTTTCGTATTCAGTGACTTTTTAAGGACACTGGCTTCGTGGCTGTCTTAACAGTTATGTCTACACTAAATTCTTTCCCTGGTAGAGTTAAGCATTACCTCATAATTGAGAAGTGCTGATGTGCATGATGAAAGTTTCTAAGCTGGTAACAAAAGATGTGGCCAATGGGCAGCACTGGTTCTTTACCTCCCCAGTAGGCATTCTCTCACCTAGATAGTATTTACAGAGCACTTCCTATTATGTAGAAGGACCTAGAAACCAAATAAGAAGTGAAAATCTGATTTTTTTTGCCACTGAATTGTATAACAACATTTATTGAATGCTTACTACTTGCCAGGCACTTTATAAAGATGGTTCTGTCTAATCCTCACAAGCTCCCCTCCAGGTGATATAAGTTAAGCATCTTACCCATATCGCCAGTAAACACAGCAGAATTCAAATGCATATAGGCTGACTACTGTGGACACCTCCTGCTCCAGAAAATGCAAAAATATTTTAAGATAATTCGTCATTTTCTTTTTTTTTTTTTTTTGAGATGGAGTTTTGCTCTTGTTGCCCAGGCTGAAGTGCAATGGCACGATCTCGGCTCACCGCAACCTCCACCTCCTGGGTTCAGGCAATTCTCCTGCCTCAGCCTCCTGAATAGCTGGGATTACAGGCACGCACCACCATGCCCAGCTAATTTTTTGTATTTTTAGTAGAGACGGGGTTTCACTATGTTGACCAGGATGGTCTCGATCTCTTGACCTCGTGATCCGCCTGCCTCGGCCTCCCAAAGTGCTGGGAGATAATTCGTCATTTTCTTATTTCTTTCCCCTTCTTTCTTTCCTCTCCCCCTTTATCTTCCTCCTCCCCCCATTCCTTCACTGTAGACTTTCATAATCAGATGGCACATATGACAGAAATTAGACAACTCTTTTTTTTTTTTTTTGAGATGGAGTTTTGCTCTTGTTGCCCAGGCTGGAGTGCAATGGCGCAATCTCGGCTTACTGCAACCTCTGTCTTCTGGGTTCAAGTGATTCTCCTGCCTCAGCCTCCCAAGTAGCTGGGATTACAGGCACCTGCCACCATGCCCAGCTGATTTTTGTATTTTTAGTAATGACGGGGTTTCAACAGGTTGGCTAGGCTAATCTCAAACTCCTGACCTCAGGTGATCCACCCATCTCAGCCTCCCAAAGTGCTTGGATTGCAAGTGTGAGCCACTGTGCCCAACCAGAAATGAGACAACTCTCCTTAATGCTTCTTTCTTTAATGCACAGAATGGGGATTCTCAATGTTGGCACCTGGACCGTGGGCCCTATTACCTCAGTTATCTCACCAGCAAATCACCATGCTGCCACGGGTTCTTAGAACACAGAGGCTATACATTCTTTGCCCTAATAAGAGAGGTGTAAAAAGGTGAAAAGAAAAGTAGCATAGACACAAGGTATTTCTTTAGCAGAACACGGCGACTTTTTCTTCTTCTAGAGTATAACTATTTTATTATTTGATATTTAGGTAGAGCTTTTCATCCTAGGATTTTACGCTTTCATCAGAGTGCAAAGTCAACAAAACTGTCAGAATTTTTTAAAATGGAGTTGGTAACTTGCACCCTGTGGAGATCAAAGGATGAGTGCTGTTATCAAAACGAGCTTTCCTGGAGAGGCTCCCAGGCATCAAAGGAGTTTCTGGCTGCTCTGCCTTGTCAAGGAGCCTATGGTGGATGTTAAGATGTGGGAATGGAAGGGCAGATGCCAACACTCCAGGCCTTTGAGCATGGAGCTCGAAATCTAAATTCAGGAAAGGGAAGAAAAAGTGGAAGTGGGCTGGCAAGGATCTGGACCAAGACAGAGGACAAGCATGCTCCTGACACCCTCCTCCACGTGTCCTGTGTGCACCCACCCAGGACACCCCAGGCTCAGATCAAGATGGCAGCACTCTGCCAGGCAGGACATTCTTATTTTCAGAGGCCTCTAGGGATAAATCATTCCATTTATTTCTGGAAAGTAACCTATACCTTTAGAGTTTTGATTCCAGCCTTGTTTTCATGGCTCAAGTCCCTCAATTGGAGATCACGAATTAGTGTCTTGTCAAGCCGGAAAAACTTGGCACATTTCCATTCCTATCATCAACCAAACTTTCTGGGTCACCTAACTGCCAAGAAGTCACCAGTGAGGGCTGGCCATAGACCTTACCCTCTTAGAGGCCTCTCAGGTAAGTGGAGGAGATGAAGGGTGGCTTTGAAGCCTTACTCCATCCCTGAGAACCCCACCTGCTCTTCTATACCTTGCGGCTGGTGGAGGTTGCATGACTCTATACATTTATAGAACAATACACCAAACCGACGACAATGTTAACACATTTATAATATTATTATGGTATTCTTCTATAGTATCTTTATAGTATTCTTCTATAAATGTGTTAACACTGAAACCAACAACACTACACTAATGATTTAACATGTTTTTAAAATGACCTGACTAGAACGCAAGTGATCTTAGACTTTGCAATCAGCTAAATTACAGCACCATCAAAATTTCACCTTACCCATCTAGCCCTTCACGATGGGGCCCTCCCAGGGAGGCTGTAAATGTAACATGAGGGATCACCATGCAAAGGCGCAAAGGCATTAAATCCAAGTAGCAGGAGTTTGTCTGTGCACTTGGAGGACTTCATTTCTACTACTAGAGTCTCTGCATGGCAGTATGTTGTTAAGGTCTCTCTATTTTGGTGGATTTATAAACTATTTTGAGCAAAGATGCATTTCAAGAAACTCATGTGAAGTCTGATTCTAGGAATTAGGAGGCCAGGATTTGTAACTCAGAATCTGAAGATCACTGTTTACTGTATGACACCTGGGTCTCAGCTGGCGTAAGTTTTCTATGACAAGACAATGGATATGAAAAATCAAATATCTGGCCGGGTGCAGTGGCTCATGCCTTTAATCCCAGCACTTTGGGAAGCTGAGATGGGTGGATCACCTGAGGTCAGGAGTTTGACACCAGCCTGGCCAACATGGTGAAATCCCATGTCTACTAAAAATATAAAAATTAGCTGAGACTGGTGGTGGGTACCTGTAATCCCAGCTACTCAGGCGGCTGAGGTGGGAGAATCACTTGAACCCAGGAGGCAGAGGATGCAGTAAGCCAAGATTGTGCCACTGCACTGCAGCCTGGGTGACAGAACAAGACCCTGTCAAAAAGTCAAAAAGGGGAGAGAAGGGGAAGGGAGTGAAGGGAAGGGAAGGGGAGCGGATGGGATGAGATAGGAGGGGAGGGAAGGGGAGGGAAGGGAAGGGGTCAGATTTTTGTGTTTCTGCACCTAGACAAACAGGTTACATTTCACCTTTGTAGTAGAGAATGCCCCAAGAAACGTGACTCCACTCTGAGTACATTGCTGTACCCCCCAAAGCTTTTCATGTACTCATCTGTAAAAATGAAATAAGCTGACAGGTTATTGTAAGGAATTCATGAGAATAATTTTGTTCTAAGAAAAACGCTCAGAACGCCAGCACATGCTAGGCACCTAGCACGTGTTCACTAGCAGTACTAGTTGTACTACTAGGAGCGGCAGTAGCAGGTCTAGAGCCACCTTCACTCCCTCTCCATCTTCTCACTTAAGGTTTTCAGCCCTCCCTGCATATTCTACTTGCCTGCTTTTAAGAAATGTTCTGTCAAGGCCCAGCCTTAGCGATTCTGATTTTAATTATTCTGGGACAAGTCCATGGTATTTGGTATTTTTAAAGTTCCTCACGTAATTCTACTGTCTAGCCAAGGTTGAGAGCCACTGAGCTGCAAAACACAAATTCATGTACTTCATAATTCAGGCTGAATCCCACTTTCCAGAAGTAAAATATAACAGATCTTACTGAGGCTCATTTTCATCTCCGGTCACCACCATCATTTCCGGTGGGAGATTATACAACACGAGCTTCTTGTCGAAAGAAAATGCTGATGGAGTGTGGATGATCACAGAACTCCCAGCGACAGGGGAGCTGACCAAGCAGTTGTGGTCAGCACCTGCTCCGGGGGGTGCAAAGAAATTAGAAAGGGCCAGGCCCAGCTCATAGGCTGCCTGGGAGTGGGCTGAGACAGGGCACCTCTGAGCATAGAGCTTATCCCCTAAACCATATTGGAGCCTCAACCTTTCTGGGGCCCTAAAAATCTTTTCAGAAATAATTTTCAGAGCTTACAATTTCAGAACATACAGTTCCTGCAAACAATGTATTGTTCTGCTGACCCTTTTGTTTCATGGGTAAAAAGAGGAGTTAAGAGCATCACCCTCAATCTGTCCAGAGTTCTCTGGGCCCCACTTGACTTAAACCACCAGGGGATAGTCTATTAGTCCTGGAGACACACATGATCCCCCCACTCACACATGATCCCCTCACATATGATCCCAATATTCACACATGATCCCCCCACTCACACATGATCCCCTCACTCACACACGATCCTCGCACTCACGATCCCCACTCATACACGATCCTCGCACTCACACATGATCCCCACACTCATACATGGTCCCCCACACACTTCGTGGGCCCCCAGGATCCAAAAGTAAGGGCTCTGGAAAATCTGAAGCAAAGACATCCTCTGGTCTCATTCCTGAAAGGCACCCCCCTTCTTTCCAGGCTGTCAGAGTGGGATGGAGAGGAGATAATGAAACGTAGTCAGCACAGAAGAGTTCAATGCCATGCCAATGTGAATTCAATAGAGAACGACAACAACAAAACAAATAAAGAAGGAATTGTTAGAATTGCTGACAAGGGAAAGGACTATTGAATGATCAGGGTGCCATGTATTTTAAACAGTCACAATCACACATATGTAACGCGATAGTGAAAAGGAGCCAAAGAGGAATCACTTAATGGATTCAGTAGAACTGACTAGTGACAAAGAACATGGCCCAGGGGTTGTAGAGTCAGTTCTGTAGGCTCCAGAGCCAAATGACCTGGGTTCAAATCTCAGACATGCCCTCTACTAGCCAAGAGACTTTGGAAATACCACTTAATTTTCCTGATGTTTAATGACCCCATTTACAACTTGAGGACATTAAGTCACAGAGTTAAGATAATTAAATATATTGATATAATTTGGATGTCCCCTCCAAATCTCATGTTGAGCTGTAATCCTTAGTGTTGGAGGCAGGGCCTGGTGGGAGGTGTTTACGTCATGGGGGCGGATTCCTCATGGCTTGGTGCTGTCCTTGTGGTAGTAAGTTCCTGCAAGATCTGATTGTTTACAGGGTGTAGCACCTCGCCAACTCTCTCTCTCGCTCCCACTCCTGTCCAGTCTTGTGAGACCCCTGTTCCCCCTTTGCCTTCTGGCATGCATGTAAGCTTCCTGAGGCCTCCTGAGAAGCAGATGGCAGCACCATGCTTCCTGTACAGCCTGCAGAGCCATGAACCAATTAAACCTCCTTCTTTATAAATTACCTAGTCTCCAGTATTTCTTTATAGCAATGCAAGAATGGCTTAATACATATATCTAATGTAAACTTAAAGTCAAATGTAAATTAGATGTATTAAATGTGTATAGGACTATCACACTGCCTGTCCAGGATATAGAAAATGCTTGATAAATGATCGCTACTTCCACATCTTATATTACCAAATTTTATCAGTTATATTTCCTTTTTTGTTTGTTTGCTTTTTTGAGAGGAGTCTCGCTCTTGTAGCTGAAGCTGGAGTGCAGTGGCATGATCTCGGCTCACTGCAACTTTTGCCTCCCCAGGTTCAAGTCATTCTCCTGCCCCAGCCTCCCAAGTATCTGGGACTACAGACGACTGCCACCACACCCAGCTGATTTTGTATTTTTAGTAGAGATGGGGTTTCACTGTGCTGGTCAGGCTGGCTTCAAACTCTCTGACTTCAGGTGATCTGCCCACCTCAACCTTCCAAAGTGCTAGGATTACAGGTGTCAGCCACCGTGCCCAGCCAGTTATATTTAGTTATAATTCTATTTATTATTCAGAAAATCAGAAGGAATCCTGAGGACAGGGAATAGTTTATTGTATAAAGGACAATATCAATGTAAAATAATTATTTGATATTTCCTATTACTTTCCAATATTATCTTGATATATCTTCTAAAATACACACACACACACACACACACACACACACACACGCAAATTCCAATGATCTGAACTACCTTTAACAATGTGCAAATGAACTTCCAGAACCTCAGGGGCTATAATTTATTCTTGACTCTGAAGGCTTGCATTAGCAGATCTATTTTAGTCTGAATTATTCCCTGAAGAATACAATGTTTTAATTCTAAATCACCTTATGGAAACCATAATATGCATTAGTGTCAATGTCAAAGAAGCTGCCTTGACACTGTGTCAATTTTGATCAAACACAGGCAATTCTTTCCAGAATCTTTCTTCAACAGGTCCTTTTCAAATCATAATCACAAGTCATTTAAATCCTTTCCCTTTTATTCAGAACGAGCCATTTCCCACAGGATTCTGGTTACCTACAACACGATCAAGTGGCAGCATCTCGCCCCGGAGTCCAGGCCTTGATAAGACACTGTTAATGAAGGAGTCACTGTGGAGCGCAATGCTGCAATCACAGCTTTGTCCCTGCCAAAAAATTATGCTAATGCCACACTTTCCACTGTTAAACCATGGGTTGCGTTTCCCTAAGAGGTAGCTGTCAGCACACACCAGCCGTTGCTAACAATGAGGAGTCTGTGTGCTGCGTAAATGTCTCCAGCAGCTCATGGCTTATAATTAACACAGCCCCAAAACACTGTGATGAAGGAAAATTGCTGGCACAGCTTTATTTAAGCCATAATAAAATTATTTTCCACAGAATTAAAACAAATGGCTTTATTAACAATCAATATTTAAATATTTTTACAACAATATCTGCTTAAAAAAACCTTGAATGCTCACCCGACTGGTTAACAAAGGCAAACATATCCTGAAAATATTTTCTTGATCTTAAATGTGAAAAATGGGCATTCCAGACACTGAAAAATAATATCCTAATTAAAATGCTATCAATTAAGATATATAAAGTCATTCCATTTCTAATTAAACTTAAAAAGCAAATTGATGCTCTTTCCTTATTATTTCAGGCTCAAAAACACTGCTTTGTTTTATAACACATCTTTTTTTCCCATTAAATCTGAATATACATTTTAGGATGTCAAGGGTAAATTTGTAGAAGGAAATTACTTTCTGAATCAAATGATCAGTGCACTGCTATAACAACAACCTAAATATAAATATGTGCAATTTCCACATTAGCTCAGGAATTCATCACAATATTATATGATCTTATGCAGGTAGAAATGGAGTATCAAAGAGAGATGGAATCACATAAAGTTTCTGTTTCATTCCAACTGAAGTCATTGCTGCAGTCAACTGATCCCACCTGTGGAACTCCAGTGCACCTGCTAATGCAGCAACCCCAGCCCTGCACATGCCAAGTCTCTAACTAGCAGCCGGGTAGGTCCTTTTCCATCAGGACCTAGACATCATGTGGCTGCCAAGATGGCTGACACTTTCCATCATGCGCTTATTGTATGAAGCACCCCGATAAGTGCAGTGCAAGGTAAGGTGAAGATGACTAAGAATCTACCCTGGGAAAGAAAACAAGACAAGGCTGAAAACATCAGCATCCTCATTCTCACCATCAGTGGTCAACGCTGATGCGGTGCTCAGCACTGTGCAAAGCACTCTCCAGACCTCATTCTATGGCTACCTAGGAGGCAGGAGCCCCAGTTTACAGCAGAAGCAGCTCAGGAAGGTGAAGAGACCTGCACCCTGTCAGGCAGCTAAGCAGCAGGAGCTCCAGGATTTGACACCAGCAGCCTGACTCTGAAGCCCTGTTGCACACCCACACAGTTGCCGCCTTGCTCAGATTTCAGATTTCCATCTGGGAGCCACAGCAGGCTTTTGAGATCTTCATCCCTTTGAGGCTGATCTGTCTAGGTGCTGCTCTGGGATGGCCTAAGCGGAGTGGGGTCTTAGCTCTGTGAGCAACATCCAGCACACCCCAGCTAGACGTGTACTTTAGGCAGGGTGTCCCCCGCCCATCGAGGACAAAGGGCTGCAGAAGAGCCTCACTCACGGAACCCGAGGAGCCTGCACAGTGCTCAGCGGGGTGATAATAGCGGGTGGACAGGTACAAGTGAGACGGGAAGCTTCATCTCAGCAGCCACTCAGAGCCTCTGCTTCCAGCTGATGTGTCCTTTTCCCGCTCCCGGTTAGCTACAAGATGGCTACTCTGCAAGGGTGTACCCATTCCACAGAGTCACCATTACTTTGAAATATTTGATATAAAAAGTGATCTTGGATTAGAAATCCATTCACATTATTGCAAGAAATTTCAGCATTATATTTGTCAGCATCAAAAAAAGAAACTCTGTTTGATACTTTAAATGTAATTTCAGCTGACGGGAATTTTTGAAGGGCAGTTGTGATCAGCTGAACAATGATTCCCCCACCCCAACGTTGTCCTCATCTCCAAACTCCGTGAGTCTGTTACTTTATGTGGCAAAAGAGACCACAAGTCAAAGAATGCTGGCAGCTTCCAGGATGCTGGATGATCCTGGATTACTTAGGAGAACCAATGTCATCACAGTGTCCTAGTCAGAGCCAGGCAAGACGGTCAGAGTGGGAGGAGGAGGTGTGACAGAGTGATGTGCTTTGCAGATGGAGGAAGGGGCCACAAGCCAGGGAATGCAGACAGCTTCAAGGAGCTGGAAAAGGCAAGAAAACAAATTCTTGCCTAGAACCTCCAGAAGAAACACAGCCCTGCTGACATCTTAATTCAAGCCTGTTCAAACCCAGTTCAGACAAACTGTAAGATAATTATTTTGTGTTATTTTAAGCCACTACCTTGATGGTAATTTGTTATGGCAGCAATAGGAAGTTAATAGTTGAGTAAATGATTTTTTATTTCTTGTCACCGCTTTATATGAACAAAATTTCTTGTAAGTGGTGACTCTCTCAAGAATTTGAAGAAATATTTTTCCAAAAGGTTCATCCAAGAACTGAATGAAGCATTTCAAGTTTGAAATCCGAAGACAGGTTATCACTCTCAATTATCAACTGATAAATTTTTAATTTGGAGGCTTCCCACAACTTCAAAATGTAATATCTTCCCTAATATTTGTATTTTGTTTTATCAATAATTACATAATAAAATATGGTGAAGGTTTTCATCAAGCCTCACATAGACACTATCATCTCATCAGTTTACTTCAGCATACCATCAAAATATTATCATTTTTAAGTATTCCATGATTTGAAAAGTTTTGATGCATTGCTTTGCTTAATAAATATATAGAACATCAACAAATAGAGTGCTGTCTTTGAAAGGGGGCTTTAGTCCAGCCAAATTGCCATTGCGCTAAGCCCATATTCTTTCTAGCTTTGTTGCCAGAGTCAACACAGGTTGCCTGCCCCACAAGTGCGTACATGCATGCACGTGCACACACACATGATTCCAGAACAGAAAAATCACCACAGATATCATATAGTACATCACCTCAAGTTACAGAGGAAATAACCGAAGCAATGAGAAGTTTAGTAATTCAGCTAAGACGCATGGCTGGTTAGTAGTGAAGGTTAGAACAGCCTGGGGTGCTTGCTCACTCCACAGCATGACAACCTCACTACCTGCCGTTTTTGACCCTAAGTGTTCCCAATTTTCAAGCTTGATCACCTAGCTTACTCTCCAAACTTGAATTGGAATAAGTGGATTTTTCTTATGTAATGAAATTCTTTCCCTAATGACATATATATATCCTCATTGAGAGAACTTTTCTTAAAAGCTTCAAGCATTGAAGTCAGTTCCCAGATGTGATACTCCAAGTGTCCTGCACATGGCCTCAGGGAGTTTACAGCCTCCCAGGGTTACTACACGAATGGAGATGTTCATGTTTTAGCATGTTTGTTGAAAAGAAGGAATACTTGTGAACATCCATCTCAGTAAATGACTCAAACACATAGGAGACCAGGCCTGGGCAGCAATGTGAGTGAAACACTAGCTGTCTGGGAAAGGATAGAGGGAGTGTGACAGGTGATGGGCAGAAATCAGGCAGGACAGTCACTACTGCACCCATCTAAGATTTACTGAAAATCTAATTACTGCATGCTGGGCATGGCGCTGGATCGTGGGGATACCGTTGTAGTTCGGACTGCTGTCACAAATTGCCACAGACTAGGTGGCTTAAATAGCAAGCATTTATTTCTCATAATTCTGGAGGCAGGAAGTCTAAGTGCAGGGTGCTGGCATGGTCAAGTTCTGGTAAGAGCCCTCATCCTGCCTGTGTCCCCACATGAGAGAGAGAGAGAGAAAGAGACAGAGAGAGACAGAATGCTCTGCTGTCTCCTTCTTCCTTATAAGGTCCCCAATCCCATCATGGCGGCCCCACACTGAAACCTAATCACCTCCCAAGGGCCCCACCTCCAAATATTGTCACAATGGGGGTTAGGGTTTCAATAGATAGATTTTAGAGGGACACAACCATTGAGTCCACGGCACTGTCCCTTAGAAGTCTGCAGTAAAAAGATGTGACAGACGTTAAACAAAGGATGATAAAATAAGTATTGATTTATGATTGTGATGAGTCTTACAAAGAGTAAATACAGAGCGGTGTGTTCAAAATGGAACAACAGAGGCCTTGAACTCCAGGAAGTGCAGGAGTGAGGGTGAGAGCACCCCAGAAGATGGAGGTCAGCCTGTGCTGGGCTCCAGGTCAGGAGGGAACAGGCCGCTGTGAGTAACCAAGAAAAAAATGGAGTGAATGCATCCCATGGTAGAGTCAGGCACAGCCAACGAGAATGAAGACACAACATACCAGAATCTCTGGGACACATTTAAAGCAGTCTCTAGAGGAAAATATATAGCAATAAGTGCCCACATGAGGAGCAAGGAGAGATCAAAAATTGACACCCTATCGTCAAAACTGAAAGAGCTAGAGGAGCAAGATCAAAAAACCTCAAAGTCTAGCAGAAGACAAGAAATAGCTAAGATCAGAGTAGAACTGAAGAAGATGGAGACACAAAAACCCTTCAAAAAATCAATAAATCCAGGAGCTGGTTTTTTGAAAAGATCAACAAAATAGACAGACCACTAGCCAGATTAATAAAAAAGAAAAGAGAGAGTAACCA
Organism: Cebus imitator; assembly: GCF_001604975.1. NCBI lineage: Eukaryota > Metazoa > Chordata > Mammalia > Primates > Cebidae > Cebus > Cebus imitator. The sequence continues at coordinate 991,013 of NW_016107656.1, forward strand.
CATTGATGCCATAAAAAACGATAAAGGGGATATCACCACAGATTCCACAGAAATTCAAACCA
>NW_016107656.1:993588-1036804 GCF_001604975.1 Cebus imitator
AGATAGCAAGGGGAGAAATGCCAGATGTAGGTGATGGGGAGGAAGGCAGCAAATCACACTGCCACGTGTGTACCTATGCAACAATTTTGCATGTTCTTCACATGTACCCCAAAACCTAAAGTGCAATAAAATAAATAAATGGGGGAAAAAAAAGAGTCTCCCCACCTGTATCTGGAAGAACAGAGGGGCAGTGACAGCAAGTGAAGAGCAGGCACATCTGGCCAGGGCACCGGGCACCTGCATACCTAGGGACTGCTGGATGGCAAGTCTAAGTTAAAGGTGTGTTTATGACTTGAAACCAAAATCAGAAAAGGTAGTCTTATTCAAGAGGCAAAAGGAAGTCCTTGCAAAGACAACAAAGGGATTAGGGCACAACTGAAATAAGCTGACGTGTGCGGAACTTTAATGCTGTCACGTATCATCTCAGCAGCCCTTCCCATCAACCCCAGGGGTCAGCAGGGCACTAAGACTCTCACCCTTCACAAAGAAGGAAGCTGAGCCCAGGTCACATGGCTGGGTGGTGTCAGAGCTGGTCTCAGACTGGGTTCAAGTCACAGTCTAGGACAGTATGGACAGCAAGACTGGTTTCCTGCTGCCACTGTGTGTGTGTGTGTGTGTGTGTGTGTGTGTGTGTGTGTGTGTGTGTGTGTGTATGTGTGTGTGTATGAAACTTCACCACTGTGAAGCTGGAGGAAAGCTAAACCCAGAATCCAACAGAAGTAGTCTATGAGAACTAAGTAGGCCTTGGTGCTTTTCTATGAATAGAATAATTCTTAGAAATTATGGGGATGGGTCACGTGCATGAAGGTTTGTGTCAATGCACACATAGTTTTAAATGGGAAAATAAAACTGTGCTTCCAGTTCTGCCTCCTGTTTGATGGGTTTCTGGCCCATGGCCTGTTGTGGCTGGTCATGAGCGTCTGTGTCTTTCACATTCTAAATTGATCAATCCTATATTTGACAGAGAAATGACTTGTCACTTGCCAATTCTTCTCATGCTTTAGGGAAATGCGTAAGAAGGAACATTTTACCGGATGTTTCATATAAACTGCATTAAAATGATATGCATGTGAACAAGAGACTTGAAGAGCTGCTCATAAATGCTGATGCTGATTTAGGAAGTGTGTGGATGAAATGGGTTTGATGCCAACGTCAGTCTTATACAGATGTTGTGGGACAGACAGAACCATCCCATCTGGGATTATGCTTTCCTATAAACTTCCAAGTAACACAAGGAAAAGATAATAGTTTCTCTATATTAGGCCTTCAAATGTAAAAGAAGATTTTTAATAGAGCAGCAGAAATTATTGAAGTCACTTGGAAGGGTAATCCTCACAAAAATAACTAGCAATCTAACACATGAGTCTGATGGTGTCTATTAAAAAGGAGTAAGCTTTAATAAATTTGTCACTCTCCTTTTCCTATCACCTTTCTAGTTCTATTTTGTGTCAGCTTTAATAGGATTTAGGTGAAATTTTGTGGTTCACGGAACTATAATATTGGAAGATGTTCCATATGTTACTCTATGCACAGATAAACACAACACCAAAAAACAAAACTACACCAAAGCCAAACAAATTGGTGCCTTAAAATCAGAAATTTCTTGCCAAAAAATGAGCAGAAGGCAAAGGGAGAGAATGCAGGGGAAAGAATGTGAGTGTGGCAGCCAATAGCCCAAGGTAGTCTTCTACTTATCGGATGTAAACTTGTCAAGTTCTTAAAGTGTCTCAGTTTTAGTTTCTCCATAGGTAACGTAGGAAGAATAAAACTTACCTCATAGGGCTGGGGTGTATGGAACGGGGAGTGGTTAAAATCATCATTTATGAACTACCTGGCATACAAACAAAAAGTTTATCTCTTATATGATTATATTTAAAATAGAGCCACTTTAAGAACATAGTGCACTAAATAAAACATCTTCCAAGCAGTCACATACATAAACATCAGCCTGGCACTGGAAGATGTAACCCTTGTTATGCTCTTAGAATGGCCTGTCACAGTCCTCCTCCACATTTTTCAGGATTTATGATGAGGGGGTTATGCCTGGGCATGAATGAATGTAATTTTTAAAACCCTGGCAGGGTTTGGGTATTCCTACACTTGTATTATGATTCTGAAAGATAAAGTGTACTGTGGCTCATAAATACTCTTTAGCACTTAGTAGATCGGTTTTCTCTTCTAGTGAAGTCTTAGTTCTACCTTTCAACAAAATGAGCTTGGGAATCCCTTCTAAAAGCCTGGCTGTTTTGAATTCATCATAAATCTAGAAATATTAATGTTCTTTCCAAAAGCAAAGTGAGCCACTCACTTCTGAGTCACTGAGTTTGAGGGTTGATGCAGATACAGGCTTGAAAGCAAAGGCCAGCACTAGACAAAATCAGAGTTCGTCTTTACATCAAAACAAACATCAACTTTTCTGCTTTGCAGGGAACTAATGGAGAAAACATATTTGTGAATTCCAAATATATCCAAGCCTACTTAACATCAACTTACTTGTTGGAAAATGCTTCTTAATAGAACAATTTTTCTGCAACAGCAGAAAACATCAATCAAGTCAGTCTATCCTTACTAAAAGTAAAGTCATGATCATGGTGCAAAAGGGAGGAGCAGCTCATCAGAACAGAGCTTTTGGTCTAAGGAGTGACCTGACATGGAGTGAGGCCTTAGATCACAGTGTCTTCGCAAAGAAATGATGACACCAGGACTGCCCCTCAGTGGCGAGCTCATTAGCGATGAACAGTCTTTGACTGAGACATTAAGAAGATTACTATGCTGGATGGGAGGAGGCACAGGGTAACCTTCCAACCTTCCTTCCAATTCTCAGATTTAGGCACTCCCTGAAGATCCCTTATGGCAACAAGCAAAGCAAACTGCCCATCTTTTAAAAACCACCTTATTTGTTATGTAGATTTCAATCCTACAAATAAGTATGTATTAATCTATTCCCACACTGCTGATGAAGACATACCTGAGACTGAGTAATTCATATAGAAAATGAGGTTTAATAGACTCACAGTTCCATGTGGATGGAGAGGCTTCACAATCAAGGCGGAAGAGGAAAGGCACGTCTTACATGGTGGCAGACAAGAGAATGAAGGCCAAGCAAAAGGGGTTTCCCCTTATCAAACCATCAGATTTCATGAGACTTATTCACTACCACAAGAACAGTATGGGCGAAACTGCCCCCATGATTCAGTTATCTCCCACTGGGTCCCTCCCACCCATTCTCAAGATGAAATTTGGATGGGGACACAGCCAAACTATATCAAAGTATGAATGACGAATATCAAGAAGAAGGATATTAATGATATCAAGAAGGTATTTTAACATGGGTATGACTCTTTATAGCACAGAATTTTACACATGGAATGGCTTTCAAAAATACATACATCCATATATGTGTGTGTGTGTGTGTGTGTATATATATATATATATATATATATATATATATATATATACATAAATTCAACAATGCCTCAGACAAAGGTAGAAATGGGAAGGGAAAGCTGTTTGATTAATGCAAACTGGGTTTTTCTCTCAGAAATGACTTTATGCCAGGCAAATGACAAAGGCTCCACAGATTTTTCACTACTGTGACTAGCAGGCAAATGCCCTGGTTTATGCTCAGTGGGGGGGTAGGAACTGGGGTTACTTGAATATGAGATTATCTGACTTCAGGACACAAAGATTGAAGTTAGTTGAGGATAAAAGAAGTGAAGATTCTTGCTTTCACAGCTAAGGGTTTACAAGAGGAGCCACAGACCAGGCAGTAAGAACAGGACTCGGTTGCCCTCGAGGCCATGACCGTTTCAGAATCAAGCAAAGCCATTACAAACCTAAAGAAAAATAAATGCTTTGTAGAGGTCATAAAAAGATAAATCAAAGGAAGGTACATGTAACAGAGAATAATCGAAGAAAGCACTCAGCAAGGGAGGAAATATATTTCATGATAGTACAAAGAGGCACCGAAGCAAAAATAACTTGTAAGGATTATAAAAATAATAATGCAGGGTTATAAATGAGAAATTGAATATGCTAATGAAATTGTGACGTGGAAAGCTGGAAAGACAGAATAAAGTTATACCAGCTAATAGAAATATGAAGCAGTGGAAAATGAATTTTTAGGTAGGGAACCCTTGATCTCTTCCTGAAGTCCAGGAAAACAGAACGGAACTGGCATTTATTGTGTCTATTGTGAGTTGTGCATTAGGCAACTCACTAAATGTAGCTCTCTCATTCAACCTTCAGGTGGATGTTGTTTTCTCATCTTGTAGATAAGAAAACAACCCTCAAGGGGTCAAAACATTTTCCCAGGAAGGGACAAATAGCCAATGGTAAGAGCAAGACAGATTTGGAGCAGTCTGTTTCTAGAGTCCATAGCTGACTTTCTTATTCTGCAAATCTATCCCCCATTACTGGTTTTTCTGTTTGTGCAACATAAATAATTTAACGATGGCACAGATTTTGAAAAATGTCTTTCCAATAAATAAATGACAGAAGTAAGGTTTGGGAGCCCATCACAGGTTTTCTAAAGTACTTTAGTTATCACATAAAATAACCAATATTGTCATGGAACAAAGCAGGGAAGAATTTAAAGTCTAACTCTTGCTTTCCCCAATATGTATATGTATTTGTATATGCATACATATATACACACACATACATATACATACACATGCATATATTCTAAAGTTACATAAATAATGTCACATAAGGCTGTGCATATATGTAAGAGAAAATTGTCTAAGGAAGCCTGCTTTCTCAATTTAAAAGCCTCATACATACATTCCATGCATATTCCCCCAAATATTTAGAGTCAAGTTTACAAAAGTTTGTTTCCTCATCTGGAGTGTTTTTATCCTATTTTTTCACCTATCCAAATTTTAGCCATTCAAGTCCCCAACTTCTTTCATTAAGTCCATTTTCAACACTCTAAGCCACATTAATTTGTGTCTTCTCTGAATTCACACACACACACACACACACACACACACACAATTTCAGCAAGGAAAGAATGGGCCAACGCCCGGCCTGGATGCTAATCACATTTGATTGCTGAATGTGTCATTTCATTTTGGCATGGAGCCAGCTTGCCTAACAACCAGGTGTTTTCTCTCTCTCTCTTTTTTTACATTCTTTCTACTAAAAGTAATAAGTAAATGACTTTTCCTAAAAAGCCAAGGAATTTAAGAAAATACCTGACTTTTCTCTATAGTGTACCTCTGATCACAAAATTAGACACCCTACTGAAAATGCAACACTTGATTCATTTCTGTGGGGAGTCTTTCAAAAGCTTTAAATACCGCAACTCCACACCTGAAAGGGCACCTGAAAGACAATTTCAAAAGTAAGCCCTGCGGTTACTCCACTCCAGAAATCATTTTGAGCTTCTCTTCCACCATGAATGTCACGAAAATGACCTACACACCAAGAGAGAGCTGCGTCTTGAGTCAAATCCCTCTAACAGCAGTCATTCTTGAACATGCCGCACCAAACAGATGGAGTCATCGAAGTACTCTATGTACCACCTGTGCTTTCCTCTAAATGCCACCTGCAGTACAGGCCACATGAACTTTTAAAGGTTCCAAGACAACATAACATTCACAATCATCACCACTTCTAGGCCGAAATATCGCAGAGTACAGAGTCGCATTTTGAGTCAGCTTACCTAGATTTTAAATCTTTTATGAATAAAACATCTACATACATAATGCACACCATATTTTAAAAATCTTTATTAGCACTTGTGGAGAAAATAGGCATCAGCCTTTCTGAATACTGAGCACTGTGTACTGAGGGCAAAACAAGGGAAACCAGAAAACCATCTCACCGCCAGTAAACTGGACAGCAGAACACACCATTTTGTCAAGTTACAATTCCTCCCTTTGCTGTAACTATTGATTATGACATTTTCAGAAACATCAAGGATAACTACTAATTATTACATCAATACATAACATTCCTGTGATGGTCATATTGAATGTCAACTTGATTGGATTGAAAGATGGAAAGTGTTGTTCTTGGATATTTGTGAGGGTGTTGCCAAAGGAGATTAACGTTTGAGTCAGTGGACCGGAGAGGCAGACCCACCTTCTCTCTAGGTGGGCACCATCTAAATGGCTGCCAGCACGGCTAGAATAAAGCAGGCAGAAGAGCATGGAAGGACTTGACTTGCTGAGTCTTCTGGCCTTCATCTTTCTCCCATGCTGGATGCTTCCTGCCCTCGAACTTTTCAGACTCCAAGCTCTTCAGCTTTTGGACTCTTGTTGCATCAGTGATTTTCCAAGCAGTCTCAGGCCTTCGGCCACAGACCAAAGGTTGTACTGTCAGCTTCCTTGCTCTTGAGGTTTTGGGACTCAGATTGACTTCCCTGCTCCTCAGCTTGCAGATGGCCTGCCGTGGGACTTCACCTTGTGACCTTGAGTCAATACTCTCTAATAAACTCCCTTCATATATACATCTAGTCTATTAATCTGTCCCTCTAGAGAACCCTGACTAATGCAATTCCCAACCAATTCCTGCAAAATGCTTTCACAGTCTTAGAAGGCAGTGTGTATGTTTGCATCACACAATATATTCTATAATGTTGCTACAAGTAAACATGCTCTTTGCAATCAACGCATGCTTGGATTTTTTTTCATTTTTACTCAGGCATTGGGTTTTTGTCTAGTGAAGATCCCTGTTCACTGACAGAAGAAACTACCATCCAGTGGTTTCTCAACCACTAGCCACCCAGACCTGGATCAGACAGAAAAAATAAACAGCGATGGAGAAGCACTTGCTATGCTTCTTCCTCTTCAAACATCTGGGAATTTTTTTTTTTTTTTTGAGACAGAGACTCACTCTTTTGCCCAGGCTGAAGTGCAGTGGTGTGATCTTGGCTCACTGCAACCTCTGCCTCACGTCTGGGAAATCCGGTAAGGGGTAAGAGCACTTCAAGACCACCTGGAATCTTCACCATGAATAAGCTCTACAATATCGGTCAAGACACTCAGGTTTTCTGAGTCTCACTTCCTCATATGCAGATTTGGAGTCAAGATGAATATAACTAAGTATCGAACGTCATGGTGCAAATATACTCTGTGCTCTAAGTTCTGTCCCTCTGGACCTGTCCGTAGCTCTTAGATATACTTACCATGTTGTGTTAATTGACTGTACATTCACAGGAGAGAGTAGAGATAATGTTGGCAGAACTTACAGTGGAAGTAATACATTAGTTGTGCCTTAAAGGACGGGTATGACTCGACTTAGTTGTGATAAAAGGAATAACATGTACAATGGGAAATAGTACAGCCATGAGAATGACAGACAGAATCAGCTTGATGTGTATGGCTGTGCTTAGGGGACTCTGACTGTGAGCGTTATCTGTGGGTCTCCTTCAGGCATCCTTACAATTTGTCACAGATCTTGTCGGTGAAAATTCACAGTTGAAGCCAAATTCTGTTCACTGAATGTGTTTACCAGTTTCAAGATGTTGTTAGTTAACTTCCTCATGAAAATGATGAAAAGCCCAAAAAATTCTAAGATGACATACTACTACACCTACATTCATTCCCTCCTTAAAATTATATATATTATATATTATGTCTATATAATATATGTATATTATATAAAATTGAATAAAAATACATATCATAAAGTTCTCATTGTCAATGTTTAGCAATTCAACTATAAGAAATTATTTATTCTAAAATGTTATCTTTGATTTTCGTCCTTAGAAAAGGAGGAAAAAAGAGAAAGTCAGGTTTCAACGATGGTAACACGGTTTAGATCCCACTTCTCAATAAGCTTTGGTATGAAGACCAACCTGAAATGTAACTTAGGGCAAGTTTACACCCGTCATTTTTCTCTTCTAGTCAGTTCAAAGGCAGCCTTCCTGACCAAGGCAAAAAACTCAGGCATAAACACTTGATTTACCTAAGTAAATGACATCACACAAGAGATTACATGGGAAGCCCACCCCTCCAACAACCAACCCTAGTCCCATCTCTTCGAGAGGTAGCTACTGCCTAGTCACTGGCCTTTACTGACTAAAGGAAAAGCCACCATGCAGACATGCTATGTTCACAGCACCTCTGCACAAACATTATCACCTGTAGCTGTCTCTGATGAGTAGGACTTAGTAGATGTGTACTTTGATATACAACATTTTACTGCATAATGTTATGCTGATGGGTGTGGTTGTGGTTTTATTTGCTTGACATGAATCATTTTTGTGAATGTTTCCCATATTTACCTTACATAATATTAATCAAAACATATTTTTCAGTTGTAAGCAATTTGACTAGGTTATAGAAAGTTGGAATTGATCACCTAAATACAAAGGAAGAAATAGGTTATCTATCAATTGACTTTTTTGTCATGTCCAAGTGCTGCCCTTCTTCCTGCCAGTTCAAGTGTGTATAATTTACACAATACAAATGGTAGTGCCCAGCATCTACAGTGGTACCTGTAGCCACACTCCAGGATACATGCCTTGCTCAGCTTTCTAGTAAATCTCATCATAGGGGTCTCCTTTTTCTCCTGAACTATTAATATCGTGATCAGTAGTGAGCAAAACTCAGGTGAAAAAATACAGATTTCTACCTGTGTGCATGTGCACGGAGACATGGAACTGCCTTCTGCCAAAACCACTTCCAGAAACTCATCCCCACCTTCCTCAGATCCTTTTCTACTCTGATTGGAAACTGCCGTTTAATTTCCTTAGTTATCTGGCTTTCAGGCTCCAAATAAGTCCCTCTCCCTGGGAACAGTGACCTTCCCAGCAGGGAGCTTGTTCCTTCTCTCCCATCTGTTCCCACTGGCCTTCCTCATCTGGCCTTCACCAGAAGTGGGTATTTCTTTAGCTAAGACAGCCCACTGCCTGCTTTCTGTGAGTGAATCTTCCCCTGGTGAAAAAGGAGAGTGATCTGAGAATAAAAGGAAATTTTTAGGGCACTCTGAGAGAAGATAACAAATCCCTGGCAGGGCAAGTAGGCTGCAAAGGAATGACTGAAGCACACTCTGTAAAATCCTGGGAAGACCCTGATACAGTTTGGCTGTGTCTCCAACCAAATCTCATCTTGAATTGTAATTCCCACAGTTCCCATGTATCATGGGAGAGACCCAGTGGGAGGTAATTGAATCATGGGGGCAGGTCTTTCTCGTGCTGTTCTCTTGATAGTGAACATGTCTTCTCGAGATCTGATGGTTTTAAACACAAAGAGTTTCCCTGCACAAGCTCTCTCTGCTTGCCGGCATCCACTTAAGATGTGACTTGCTCCTCCTTGCCTCCCACGAAAATTGTGAGGCCTCGCAAGCTGTATGAAACTGTAAGTCCATTAAACCTCTTTCTTTTGTAAATTGCTCAGTCTTGGGTATTTATCAGCAGCATGAAAATGGACTAAAACAGACCACTAGTGAAGAATTATCATTGTAATAATTAATATCCACTACAATGCAAAAATATTTCAACAACAGAGGCTTCTAAAATGTTTTCCTATCTTTAATTTCTACCCTCTTGACCCAAGTGTTGTGTATTACACCATGATTTCACCCCATTCACATATTAGCTTCAATTCATCAGGAAATAGGAGCTCACCCCTCCCCCACCTATCCTTGCTCCTTCCCCTACCTGATATTTTTATTCCAGTGCAATACTTGTCTAGAGTTTTCCAGCACTGACTTCTACCAAAGTGATAATACTAAAATTAAGATTTGTTCCTCAGTGAATTACCTTTTCCTAAAATAAAAAACTAGGACTGTGTTTCTGTAGACAATATACTGTAATGCTGAGAATGTAAGTAAATATGGAGAAAAGCACATTTAGACAAAACTAATTTTCAGTTCTACAAAAGGAGAAGACAAAGAGTAGCTAAGATCTTCTGTTGGGAAAACATAATAGCCTTTCCAGGAGTATGTAATTTATCATCTTGAAATAGATTGGGCAAGTTCCAACACAGCCACACATTCAGAATCATGTCCACATTCTGTGCACTCAGAATGAACAGGTCCATGCCTCAATTCCAAGATCCTACAGCATGGGCTCAGTGGAACAGGGACAGGTGCACAGCTTCAAGACAGACGTAGCAGAGGAGATGTATATGGGAATGCTCATTGCAATGTTTCAAGTCATATTTTTATAATTGAATCAAGGTGATCTTGCTCTGAAGATTCACAGGCTTGCTTCTTTTCTTTAAAAAAGAAAAATCCCTTTTGTTTGTTTTATCAACTACCTGCCACTAGCTATCAGACTTAATCATGTATGATATCTGTTAGGGAACAAAGAAGTTTGTTATATGATGCAAAAGTCATACATTTTTGTCCTTATGTATCTAGAGAACTGGAAATCTAAAATGTCACCCCAGTATTTTGCATATGCAGAGGGTAGAGAGGTAGCTCTGGGAGCAGAAAGTGTTACTCGGAGTGCAGGAGTCCCCTAACGAAGAACAAACACCTTTAAGAAAGACAAACAATCCCATTAAAAAGTGGGCAAAGGACATGAACAGACACTTCTCAAAAGAAGACGTACATGTAGCCAACCAAACATAAGAAAAAAAGTTCAACATCACTGATCATTAGAGAAACACAAATCAAAACCACAGTGAGATACCATCTCACATCAGTCAGAATGGAGATTATTAAAAAGTCAAGAAACAACAGATGCTGGTGAGGTTGCAGAGAAACAGGAATGCGTTTGCACTGTTGGTGGGAATGTAAATTAGTTCAACCACTGTGGAAGACAGTGTGGTGATTCCTCAGAGACCTAGAACCAGAAATACCATTTGACCCAGCAATCCCTTTATTGGGTATACATCCAAAGGAATATAAGTCATTCTATTATAAAGATACCTATACATGTATATTCATGGCAGCACTATTCACAATAGCAAAGACATGGAATCAACCCAAATGCCCATCAATGATAAAGAAAATATGATACATATATATCATGGAATACTATGCAGCCACAAAAAGGAACAAGATCATGTCCTTTGCAGGGACGTGGATGAAGCTGGAAGCCATTATCCTCAGCAAAGTAACACAGGAACAGAAAACCAAACATCATATGTTCTCACTTATAAATGGGAGCTGAGCAATGAGAATACATGGACACAGAGAGGGGAACAACACACATTGGGGTCTGTTAAAGAAGGGAGGGAGAGTATCAGGAAAAATAGCTAATATATGCTGGGCTTAATACCTAGGTGATGGGTTGATAGGTGCAGCAAACCATCATGGCACATGTTTACCTATGTAACAAATCTGCATGTCCTGCACATGTACCCCAAAGTTTTAAATAAAATAAAATAAAAGAAGACAGGTGTCTTCATTCATTCAATAGGTATTTACTAAAGTCACATGACAGGCACTGTCCTCAGTGCTGGACATAGCAAAAGGGGGCTGGAGGGTTCTGACCCTCACAGACCTTACAGACTGGGGGGGTTTGGAGACAGGAAAGCAGTGGGAAGCTAGCGAAGCCCAGTGGAGGAATAACCAACTCAGGCTCAGAGGGGTCAGCACAGGGTTTCTGGGGAAGATGCTACCTGAGCTTCCATAAAAAAGATAAATAGGAATTATGCAACAAAGGTGGGGATTGGCAAGAGAGACATTCCAGGCAAAGTGAACAGTTCACTAGGCAGCTCCTACCCTACATGCCCTCAAAGCAATCTCCTATGCTCCAGATCGCTGAGGATTATGATATTTCTTCATACAAATGGATAAAGTAAAAACAGACTTGGCTTACATGGTGTTAGACTGTAATATGTATTTCAGTAAAATCTCCAGATTGAAAATCAGTAAGTCTGAGAATATAGGAGTCTCAGTGGAACATGAACAGGCCTAGGCTCTTTTCCTGAACTATAATCGTTTGAACACACATTCAGATCCAGGGCACACAGCACAGCCTTGGCAGCAGGAGGGCAAATAAGAGATTAGCATTTAGCCAAACACAACATATGTTTTCGATAGATTCAGAGTAATTTGTCTATTTACAGGGACTGTCTCTTTTTCCCAGAGGAAAAATCAGTGGTCTCTGTCCATGTTTGTTTCTAAACATTTTAAACACAAAATGTTCCCGACTCCGCTTTGCTTGAGGTCCTTTCTTAATGACTACACTGCATCAATCACAGATTCACAACTGTGGGTGCAGGTAAAAACGCCCTTTCTGGACAGAGATGAAAGGGCATGACTGCTGGTTTGCTTAATCCCTTTTGCTGCTAATTAAATCAGCACCCAGACATCATCCTTGGATTCCTTGCACCTGGTTTGAACAAAGGTAAGAAGTCATTGTTTGATACCTTTCCCAGCCACATGCAGTGTGGGTCTCACGCACTCGGCCTCATCAGAGGCGGCCCCTTGGTTGGCAGCCACGGTAAATGCAGGGTCAACACCAGCCACTTCCATTTCAGCATTTGTCCTCTAAGCCACCAGGAAGTGAGCTGGAGGGCTCCTCTCGGCTTTAGTCACTCCCTCGTCCCCATGTACACATAAAGCCTCCAAAGATTCAGGAAAAATTGCACAAACCCAGATGTTCTGATCATTCTCTTCCCAGCCATCACCTCAGCCCAGGAAAGCCCAGTCACAACATTCTTCTTATTTCTATGGACTAAAATGGTGATTCACATCAGCACTGATTGACCATAAAGGTCGCCTGTCTGAGTAGAAGAGTGTGCCAGTGGCCTGCTTAGTATGGTTAAATTCTCATACAGTTATTTCTGTATGCATAGAGATATACTTTATATGAATATATGCATAGAGATTTGCATGAAAGGGTATTTAAAATGCTAATGTTTCCTTTTTAGTAAATATAGCAGTATCTGTGAGTGGCTGGATTTCCAGGAATTTTTACTGTTTTTTTTCTTGTTCAAGATTTGCATTTTTTTTTAATATATTTTTTGGGGGATGCCCAAATTGCCTTTATATTGGTAATGTTTCATTTTATTATCAGTAAAAACCATTTAAAAAGGTGTATGTGTACATATATATGTGTATGTATAAACATATTACGCACACTTTTTCAAGTAAATCCAGCAGACTAGTCTGTCCCTAGGCTATGTGTCAGGGATGAGGGAAGCTAAAAATCCGTGACAATAACTGCCTGTTGCTCAAGGTGTCCAGGAGCAGGAATGAGCCTGGCTACCACGGTCCACAAGGACTGGCTGAGATTTCCTCTGCCGCTACTGACACCACCTCCAAACAAGGGCAGGAAGTCTTGAGCCATCAGCTTCACAAGGGTAAGTTCTAGAATGGCATGGATACAATTTAAAGCCCAATCGGAATGGTATGGTGAGTTTCAAAGGAAGAGCTTAGGGGTTCTGATGCTTTGCTCTACCCTTCAGCCCAGGAATCCCAGGAGAATTCCAGTAGAAAGACCGCAGATGATACAACGGGAAAATCTTCCCTGGCTCCTAAATGCGGCTCTGTTGAAGGCCTCTTCCAGGTGAGACAATGGGAATCATGGTGAGGGCCGAGTCCACAACCTCAGGGACGCCACAACCACGCCTCAGAAACTGCTCATCTGTTCCCATTTTTCCCTTCTTGGCTCCTCTGTAATCCCACATGTCAACCTGGAGGCTGCACTTCCTTTTGTCCATTGAGACACTTCACAGACCTCCATCCATTCCTGCAACTTTTGGTCTTATTTTCTTATTCATCTAGGAAGCATTTTATGTTGCCCTTTCAGAATCATAATGAGGCCATTATTGCCAGGCATTTACTTTCTTTAAAACAGTGAAGTGTGGGCTTTCTTAGATTGGTTGTCCTAACCCAGATGCTTGGGCCAGGCTGGAGCAAGCGTGCTTTTTTGGTTCATTTGTTCTCCTTAGATAAAAGGTGCTGGTTTGTCTTGGACTCTGGTTGATTCTGTTTCTTCAGCGTCAGAAGGGTGGCTACGGCCTACGCATGCAAAGGTAATAGATTCTTCAAGACTGGGTATAGCATGATAGTTAAGAGCAGACGCTGGTCCAGGCTGCTGGCATTCAAATGCTGGCTCCACTGTGGACTGCTATGAAGCCCTGGCTAAGCTATTCAACTTCACTGTGTCTCATGTGCCTCTTCATGCAATTGGAATAATAATGGTACCTATATCACGGAGTTCATTAAAGGATAATTTTCAAAAAGTGAAAGCAGTACGCTTATAGAAATATAAAGTGAGCATGCGTCAAATATTTATTTAGCTCATTAACCAGAGATCCAGCAAGGTGAGAATTAGTATGTATCATAGAGTGGCTATATATCCTGAACACACACATATACACCACATAAAACAGTACACGGTACATGACAAGCAGTAGGCACTGTATAACTATATGTATGTAACTCTATAACTACAGTTATACAGTATATTAACACCATCATTATTTTGTAACTAAAATAAAATTGCGCTTTCAGTCTGTGTCTGATATGGTTTGGCCCTGTGTCCCCACCCAAATCTCACTTGGAATTGTAATAATCCTCACATGTCAAGGGCAGGACTAGGTGGAGGTAAGTGAATCACGGGGGTGGATTCCCCCATGTTGTTCTCATGACAGTGAGTTCTCATGAGAGCTGACAGTCTTAGAAGGGGCTTTCCCTTTTGCTCAGCACTTATTCTTCTCCTGCCGCCTTATGAAAAGGTGCCTTCCACCATGATTGCAGGTATCCTGAGGCCTCTCAGCCCTGCAGAATGGTGAGTCAAAATAGTGAGTCAATTAAACTTCTTTCCTTTATAAATTACCAAGTCTCTAGTATGTCCTTATAGGAGCATGAGAATGAACTAATACAGCATCCATCAAAAAAGGCATTTTTTCCTCAACGTAAATTGCCTGGAATAAATTTGAAATGTGGCAAAAGGAGTTTCTGGATGCCTATTAATATTGTCTTTTTCAACTAGAAGACATAAATATACTATATTCTACTTCGCTGGAGTGATTAATTCTTATACTCAAAGAAGGAGGTTTATGTAGTTTATTAAGGAGATGAGTTTTTAAACTTTTACATGCAGCTCTATAGCTATAATGGTTAATTTCAGGCATCAACTTGATTGGAATGAGGGATGCCTAGATGTCTGGTGAAGCATTGCTTCCTGTGTGTCTGTGAGGGTGTTTGCAGAGGAGACTGGCATGTGAGTGAGTGGACTGAGTTGGGAAGATCCGCCCTCAACAAAGGCAGGCACCACCCACTCATCCAGGGCTTGGACAGAACACAAAGGAGGAGGAATGACAAATTCAATTGTCTCTTCCAGAGCCAGGACACCCTTCTGATCCTGCCCTAGGACATGCGAACTCCAGGTTCTTTGGCCTTTGGGCTCTAGGACTTGCACCAGCGGGCCCTGGGGCTCTAGGGTCTTTGGCCTCAAACTTAAAGTGGCATTAGCTTTGGTTCTTGGGCCTTCTCTCCAGCTCGCAGAGAGCCTATGAAAACTTTGCAGCCTCCATGATTGTGTGAGCCAATTCCCGTAATCAGTCTCTTGTCATATGTCTCTCTCTCTCTCTCTGTACAAGAAACAGAGAGAAACTTTCAAACCTACTAGAATAGTGTAATCATTTTTTTTATAGCATGAAAATAAGTCTTTGTGCTTGGTACAAATTTGGGGGTAAAAGCACTTAATATTTTTTTAACAACCAAGAATAGGTGGAATAACTATACCATGGTCAAGAACAAGACTCTGCTGCCTTCCTTGACTATCTAAACTCTCCAAAGCTAAGTGTTCAAGCCTGAATATCTTCCAGGTAGCTTCTAACAAGTAAAATATTCTGTTTGCTCTGTTTCTCATACATATGACTAACTTCCTAAATTAAAAAGATTCTCCCAAAAGCGATGACAAGTTAGTTTCATATGACCCTAAGATTTTTTTCTGTGTCTGGTCAGGGCTAACCATTCCATTCCAGATAAGCAAATTTATTGACCAAAAAAAAAAAAAAAAAAAAATCTGGCTTCCTACACTTAGGTTATAGGGGTCACTTTGCCAGTCTCTTTAACCCATGGCAAATTTCGGAGCAAAAGCTCCATCCAGGAGCAGATTAAAGACTCAATTCACCTGCACTGAATGAACCCACTGATGAATATTTATCCAGAAATCATTTCATGTTTTCCAATCAATCTTCTGTACCAGTGAACATAATTTACCCAGAACAGGCTCTCTGTGTTGGAGATAAAGTTGGAGCCCCTGAAATGATTAATTAGAAGAAAATGTAATACTCTCTTTGGGTCAAAACAACTACTTTCCTCATAGTATCTGTATTTTTCCACTTTCTAAAAAGAATTTTAATGGAACATCTGTGACAGACTCCCAGAGAACCTCCCAATTCTCCCCACCTCCTGGTATTCACGTCCTTGTGTAAGGAATGAGGCCAAATTGCGAACAACCACGCAATGAGGGGAAATTTTAACTGGGCCAGAGGTGACAGGGAGTGACTCGGTTTCAAACATCTTATGTCAGGCCTGAAAATGAATGCTGAGGCAGCAACTGTATTTCACAAACTTATGACAGCAACAAACCTAGGGCAGCCTCTGGCCAACATGCAGCAGGCACCTGAGGCCCCCAGTCCACCAGCCCATGTTTACCTGAATCCTGTAACAACCACTTGAGCTTGTTAGGAGCTCCTTCCCCTGTCAAGCTTTGACTCACCCACAGCCCGAGCTGATTTTGACTGTAGCCTTGTGAAGCAGAAGACTCTGCTAAGTTATGCCAGACTCCCAGCCCACACGAACCTTCAGATAATAAATATGTGTTGCAATGAATAATGTGTTGCTTTAAGCTGTGTCTTCTCATACTGTTATATAGCAACAGGTAACTAAAACATCATCCTAAAAGATAGCAAGTCAGAGGTCGTCAAGCTAAGACATTATGGCTTCCACTGATATCAGAGTGGACTATTCATGTCAGATGGACCTATTGTTGAAGCATGGTCTCCCAGTACAACAGCCTGTCTCACTCAGGAGAGCCTACCCCTGGCTGGTCACTCATTTCCTTCTGGGAAACACCAATCTGCCACTTCACCTTTGAAAGGCTGCTACCCTCTAAAGGCAACTATCCAAAGCCCTTTCAATGCAAAACTACCTGTATGCCCCATAGCACATGGTTAAGGTTCCAAATTGTCACTGCTAGAAGGGACTCTGCCAACTGTTTTTGTAATTCTCAACTTACAGCTTCATGTGCATTATATTTATTGCACCATACACTGAGCTAAGCATGGTGGATACAGAAATGAATGGCGTGTGTTTCCTGACCTTGAGAGGCTCCAAGTCAAATGGGAAAGACGACTTTTTTAAAGTAGCATAAAACTTAAAAAGACCACCAGCACCAAATATTGGGACAAATATGAATTAGAACGCTCAGGCATTGCTAGTGGGAGTGTAAAGTCATACAGACACTTTGGAAAATTGGCAATTGCTTATAAAGTTAAACATGCTTCTACTCTATGATCCAGGGATTACACGCTTAGGTATTTACCCAATAGAAATGAAAGCATATGTCCTCAAAAAGATTTTTGTACATTCTTGTACATAAAGTATATTCATAGTGGCCTTATTCACAATAGTCCCAAACTAGAAACCATCCATCCAAATGCCCATCAGTAGGACAATAGATAAATAAACTGTGGTATATTCATGAAATGCAATACTGCTCAGCAATAAAAATCAGTGAACCACTGATGTGGTGGATATCTTTACATATCACAAGATGGATGAATCTCAAAAAATATTATTTTGAGTAAAAGACAAAAAAGAATATATACTCTAGGGTTCAATTTCTATGAAGTTCAAGAACAAGCAGCCCTATGAGGGCTGGAGAAACAGAATGTATATTACATAATACATTTCTGGAGAAACAGAAATGTATACACACTGTTAGTGGGAATGTAAGTTAGTCCAGTTAGTTCCAAACTGTGGAAAACAGTTTGGAGATCTCTCAAAGAACTTAAAACAGAGCTACCATTCAACCCAGCAAAACACATTACCGAGTATATACCCGAAGGAATATAGATGATTATACCACAAAGACATATGCACTCTTATGTTAATCACCATGCTATTCACAATAGCGAAGATATGGGATCAACCCAGATGCCCATTAATGGTGGATTGGATCAAGAATAAGTGGTACATATACACCATGGAATACTATGCAGCTGTAAAAAAAAAACAAAAACAATGAAACCATGTTCTTTGCAGCAAAGCTGGGGGCCATAAAAAACCAAAAACCACATGTTCTTACCTGTAAGTAGAAGCTAAACATTGAGCACACATGGATATAAACATGAAAACAATCCACTCTGCAACCTACAAGAGGTGGGAGGAAAGGAGAGGAGTGTTGCAAAACTACCTATTGGGTACTATGCTCACTACTTGGGTCCAGTATACCTATGTGACAATCCTACACACGTACCTCTGTATCTAAAATAAAAGCAGGAAAAAAATAAAATTTGACTGAGAGAAAAAATAAAATAAGAAATACATTAAGTAATTTAAATAAAAAATAGGCAGCCCTCATCCTTCGTGGCTGGGTCAGACAAGGAAGGAAAATGAGCTCACTTTCTGATCAGTGGACATGTTCTATATCTTGATTAGATCAACGGTTAAGCAAAGGTCTGTATTACCAAAACTCATCAAACTATACATGTAAGATATGTGCACTTTACTGCACTTTTACATTAATAAGAATATATTGAAAACAGGCTATAGCGGGGCTCCTACTGCATCTTTGAAATTCACTAACTGTAAGACCTGGGACAGGTAATTTATTCTCTTTAAGCCTCACTTTCCTCACTTGTAACATAGGACAACAGCTCTACCTCCCAGGGCTGTTTTGAGGATTAAAGAGACAAAATGTGTAGATTATTTAGTTTAATGCCTGGCATAGTGCACAATAAATAAAAGTTATTTTCATTCTTACTTTAAAAAAATGACATGGAAATACATAAAGAGTGCTAAGTCATACACAGATGAGCAAGCAATTCTGCCTCAGTGACAAAGTGGGTCAGAGAAAGCTACCTAAAGGAGATGATGGTATAAATGAGCCCTTGAAATAGTATTTTACCAGGTGAACAAGAGTGGAGAGGATCCATCCTGAAACTTTTTTTTTTTTTTTTTTTTGAGATGGGAGTCTCGCTGTGTCTCTAGGCTAGAGCGCAGTAGTGAGATCTCGGCTCACTGCAACCTCCACCTCCCGGGTTCAAGCGATTCTCCTGCCTCAGCCTCCCAAGTAGCTGGCACTATAGGTGCATACCACCACGCCCAGCTAATTTTTCTGTTTTCAGTAGAGACAGGGTTTAATCATGTTGGCCAGGATGGTCTCACTCTTTTGACCTCGTGATCCACCCACCTCGGCCTCCCAAAGTGCTGAGATTACAGGCGTGAGCCAATGCTCCTGCCCCCTCCAAATGTGTTTAACCAGAGTTAATTTGAGTTTTTTAAATTAAGCAGCTTTCATGGGGTTCCACGTATCTGAAATGAATTAATTCAGCTAGTATTCATTAAGTATGTGCTCTATGCAGAACATTGTGCTAAGTGCTGTAAATAAGAGAAATAAAACACAAAATTAAGCCATAAATACCTGCATAATACTGGAAGTGTGGTCAACTTCAGCTAAATGGAAAACCTAGGCAAATCACAGATGTAGTTGAACTTGCTAGGTCCACTTGCATCGGAGCATGGCTAGTAGGTGTTTTAGGGAAATAACGTAATTTTAGGTAGACAGAGCTGGGTCTGGAATCTGGAATGAGCCACTTTCCAGTGGCTTCTGCAAATTACTTCACCTCTTAGAGCCTCCATTTTCTTACCTGCAAAATGCCTAAGAAAGTTATCTTCGTGATTAAATGAGACAACTTGTGTATTTTGCACAGGACAAAACCAAAGAGACTTGAAAACATTAGCTTACTTCTGAGAAAAGCTACAGAAATCCAAAGACTTGCGTGACAGTAGTGCCCCTTAAGCTCAAACTGTAATCATATCGATTGGATCACTACCATTTAAAAAACTGGCCTTTTAAAAATATATATTGTCAAGGTTTAAAGAAATTATATTTTAAAATCACAAAACAATTCCACAGTAAGGACCAGTATCTTCTGAGTTGGCCAAAAGTCCCCTAGTAGAAAATAAGTGACACTGACCTGGACCAGAGGCCTTTGCTGTCTTATATAATAGGAAATGGAGCCATTCAGAAGGGGATGTGAATTTTAGGGGCACCTGTCTCACTTACCATCTGCTTCCCCTTCCCCCTATGATCTGTCAAAACATTTTCAAAATATTTTACCCAAATAAGACACTTGATAGATGTTGCTTTCCTGAAATTTTAATCTGGGAAATGATGTTTGTTTATCTACAGGAATCTTCAGGTGCCTAGACCACACTCAAATTTAGGGTTGCAAAATTTCACTTCTGGCAATAATTACATAGGCGTGTTCTTCATTTTATTTCATATCTCTTTCCGGTGTTTTATTTAGCTTCCAGAACCACACAGAGTATGTCATCACCGCGACAGAGTGGTTTGTAAACCCACTAAGTACTACTCACTAGGACAGCCACAGACTAGGCCTGTTATAAGAAACCTCTTAAAATACACAGACGAGGGCCACGCTGTATTTGCCTCCTCCAGGGTAGGAGTGAAAGGCTAAGTGCTAGCATACGCCTACTGAGGAAATGGTCCTACACTTTTTAAACATATCAAATACTCCAGCAAAATAAAGCAATACATGGTTTAAATAATATTTACGCTTTGCTGGGATAACCACAGAGGGAGGATGTGACGATGGAAAAACTCCCCACAACCTTCCCTCAGGCTCTTTTCTCCCTAGATCCCTTCTAAAGGCTGGACCCCATTTTCCTCAACAAAGTCAGCCTGTGGCATCCACACTGTAGTGATCATGGCCCCATCTCCTTCACGCACTTCTGACTTGAAACACATGCAGCTAAAAACCAGTTTCTGCAATTTCCCTCAAATAGTTAGATCTTGTCAATAAAATCGTGATTGGTGTGAGATAATCACATACGACAGATGTGCACATATGATCGTTGACTGTCCCTCAAAACACAGATGAGAAAGAATGGGTTGGAAAGCCCCTTCTTGTCTACACAACAAATTAACTGAGGCTTAGCTTGGTTTTTCCTGGAAAGGAATTAAGACAAATTTTCCTCATTTCAGTGATGTTTTCTATACTCTAACGGCGGACTTTAGAGATCCTAAGGATGACTGCAGAAACACTATGTGCTGCTTTGGGAGGTCCCTTTGGATTTGTTTTTTTTTGTTGTTGTTTGTTTGTTTGTTTTGAGACGGAGTCTCCCTCTGTCAGCCAGGCTGGAGTGCAGTGGTGTGATCTCTACCTCCTAGGTTCAAGTGATTCTCCTGCCTCAGCCTCCCAAGTAGCCGGTATTACAGGCGTGTGCCACCACATCCAGCTAATTTTTGTATTTTTAGTAGAGACGGGGTTTCACCATGTTGGCCAGGCTGGTCTTGAACTCCTGACCTCAGGTGATCTGCACACCTTGGCCTCCCAAAGTGTTGGGATTACAGGCATGAGCCACCACACCTGACCCACTTTGGATTTTGAAGGACACATGAGTAATGTATTGATATTATAGTATTTTAAGGTAGTGAAAAGTTAAGTGATTATTCTTATTCTTCAGAGAGTTATTTGTTCTAAGTAAACCAAAGAAAATAATTCAGAAAAACTGCTCAGATACACATAGGAATATGACACAGCTGTTTGTATCTTCCCTAGAAAAAGTAGCAACAATTGCTATTTATTCAAACATATGACAGAAAAAAAAAAAACAGGCACCCTTGGGCAAATTATAAAGCACAGCCAGGGATAAAATGAAAGTGATTTAAAATTTTTAAATAGTAATTATCAAATAGTAATTAAACCAAAGTAGAACAGGAACAAACCAATCTATCAACTTAGGGGATTTACTGTCTCCCTAGTTATAAAGAATATAACTTTTCACAGATGAAACTTGATGCAGGGTAGAATTCTGGCATTAAATAAATCAATAATTCATTTTCTCCTTAAGTATTAAATTAATCATAAGAGAAATTATGTAAATAAATGCAGGTTATGGAAATTTGTTTAATGAATATAAATTAATTACTGATGCCGTAAGAAATTTTCTTGCATCATTTTTATGTATTCACTTAATAAAAAATGATCTTT
This sequence comes from Cebus imitator, assembly GCF_001604975.1. Lineage (NCBI taxonomy): Eukaryota > Metazoa > Chordata > Mammalia > Primates > Cebidae > Cebus > Cebus imitator. The sequence continues at coordinate 1,015,701 of NW_016107656.1, forward strand.
CTCTGCTTTTTAAAAACATTCTTCACAAGCTATGAGAAATACATTTTATTCTGTTTTAAATCTTACAGGTTTTTTTTTTAATCTATCGAAATATCAAGAAGAGTCATTGTAATTTTGCAGTTTTGTTTTTGTTGGTTTTTTTTTTTATTTCAAAATGTTGTTGGTCATGGGAAGAAATACAAGACAGAGCATGAAGAAAAGTTTTCATTAATAAATACCAGAGGCTACAGCATGGTAAGGACACACACCAAGCTGTGTGACCCCAACCCAGCAGGGTGACCACTGAAGGGGAAGATGCAGTGAAGGCAGCGGAAGACTGGCATCTGGTTGTCCAGCTGCTGGGGCTCCACAGGTGAGGGGCTCAGTAGGTGAGGGGCAGGCCCCAAATCCCAAAGAGCACGGCAGTTGACCCTTAAGAAACACAGGTTCAGACTGGGCAGGTTCACTTATATGCAGATTTTTTTCAAAATACAGTTGGCCTTCCATATCCACAGGTTCCATCTGCAACCAAACACGGATTGAAAATACAATATTCTTGGGGAGTGAAGCTTGTGGATGTGGAGAGCTGACTTTTTGTATCCACAGGTCCCTCAGAGTCCACTGTGGGACTTGAGTACGTGAGGATTCTGGTATCTGTGGGTGGTCCTGGAACCAATGCTCTGCAGATACCAAGAGCCAAGTGTACTGGCTTCCTTTTGATGCTAACCACTAGGATATGGCCAATAGCTAAAGAAAGATTCAGCATTCAGAGCATCTACTGGCATTCTTGCACATACAAAAGAGGTGCATTCTAGCAAATATGGCCTGAAAACTGAACACGTAAATCAAACCCGTTTTCCCACGGACAATCCTTTTGAAACAGGGTTTGGATTCACATGGGGCTGAGGGTCTGGGAGAAACTTGGCTCCAGTGATTCCAGCGTGGGCACCAGAAGCAGCGTCTCTAGCAGTGCAGCAGATGCAAGCTCCAAGTTTCCATCCCAGGATCCTAGAGGTTGCCTGATCTCTGAGAACGCACCTCCCTTAGGGTTCCTTCTGCAACGATTCCTTTTGTTCCTCTCACCCTCTCAATACCAAACCTCTTGTACTAGATACCCTCTGTTCGCAATAGCCAATGAGTTTCTGTTTCCTGATTGGACTCCGATTCAGACAACATTTCCTTCAATACCCAGCACAGTGAGTTTTGCCCAAAATAGGGAAGTAGAGAGGAAGTGTGGTACTATGAGTTTTGCCCAAAACAGAGACGTATAAGGAAGTGTGGTACTACGAAAAAAGCTCTAAATTTGGAATTAGAACTAAGTGTAAATCTCCATTCTACCACTTACTGGCCACATGACCTTTGGCAGGTTACCCCTTTTTATCACCTCTGTACAACGGAAACAATAGTACTGGCCACCTACCAGGGAAACTCGTGGAAAGCATCTAGTTCTGGTTCTCAGCCTTAACTGTACCAAAGCATCATGTGGGGAACTTCTTCAAAAATCTCCCACATTTGGGATCCTCCCAATGTGGGAGGACAAGCTAATATCAGAGAAGCTGATAATCCATTTCTGGTGGGATCCGAGCATTGGCAGTTGCAAAATCTTCCCAAATGACTCTCTCACAGTGTGGTTTGAAAACCACAGGCGTAGCAGCATCAACGTCACCTCTGAGAAAGGCGGACTCTTAGGACCCACCTCAGCCCTATGAAATCATGTCAAAAGACGAAATTACAACAGACTTATTTAAAGATCGAATAAGCTTTTCTCACTGATTCTAGAATCAGGCAACACCTCATTCCATATAAAATAAAATAGGTGTTCCAAGTAGCAGAGCAGAGGAGGTTGGCTTTATAGACAAAAAAGGGTGAAAGAAAGCAGAGACAGAAATCAAAAACGCGAACTGGTGGTTTCAAAGTTCCTTTCATCAGAGGCTTAAAGGAGAGGGGCCTTCTGATTATGCTGACTCAGGTTGATTGGAATCTCCTCTTTTTTAGGAAAACTGGCCCGTTTCAAAGTTCAGTTTGAGTACATGGCACTTAGCACAAGTGACTCCATTCTGGTTTGATCTATTCTGCTGGGGCTAATCCAAAACAATGGCCTCCCTTTGTTTAACTGAATCCACATTTTGCAAACTTCCAGGTGATTCCTCTGCACATCAAAGTTTGAGGAGTACTTGGTCTAAAATACAGTAGGTACTCAGTGAACAATAGCTGAATCTGAATATTAGCCAGTTAAATGGATAATGAAATTGAATATTGGGCAGCTGCATATAGGGACACCTACCTGTGCAGGACCGTTCAGGGGACCTACTGGGGACCTGCTAGACCCTCTATTTTGGAGCCTCATGCTCCAGTCACACTATCCTGGATGCCTACGCCCTCACATGTAGTTCAGTAGCTTCTAACTGGTCTCTCGCCTCTACTCTTCTTCCTCTGTAATTCTTCACCCTCCACACAGCAAAGTGATCATTTAAAAAAAAAATTCTGTAGAGACAGGGGTGACAGGAGGTCTCACTATGTTGCCTAGGCTGGTCTCCAACTCCTGGCCTCAAGGGATCTTCTCGCCTCAGCCTCCCAAAGTGCTGTGATTACAGGCTTGACCACCACGCTCGGCCCAAAGTGATCGTTTTAAAGGTGAAGGAGAGCCTTGACACTAACAATGAAGTCTATGGACCAGCAGCAACAGCATCCAAGGAAGATGCTAGAAATGCAGAATAGCAGGCCCCACCAGGCCTCCTGAATCATGGTCTTCAGCTGAAGTTCCTAGGTGATCAAAATACACCTGCTTCAATACTCAAAAGGTGTTCTGGTATCTTAGGAGGAAACCTCACATTCCTGGCTGATCTGGCCCCACTTCCCCTCTGACCTCGTGTCCTGGCACTGTTCCCACACTCACCGGCACCCACACATGCTGGCCTTCCTTCTGCCCTTTCCAACCTTGGGCCTTAGAACTAGCTGCTCCCTGTTACCCCACCCCCAGGCCTTTGCGTGGCTGGCTCCTCCGCTCATATGGCCCCTCCTGAGAGTGGCGTGGCCTGGCTACCTATTTAATGAGTCACCTTCTTTCAGTCTATCCCCAGTTGTTCTCTATCATATGATACTGCTTTAATCTCTTCAAGGCAGTTGTGAGCATCTGAAAAGATCTTATTCATATGTTTACTTATTATCTTCCCCCTCCAAGAATGTAAGCTCCATAAGAAGAGGGACCTTGGCCAGGCATGGTGGCTCATGCTAGCCGAGGTAGGCAGATTGCTTGAGCTCAGGAGTTCAAGACCAGCCTGAGCAACATAGTGAAACCTGTCTCTATAAAAAATACAAAAATTAGCTGGGCATAGTGGCACATGCCTGTACTCTCAGCTACTTGGAGGACTGAGGTGGGGGAGGATTGCTTGAGCCCTGGGAGGTCGAGGTCGAGGCTGCAGTGAGCTGTGTTTGCACCACTGCACTCCAGCCTGGGTGATAAAGTGAGACCCTGTCTCAAAAAAATAAAAAGAGGGACCTTGTATGTCTTGTTCTCTGCTGTACCTCAGAACCCAGAAAAGTGCTTTGTACTTGGTAGGCATTTAATAAATATTTGTTGAATACATATCTTCATATTTTCCAACTACAATTCCCAATGTAACAATTAGTTCAAGGCCAATTGTTAGGAAGAGTCTTCCCTTCCCACCCCTTGGGATTCCAAGTGAAGGCAATTCAGCAACGGGATATTCCGAAACTGACATCTCTCCCATCTCTTGTTAGTAACCTGTCTGATCGATGAACTTTTGGAGAAAGCAACAAAACACTTCTGCCTTTTAGAACAAACCTATCTCCTTGATTCTGACACTCTTTGCTACTAGGTTGTCTGCATGGAGTAGGCTTTGCCCCAGGAAGGGGTGGGGATATGGATTTAGGAGGGTAAGTTCGACTTAGAAGAGAGTTACGGAGTCTTTGGGATATAAATCAAAAGCCATTTTTTGTCATAAATTACCTGTCTTCAGTGGTCTAACATTGCTCCAAAATTCAGGAGATAACTAAAGGGGTATTATTTATTAAGCCACCTAAATTTCTAACACACATCACATTACATATCAGGTGTGCTGATAATACCTATCACTATACATGGGATCATTTGAGAATGAAAAGCCTTCCTCAAATATCCATGGAATAATCTAGAATTCTGTTCTATGCCCTCATGAGTTATCAGCTGAGGAAAATGATCCTAATTCTTGTGGTTTTCCATTACTACTTCTAAAGAGAACTGCTAATATTTTCTTCATAGTATAGTAATCCAGTCACCCAAATGTAAGTGTCTTCAAAGCTTGGCTCTGTTGAGCATCTGTTTCACTGAAAATGTTCTGCTTTCTCACTCACTGTGAAGGAAACTCCTTGGCTCTCCAGGGGGTCACCTGTGTACTCCTGGACCATCCAACCCCTCCCCAATCTGGATACTTGTTGGACCCAATGTCCATCTTTTTGCAGGGCCTCTGTGTTTCCAGTGGCATCTTAAGTAGTAACAAGTCTCAGAGAGCTGCAGATTCATCCTAGGAGCAATTAGAAGACGTTCATCAAGTTCAAAAATCTCTAATTTCCTTCAGAGCTAGATGGAATTTAGAGATTTTCTAATCCAATCCCTATACCAAGAATCTACTGCTCAGAGAAGTTCAGTGATTGGTCCAAGGTGACTCAGCGAAGGGGTGGCAGTGCCTGAATGCTGGAATCAGTTCAAGAAGGACCATCTCTATCATGAATTTTAATAAAGGAACTAGGCAGTTGTGTCAAACACTGCCAGATACCAAGTAGGTCCTATGAAATTTGTGTTTGTTTGGATTTTTGTAAGATGGAGTTAACACACGCAAATGTGAGCCAGACATAAGAAAAAATGATGAAACGCTGCCAAGTCATTATAATACCAATAACAACTATAGCTAAGAAAAGTAACTCATGACTCAGAATAAATAATTTCCATACACATTAAATTAGCATTGGCTTTTGGCAAGAACATCTTCGAGCACACGTAGCTGCAGGGCTTAACAGAGAGTGCTGTTGGGCAGATGCTCCCTACACCCTCCCGTGTGGGTTTGGGCTGCTTTTCCTCTTCCACAAAACATGATGAACTCTGATAGTTCCAATTAAAGAAAAAATGAAAGTCCCCAAAATTCTGCTTTCAGTCACCACCACCCAGACCTGTAAATCAGAACTGCTCATTTTAGTAAGTTATTGGCCAGACAACAAGAAAGGTAGTTGGAGTCCTCACTGAACATAAGTGTGTGCCATCATTAGAGGAAAACACGTACCCATCTTTAAACTAACCAAAGTTTCTAACATCCCTTTTTAAAAATAGCCATAACATTGAAAAGGAAAAATATTTTCCAAGGAAAGCTGATTGCTCTGAACTTTCTACCCCACATACTCATATTTTTACACAAACGTCAATACTTAGGATTTAGAAATGAATCAACCAGGCTTCATCTTGGAAAACACGAAAGCCCCGCACAAGTCATGGAGACTGGCCAGTACTCTGGGGTGCCCGGGATGCCTGGCTTGGTACACACAGGGTTCCCATTATGCAACATGACAAATGACAGATTGGAGACTCAGAAAATGATGGCATTTGAGCTCTTTGAAACAAAACCACTTGATGGATAAGTCATCAGACCTTAATAAGTCAAGACGAGAGGTGATCAGGGACTAATATTCAATACCAGGGAAGCAGAGACAAGCTTGATTAAGACACAGTCTCTCTGAGAAAGCTTACTAAGCTATTGCCGTTCTCCCAACTGGAAAATAGACTGTTGACCACCTTCTATGTGCAGCCATCTCTCAGTATCCAAGGGGGACCAGTTCCAGGAACCCCACCGACACCAACATCTGAGGATGCTCAAGTCCCTGATATTGAATGGCATAGTATTTGCATATAACATACACACACCTTCCAGTATACCTTAAATAATCTCTAGATTACTTACAGTACTAAATACAATGTAAATGCTATATATTAATAAAGTTAATTTACTATAATTTTTTATTTGTATTATTTTTATTGTTGTTTTTTTTCTGAATATTTTTAATCATTGGCTGACTGAATCCACAGACACAGAACCTGAGGATCCAAAGGGCTTACTGCATTGCACAGGGATTGTAACATGTTTTATATTCCTGTTTAATTCAATAACAAGTTTTCAAGTTTCTTGGGATAAAATTTAAAGTTGGTAGCAACATATTGCCTTAAAGATTGACTATTTATTTGTATACTTTGGGTACTGCATGTTAATAGCTCATGCTAAATGGCTGTTTTCTATTAGCAAACTGGAAGAAATTTATGTTTAAAAGTATGGATGCTATGATAGCAGAGTCTGTGTTTTTCTCACTTAAAAATCCCCCCACATAGCATAGAGCCTAGCTCATATGCTCTCTGTAACTGTTTTTTGTTTGTTTGCTTTTTTTTTGAAACAGGGTCTTTCTCTATTGCCCAGGCTGGAGTGCAGTGGCACGATCTTGGTTCACCTCTTTCTCATAGGCTCAAGCAATCCTCCCACCTCGGCCTCCTGAGTAGCTGGGACTATAGACATGCACCGCCATGCCTGGCTAATTTTTGTATTTCTTGGACAGACAGGGTTTCATCGTATTGCCCAGGCTGGTCTCGAACTCTTGAGCTCAAGCGATCTGCCCGCCTTGGCCTCCCAAGGTGCTGGGATTACAAGCATGAGCCACTGCGCCCAGCCTCAGTAACTCTTTAATAAACCAAGGACTAATGAATGAGTGGCTTTGTTATTGGAAATAATGCTGCTTTGTAAAGAGGATGCTTTCTCAGAAATGATTTACTTTCACCTAAAAAATCTAATGGTTACCTACTGGTACCTAAAGGTTTTCCTGTAAGAAGTAACGAAATGGTAATATACTGTTTTATTCTTAAAATGTGGTCAAGGAATTAACATTATTTTGGGTGTTATTTATCTTTGTTTAAATGTATTCAAAGTTAAAATGAAATGAACCTTATAACTTTTTGTGACTTTTTCTCCTGGGTATATTAGTGCTATTCTTTTGAAGTCTTTTTAAAAGCTGTTAAACAATGTAAAACCATGGAGACAAAAAATGGAAAAAATTACATATCTAGACAGACTCTTACCCATATTGTTTCAATAACAGCATCAATTTATGAACAAAGAAACAAGATGGGGAAAAGGTCAACACAGCAACTACCTCTCTCAAAATCAACCAGTTCACAGAATGCTCACATTGATAAGAAAAACACGTCACCCTTACGCTGTCGTGGTTTATGCCGGCCCTTAAGATCGTGCTTAGATGTTGAGAACTGTTTTTTCCTTTAACCTTTTGATGAAATGAGTGGTTTTAAGAAAGAATATTCAGATTCACGCATGTTGAATTTTAATCACTCTGCTTCTCTTGAGCTGGAGATCTATCTATACAGTGAACAACTCTGTGAAGTTTATAGGTGGGCAGTCGGAAAGGTGACACTATTTCCAGCAAAACTAGAACATCTATAGCCTGCTTGTCCTCCACCTAAATTTCCCTGACCACAAGGCATTCTTTTCATCTTGAACATATATTTTTTCTTTCTGGAACTATCTTGTTCTCCTTTAAAGTCAAGGTTAAGTCTTTCTTTTTCTTTCTATAGGTTCCACAATTTTCTTTCTCTTTCTCTTTCTCTTTCCATTTCCCTCCCTCCCCCCTCCCTCCCTCCCTCCTTCCCTTCGTTCCTGTCTCACTCTGTTGCCCAGGCTGAGGTACAGTGGCATGATCTCAGCTCACTGCAAGCTCTGCTTCCAGGGCTCAAGCAATCCTCCCGCCTCAGCCTCCCAAGTAGGTAGGACCACAGGCGCACACTACCATGCCTGGCTAATTTTCATATATTTTGGAGAGAGATTTTGCCATGTTACCCAGGCTGGTTTCCAACTCCTGAGCTCAAGTAACCCACCCACCTCGGCCTCACAAAGTACTGGGATTACAGGCATGAGCCACTGTGCCTGGCCAGGTTCCACAATTTTAAAAAACATGTTTATGATATTTTTCTATTATTGCAAGTAGCTGTTTCATTATACCCTATGATACTGTCTTCATAGTCCTAAATGAAACAGTGGTGAGAAGGTCATGAACGGTCTGGTGCTTTTTCTGGGAGGACAAGGGGTCAAGAATGATTCTATCAAATAGTGTTGGATAAGGGAGTGCATGTACTTTCTTTTCTTGTTATTAACAATTTGAGATGATGGCTTCTTCTCATCCTTTTCTACCAACTATTTGTTCTGACAGTTATGACAAAGAAAAGATAGAAATACAATACTGAGTTGGCACTGCTTGTAAGTTTTAAGAAGCAAGTTGAAAAACAAATCAAAGAATATAAATACTTTAGGAGTTTTGAGTCCTTGCCTAAATATCAAGTAAAACTCATCTGACCGAGCTCCAAATGGAAATTGACTACACTTCTCCACTGGGTATCCCAACTCTAAGGCTTATGCCGCTGGATTTGCATTTCCTTCCTTCCTTTCTTCCTTCCTCCCTCCCTCCCTCCCTCCCTCCCTTCCTTCCTTCCCTCTTTCCTTCCTTTCTTCCTTTTCTTCCTTCCTTCCTCTCTTTGTTTCTTTCTCTCTCTCTCTCTCCTTCCCTCCTTCTTTCCTTCCTCCCTTCCTTCCTCCCTTCCTTCCTTTCCTTCTTCCTTCCTCCCTCCCTCCCTCCCTTCCTTCCTTCCCTCTTTCCTTCCTTCCTTCCTTTTCTTCCTTCCTTCCTCTCTTTCTTTCTCTCTCTCTCCTTCCCTCCTTCTTTCCTTCCTCCCTTCCTTCCTCCCTTCCTTCCTTTCCTTCTTCCTTCCTCCCTCCCTCCCTCCCTTCCTTCCTTCCTTCTTTCTTTTGGCAGAGTCTAGCTTTGTCACTCAGGCTGGAGTGTAGTGGCGTGATCGCAACTCACTGCAACCTCCGCCTCCCAAGTTCAAGCTATTCTCCTGCCTCAGCCTGCCACCACGCCCATCTAATTTTTGTATTTGTAGTAGAGACGAGGTTGCACTGTGTTGGCCAGACTGGTCTTGAACTCCTGACCTCATGATCCACCCGCTTTGGCCTCCCAAAGTGCTGGGAATGATTACAAGCATGAGCCACTGTACCCAGCCAGGTGGATTTGCATTTTTCAAGTTCACTTTCCAATGCAAGATTACCTTGACTTTGGCTGAAAATGTTCCTCCAAACAACTAAATCACCATCAGGTTTATAACCGACTCAATGTGCAATAATCCTGACACCATTACATCACCTTACTGTGGCGGTGCAGACCTGGGATGTGCTGCGTGTGGTTATTTCACTCTAGTGGATCATGATCAGTTTCAGGTCTCTGTCAGCTACACCTTTAAATGACACTTGTGCCGTATTCACATCCTAAGGGCTTCATACTAAGACATGTAAATTATATCCATCAGCAATATGCTTCATTGATAGTTCTTTAAGGATTTAAAAAAATATGCACCCCAAAACTTGGCATACCATTTTGGATGATTTCAATAAGGATCTCACAAGTCAGATACATCTCAGAGTCAGAAAGAATACATTTATGGTGTTTGGTCTAAAGTTAATTAATATTCTTTTGGGAGGCTGAGATGGGTGGATTCCCTGAGGTCAGGAGTTCAAGACCAGCCTGACCATCACTGCAAAACCCTGTCTCCACTTAACGTACAAAAATTAGCCGGGTATGGTGGTACATGCCTGTAATCCCAGCTACTCGGGAAGTTGAGGCAGGAGAATCGCTTTAACCGGGGAAGTGGAGATTGCAATGAGCCAAGATCATGCCACTGCACTCCAGCCTGGGCAACAGAGTGAGACTCTGTCTTAAATAAATAAATTAATTAAATAAAAAGTCAATATTCTATCAAATGTATTTAAAAGTTTTAGACCCATTGCTTATCATCAGGGTGGGTAATTGAGTTTAACTGCAATGAGTCAAAACTGAATTTGAATCCACCACTTACTAGCAGCTCTATACATAACTTTGGGAAAGTATTTAAACGATCTGGGTCTCAGTTCTACGCCACCTACTCTTTTTTTTTTTTTAAGAGACAGGGTTGTACTCTGCCCAGGCTGGAGAGCGGTGGCACAATCATAGCTCACTGCAGCCTTGAAGTCCTTGGCTCAAGTAATCTTCTTACCCCAGCCTCCTGAGCAGCTGGGACTACATGCCTGAGCCACCACACTCAGCTAGTTTTCCTTATTTTTAAAATGGGGGATAATAATTGTTCTCATCTCTGAGGGTTATTATCAAGATTATATGACTTCTTATTTGTCAGGCACTTAGCACAGTGCCTTGCTTCCAGTAAGCACTATATAAATGTCTGCTAAGTGAAAATAGAAAATACTCATAATGCCTGGTGCACAGAAGGGATTCTATAAATGATGGCTAAATCTGAAGCCAATAGCAATAAAGACTTAATAAAACAAAACTAAACTATAAAGCGAATTTCCTATAATAATAAAGTAAAAAGAATACTTGTCTATGAGACGTGAAATGACTGTCCCAGTCACAAATACACCCTGTGGCTGTGGAAAAGACATTTCCTCTCTCTGCACCTGAAGTTTTTTCATCTGCAAAATGAGAGAATTGTACAGCGGAAGTTACAGTAGTTTCCAGATGCTGCTAAGTGGCTGCGAACCAGTCGGCTCTGGTCCAGTCTGTGAGAAAGGAGAAAGCAAAGGGCGCAAAGGTCAGTGTGCTTCGTAAAGCTCTAATGTCCGTCCAGACTGATTCCTCCCGCCCTTCCTCTTTCCTGTCTCTTTCACCTTTGATTTAATTTTCCTTTCTTCCTTTCTTTTCAATGTGAAAATTTCCTTTCTTTTCTGCAATGGTGATGAAAGTAGAAGTTGATTGTGGTAAAATACATACATAATTGACCATTTTTAAGTGGACAGTTCAGTGGCATTGAACGCATTTACAATGTTGTGCAATCATCACCACTGTCCATCTCCAGAACTTTCTCATTAGCTCAAACTGAAACTCCACCCATTACACAATAACCCCCCATTTCCCCCTCTCCCCTGGGTTCTGGCAACCACCATTCTATTTTTGTTCCTGTAAATTTGATTATTTTAGGTACTTCATATGAGTGGAATCATAAAATGTGTCTTTTTTCGTCTTGCTCATTTCACTTAGCATACTTATAGAATATTTTAAAATGCTTTTACTTGACAGTCCCCAAGTAATGCTCTTCCTAGTTTCTAACCCAAAAAACCACTGGACTAGAAAACCTCTGAGGTCTCATCTAACACTAAGATTCTATAGTTCTATGATTAACGGCAGTGGTCACATTTTCAATGCACTGCGGCACCCAACACTTTATGGGTGAGTGCTCCCGAGAGGAAATGACACGGCAGGACCCCGGGGCTGCTGCTCAGTCCAGTCTGCTGCTCAGTCTTTGTCGGGGTAGAACTGGACAGAGTGTGTGCTGGGTCTATCACTTCCTATATTAATTGTCATATCTCTTTTATGCTCTAAACTAGTTACACTATAAGTGTAGAAATAAAAGATAATGGAAAATACAATGTTTGAATCCATGCATCATGTTGCCAGACAAAACCTGGCCCACTAGCCACAAGTTGGCAAGAATTTGGTGGGTGTGGTTCAGTTTCCAGCAAATTCTACAAAGCACCTCCTCATGTCTGACCTTTGAGCAATTCAGTAAGTGGCTCTGTGAAGGGAACTATTTTAGGGAGGTATGGGTTTCTCTAATTACCTTTAAAATCACAGATCTCAGGTTTTGCTGTTTTTCACTCACCCAACCTCATGGACGAGAGGCTTCAGGAGTTGTAGGCTCTCTGTGGCATTCATTATCCATCTTTTAAGTGTAGTGCTGGTGGTTTTTAAATGTTAGTGGAGTGGTGTGCAAGTCTTTCCCCATGCTACTAGCCCCAGGATGTTCTTTAGGTCACAAGCTATGAAATTACTTTTTAGAACACCTTCCAAAATAATATTCCCTAGGTTAGACCAAAGCAAGTAGAGAAATATATAATGATGGGTGTGGTAAAATAGTTTTGTGTTTTGAGAACTGAAGCTACAAGTAACTATTAGAAAGAAGAGAAATACGAAGAACAAAAAGTTTTACAACAAGTGTTTCTGAATGTATAAAAATTAGCCCCCAACCATTTCAAACAAACTGAGGGTAAAAATAAGGAGAAAGGACCAGAAGAACACAGTGGTCATAGGGAGAGGCTGCTGCAAAGTCCAGCAGAGATGTGATGGCCTCAGAAGGGTAGGTAGAGAGGGTGAGAGTGAGGTAGATTCAAGCAGGATTTTGGAATTAGATCAAACAGCACAGAAAACACTTAATTCTTGTGTCTGGAATCTCACACAGTGTATCAGTAGCCCATGTGCTCTCCCCACTTCACAAGGATGCCCAGATGTGGCTGACAATGTCTGCATTTTTCAGATAGGGAACCTGGGCCTAGAGATGGTCATTAGTGCACAGGATCCCTGCTACCATGGTTGTGTGGGAGAAGCAAGGCCAAAAAGCATATATGCATGGTTACAGCGGACCCAGGTGCAGAGGCACATGCCCATATGAAGATATACATTGAAATCTCTTTCCTCCAGCAATGTGAAACATGGTTAATCTTAAACTTAACTAAAGTCTATCCATCCATCTCTTCATCCACCCATCTATCCGTCCCAGGGCTTAACTTGAAATGTCCACTTTGTCCCTGGGTACCTTCAGCTAGATCTGGGGCACATCTCTTCTTAAATGGATTTTCCACTTCTTACTTCAAGGAATTGGTGCCACTGTGTTTCTAGTAGAATATGTATATTTTGAGTAATTCCTGCTTCTTCCCTCCCAAATAAATAGCATCTGCTTTCTAATTTTTAAGGAAGAAGCAAATCTGTTTTCAGCTGAGCACTAATGAAGGGTTAACCACAACGTACTACTGGTTATAAAATGTTATTGTAACATGAAATTATTTCTAATGTTGATCTGATTAATGTAATGACTCATTAAGACTTGAAAAGTGGCTGATACTTAGTAGGTGGTTAGTAATGATTACTTAATGAATACTTTTGCTTTAAAGTTTATTAATAGTAATAAACAATCATCTTTATCATTGCAAATACTTGCATTTACTTACTATGGGTCAGGTATTGCTCCAAGTGTTTTATGTGTGGAAATTCATTTAGTCCTCTCCTCCATTTTACAGGTGAGAAAAGTGAAACCAAGTGGGGCCAAGTAACCTGCCAAGGACATAAATCTAGAAAGTGAAAGCCAAGATTTTTAACCCTGGCAATCTGGTCCCAGAGTCAGTGCTCTTAATAGCACATTACCTACTTGTCTTAAGTGAATGAAACATACTTTTTAAAACCTAAGGAGCATATGATAACTTAAATATTTTCCCAGAATATTATATTGCTATAACTAGCTCTGCATGCTTAATTTTTCCAGTAAATAATGGCATTATTAACTTATGATTTTGTTTTTTCTGAGCTCTTTCTACACATAATTCTTGACCTCAAGTCAGGCATTAAAATAAAAATCAGTGAAAGATCACAATTACAGTGTTCTTTGTGAAAAACAAAACAAAACAAAACAAAAATAATACAGACTAACAAAGTATTTAGAAGCATCCATCATCAGACCTAAGTTGAACAAGTCAAGACATATGACTTCTGTCAAATTACGTATGATTCAGAATGGATTTCAATTCAGAAGGTACATCGTTCAAATTCATTCTTAAACATATGTCAACATTTGACAACCTCTATGAAAAAGTTTTTTTTTCTCCAAAAAGAACAAATGAAAATCAATTGTTACAGGAAGATTTCTTACTCTCCTTAATGCAATCACACCAAAAAAGTCATAAAAACAAAAAAAAAGCTTTTAAAAATACATGCTTCAGGGTAAAAATTCTCTACCATCTGTTTTAGTAAACCACATATGCTCACCTAAATATCATGTCAAGTTTTATTTCAATGAATACAGAGTACACTCTAATTCACAATTAGGTGTTTTTTTGTTTTTTGTTTTTTTTTACAAACTAGAATAATTCAAAATTGAGAAAATGGCAAGCCAGGATCATGACTAATATTCTCACTGATATCCTGTCTTTGGGAGTTTAGACTCTTCTTTTTCCTTTCTTGAGACAGAGTGTCACTCTGTTGTCCAGGCTGGAGTGCAGTGGCATGATCTCAGCTCGCTGCAATCTCCACCTCCCGGATTCAAGTGATTCCCCTGCCTCAGCCTCCAGAGTTGGGGTTATAGCCACATCACCATGCCTGTTCAATTTTTGTATTTTTAGTAGAGACAGGGTTTCATTATGATGTCCAGCTGGTCTCAAACTCCTGATCTCAAGTGATCTGCCCACCTCAGCCTCCCAAAGTGCTGGGATTACAGGTGTGAACCACCTCGGCCGGCCCCAGACACTTCTTTTTTCAATGAAAAGCTACAGATTCCTCTTTATATTTTATGTAATTTTAAAAAGTCAGAATCTAATTCCACTCTACAAGTAGAATTAAATTAGCAAATCTATTCTGATGATAATTGGAACTGTCCAAAAGTCCATTTGCCAGCAAACCTCAAAGTATGTCCTATGCATGAACCACATGCATATACAACAAGAAAAATCTTCTGCATTTCAGCCATTATCAACAATGCCCTTATTTATTGGTAAGCAGACTAATGGCCCTCAATGATGTTTATGTCCTAACTCCCAGAACTCTGTGAATATGTTACCTTACATGGCAAAAGAGATTTGGGGAGATTGTCCTGGATTATCTAGGTGGGCCCGATGTAATCACAGAGAGGTAGAACAGAAAGTCAGGGACTGAGGTGTGAAGATGGGATCAGGGTCAGTAAGATGCAACAGGAGAGGCAACGAACCTGACTTCATTGGCTGAGAAGATGTGGGTGGGGCTGTGAGCCCAGGAATGCAGGCAGCCTTTAGAAGCTGAAAAGGCAAGGAAACAGATTCTGCCCTAGAACTTCCAGAAAGGATAGCAGCCCTCCTGGCCCCTTGACTTTAGCCCAGGGTATATGTATTGTTTTAAGCCACTAAGTTGGTGACAATTTGTTACAGCAGCATAGAAAACTAATGCAGGTACATAAAGTTGAAAGTTAGACAATGCCAATGGTTTCACTGAAAATTCAAATGGCTCATGAAGTTTAGGTATCCAGGAAGCATATTGTTCAAGAAGAGCAAAACTGCGGACAATTAAATTTAAAAAGCACATGTCATTTTTGTATAAAGACAAGTGAATGTTCTATAACCTGTGTAGGTCATCCATTAAAAAAAATCATGATGGATAAAAACAGGAGCCTGAGTGCCATGGCTCATGCCTGTGATCCCAGCACTTTGGGAGGCTGAGGCAGGTGGATCACCTGAGGTCAGGAGTTCCAGACCAGCCTGGCCAACATGGCTAAACCCCGTCTCTACTAAAACTACAAAAATTAGCCAGGTGTGTTGGCACATGCCTGTAGTCCCACCTGCTTGGGAGGCTGAGGCAAGTGAATCACGTGAACTTGGGAGGCAGAGGCTGCAGTGAGTGGAGATTGCACCACTCCACTCCAGCCTGGGTGACAGAGTGCAAGGCTCTGTCTGAAAACAAAACATAACAGGTTGCTCTTAGATAGAACTCATTTATCTACCCACTGTCAAATTCATGCTCTTATCTCTGATTTCTAGGTCCCAATCTTGGCTCATTCCATGATACCTTGCAGAACATCCTAGCAGCTCTCAGGGTCTCTTTGTGACACCTCTTAATAGCTCTATCTGCCCCCTCCTTAACCCTATTCCTACAACACCCCTACCTTCAACTCTGCCTCTCATAATTCAAATGAAGGAGGTATTTCCCCTTTGTAGAAATTCACACTGAGGCCAACCTTCCCTGTATTCCCTCTTTTCCCAGATGCTACATTATTCTAGAGCCTTCTCCTCCCCCACCCATGGGAAGACATAGAGAAGCTGGTCGCCGTCCTCTACATCTATTAGGCTGAGAACTCTTTGCTTGGGGATAAAGGCAGCTGAGTCAGCTTCTGCTGAGCTCATGGCAATGTTATGCCAATATCCGGCTCTCTTGAGATTTGTATACCAGCAGGTCCATGGAAAGATGGATGGTCTCATAATATATCACCAGAACTCCTTCCTCCTGGGTAATTTTGGATAGCTTGTGAACTCCAGGAGGTGCCAGAGACTCAGGAAAGTAAAGATAATAAGCCATAAAGGATTTACCAGCTATGCCAAGATTTAGACTTCTCTTAAGTGCCTACATGGCTCAAGTCCTAGGCTTAAAAGTGTTTTGTATCTAATTTCAACACTTTTTGGGTAGGTAGCCACCATCGTTTAATTAACAATGGGCTCTTCCGCAGGGGATGCACAAAGGAACTGTGTTCCTGTCTTTGCCACTACTGAAGCCAAACAAGCAATTTAAATACAGCCTGCCCAGCAAAATAACGTCAGGCTCCAACCGAAATAACAGAATGTGCTGGCCCACCATCAGGGGACATATTAGTCAGACTGCCAACCCACATCCCTCCCACTTTCGGTGTCCACTGCCTGCCTCTCGAGTCCAGAAAGGGGATGTGTCACCCCACTCTCCACCCCCATACCAAGCCACGTGATTCAAGTGACCCAGGAAACTCTATTGAGCAGATTCTGTACTAAGAAAATACCATCTATTCCCATCAAATTGGACTCAGCGGTAGTGAAAATAAATCATGAGTATACCTCCTAGCAAAAACCATCTCCCAGTAGCTCACACCTCTTCAATGTATCGGTGATCTCTATTGATGATGCTAACTGGATATGTCAGAATGCTATCCACCCCTCACAGAGGCTGATCTCCAAAGCTCTCCAAGAACAGCCAGTTTCTTATACTGCACAGTCTAAGTCTTCAAGAAGACTCCTGTTTTGCTGACCAAGTAGAGTACATTGGCTCTGAGATTGCTGAGCAGGAGGCCAAGGAACTGTATCTTCCTGTATCTATATTGCACAATCACCTAGGGACTGGGACACAGATCTTGGCGTGAATCATCTTCTTTTCAAAGTTAGGTAACAGCCAGCGTTATCCAACACGTTCCTGTGAATCAGTGCTCAACACCTCATTTCTCCAGACCATCTGAGCATGTTTCTTCAACATAACGTGAACTTAGAGGTCCAGAAACATGAGTTAAAGTTCATGAAGCCAAATACACTCAGATGCTCCTACCAAGCCTAAGAGTTGGGTTATAGTGGAAAACCTCTCAGAACATTAAGCACATCTTCAAATTTTCCTGCCATTATTAGTCCTCCACTCTCATTTCCTTCCTATATTTCAGCTTTTTCTGTTATCTCCTTGTATCAGTCAAAGCCATGCTCAGACTTCTAAATCCTTTCTTTAAACCTAACAAGAATTCCATTTTTGATTATTTATGAGTGACAGGAAAATTGCTTGCAGACAAATAGTGAAAGACTAGAAGTCTACCTGGAGGGAGAACAACATCAAACGTGCCTCATCATCACCCGGAGGTGATTTTTTTCCTTTCATTCATTCTGCATGTAAAATTCTATAAAAATCTCTCTCTTCTCAGTCTACAGAACACAAGATAAAATCCACCAGAGAGCAATGTCAACTGATACCCTAAACACAGGGGCCAATCTTTCTGATATATGAGGCAAGGTAAGAAAGCTTTTATTTTCTATCCTTCCAAATTAAGGTACACTGCTACCCATCCTAATATATCACATTTCTTTTTCTGTGCAATCAGCTTAATGATGACAAGGAAATGTGAGTAACAGGATAAGGCAGCACCAGTAGCTAACAGATTAAGGAAGAAAATATAATCCTCCTCTAAATTATGCTTATCTCAAAAATGCACAGTTCCTCTGTGGCTTAAAACACAGAAGGGTAACTGTTCTCTGCAGGCAATCAGATTACTATTGATTTCAAGAAGATCTGATGTTAGCTAGAGATATAAAAGGCATTCTTAGAGCAAAGGGCTGCAGATTAATTTATAGGTAACTATTTTCCCAAGGGCAATTTTTATAATGTCAATGATAAACTTCCTTTCTTTCTAGTTTGCTTTATTTAGATAAAAATCTTTCTAAATCATTCTTTCAGATTTTGTCATTAACCTCTACGCAGTCTGAAAAAGCATGCAGTTATGCAAGAAAAGTGCTCCAAAAATCAACATCTTATATGATATTTTACATTTTTCAACTAAAAGAATAGTCTCTGCCAACCCCCTATTCTAAAACTAAAGGAAATTATCTGCCTCTCTGGTGATGTAGACCAATGTGGGGAAATACGCTACTCTCAGTGTGTGTCCACACGTGCGTATATTCCCACTCATCCACAAATGCAAACACACCCGAGTCATTTAAGAACCAGGTAAGAGCTGTAAATACATTACATCAGCTCTATTAGCACTTTTTACTGGTTAGGCTATTTAATTTGTTTATTAATAAAAACAACTAAAATATTATTTATTCTTTACACATGCACAAATTTTTGCACTATCCATAATATATATAATTTGTCTTTTCAAGTTCTTCCACTAACATTTTTGCTTTTGATGCAAAAGTAATGTTTTACGCTTATTAACTATGCTTTACATTTGAGATCACAAACCCCCTCCAAAGTAAGAGAAATCAGGTTTGTTTGTATCATTGGAAACAGCAAATTACTCATATTCCCCAACAGAGATATTTCACACCTCATGGTGACTTAGGCTGTCGAAGTCAAAATCTGCCTTGAGACAATACATGGGGCTTGGTTTTATAGGCTATGCATAATACTATATTCTTTCTCTCTCTCTCTCTCTCTCTCTCTCTCTCTCTCTTCCCTTTAGTGAGATGGAGTTTTGCTCTTGTCTCCAAGTCTGGAATGCAATGGCATGATCTCACCTCACTACAACCTCTGCCTCCCAGGTTTAAGCGATTCTCCTACCTCAGCCTCCCCAGTAGCTGGGATACAGGCACCCACCACCACACCTGGCTAATTTTTTGTATTTTTAATAGAGATGGGGTTTCTCCATGTTGGTCAGGCTGGTCTTGAACTCCTGACCTCAGGTGATCCACCCGCCTCAGCCTCCCAAAGTGCTGGGATTACAGGCGTGAGCCACCATGTCTGGCCTCTCATTTCTCTTTCTATGCATTCCGACTCTTTCTCTCCTTACTTCAGTATCATCGATTTTGCCAACTAAGAATTATTACATCTTTTTTCTCATGTGGGGTCAGGGCCAGTGGATCAGAGCCAAGGAGGCAGCCCAAAGGTGTGAGAATTGGGTGTACACAGAGACTTGAGCAAAACAGTAAATATATTGACAATAACAGAGGTCAGCTTCTTCTGAAAGAGGGAGTTATAAATATGGAAAGAGGAAAGACTAGAATAAACCCAGAGTGTTAGGTTAGAATTAGAGTACTAATGTAAGCATAAGATTTTTCAAAGACAGACATCTAGAAATTGATATAGATGTGTGTATGCATGTGTATACATTCAAATATTTTTCTATCTCTGTTCCCTGATTCCTAGAAGCGGCAACCTTCCAGTAGCAATGTGCAAACCTAGCACCCATATCTTGGTTAATAAACACCATTATCTACTAAAAAGAACCAGACATCCTTAAAGAAACAGCTGATTACAGTGCATGGAACATAAAAGGTGAGTCTGAAACATCTTGTTGTATCACGAAGTAAGGGAAATGCTCAAAGGATGACGGGGACATGTAGAAAGAACACAAGATCCAACTTATGGGATTCCTGCTGGCCAAACCTGGGAAAATTTGAGAATTAAAATGAATGCCGATAATAATGGATTATGGCCCATTGAATCAAGTAGGATGCCATGAATCTATACTGATAAAGATAAATGAATGAACGAATGAATAATAAATAAACAGGGGAGAGAAATTTCTATTTCACAGTAGAATACCAACTTATAAATCTACAAAGAATGAGAAGACAGAAAATCATGATTTGGCAGCAATTTGGTAATAACTGCAACCATTTGGTAATAATTGATTCTGTTAAGAATCATCAATGAATGCTAAAATGAGTAGATGAGATTCTAATGAAGAACAGAGTATTTACATAGTTTAAGTGGCTCCTTATAAAAAATTTATTAACTACTTGTGAGTTATAAGCACAAAATAATTATTACTTGAATTTATAATATAGAACTTGGCAGATGTCATTTTATTGAAGTGATAAAAGTTAATATCACCAGTGATAAGACAAGTCAGCCTCATGTACTTCCTAACACGATGCACTGAGAACACAGCCTCCCTTCTGCAGTATTTATTTCCATAAAACAGCATAATTTGTATCTAACTATGAGGAAACATCAACACCACCAAATTAAGGGACAAGGTAATTCTACAATGCTACTGGCTTAGACTTGAAAAAAAAAAATACCACACTCTTCCAGAAAGAGACTAAAAGGACATAACAATTACATGTAATACATGATCTTGGATCACACTGTGGATCTATAAAAGGCATTATTGAGATAAGCAATGAATTTTAATGGGGTTTATACATTCAATAGTAGTGTTATATCTCTGCTAATACCCTGATTTGATGGTTGTTCTGTGGTTATGTAAAAGAGAATTCTGGATCCTTTAAAAACATATTTTTAGAGGGAAAATAAGTTTTAGAGGTAAATGAGGCACTGCATCTACAGCCAACTCCCACATAGTTCAGAAAATTAAATAATAATGATATACAGAAAGAGAATGTACATATATGCATGCATACATGTATCTAGAGGGAGAGAAAAGAACAAGTATGGTTACCTTGATTTTTGTGCCCTCAGTGACAGCATATGGAAATTTTTTGTTGTGTTCTCACGATTTTTTCATAAGTTTGCAATTATTTTTGAATAAGTATTTTTAAAGGAAAAAGATGAAAGGATTTTAGTATGTTGGTGTCTTCAAACGGTTGTCACTAAGCACCTACTGCATGCCAGGTTCTGTCACACAAAGGAGCCAGACCTGACCTCTGGTTACCTAGAGGAACAGGTGCACACAGGTAATACTATGTGAACAGCCAGAGACTAAGCTGGCACCCAGAGAGAGAGGCCCCCATGGGCACAGATGGGCCTTCAGAACATTCTATTAAGAAATAGCAGCTCGTGAAAAAGCTGAAGGGTATAAACCCCAGAAAAGTTAGGAAATCAGAAACAGAGTTTTGTGGAAG
>NW_016107656.1:1037043-1068015 GCF_001604975.1 Cebus imitator
CCATGTTGGTCAGGCTGGTCTTGAACTCCTGACCTCAGGTGATCCACCTGCCTCAGCCCCCCAGAGTGCTGGGATTACAGGTGTGAACCACTGTGCCTGGCCAGTAAGGCTACTCTTAACCAGAACTTCCAATGAAAGATGATATTCTTTTCTTTTTCATACACAAAAAGATTCTAGAGAGGCTACAGTATGTTTCGTACATACTGTAGAAGACAGTGTTACTAATCTTGATGGTCATACTCATTATTTGCTAACATAAGTCATTAGTGATACATACACAAAATAATCCTTTTTAACAGCCACCACATATTGACTTTTAAAAACAATAGCAAAAAATACAACTCCAGTTCTTAACTTGTTAAAGAGCATAAAATACATAATTATCCATCTGGATGCCCTTTCATTGAAAAAGTTACAAAGTTTATATAAGTTGTCAGTAGGTGAATAAGACAAAGTGATGTAAGAGATTCTTAATATTTTTCTATCTCTAAGTGAATAGATTTTCCAGTCTGATTCAAGTCACAGTCTTGATTACTTTTGCAAATGTAAGAAGTATTAGGTAACAGGGCTTAGTTTTCTGACCCCAGGGTAGCCACACAATGAACATTATGTCAAATCATATTTTGTTCTACTGAGTAATGAGAAAGCATAAATCAAGAACTCACAGTGGTATTTTTACAAGTTTTTTGTTGTTGTTGTTGTTTTTTAACATTTAAACCATACTTGCTTTGCATTTCATCATTATCTCTGCTAACAGGATCAGTAATAGAATTCAGACTATTTTTCAGGCTGAAAAGCAACCAAAATGGAAATCTATTACTTTCTTTTGCAAATCTGCCTTACCTTTGTGATGTGAAATTCACTCACAGAGCCCAGCGGGGGTTTTGCTTCAAACGCTGCCTTTCTATAAAAGTGAAGATTCAGTGAGTATTAACCCTTCATTTCTCAGGTCTGAACTAATTTTTTTCCCCTAAAGAGTGGTCTTACATTACATAAGAACCCAGATTTTGATTATCCCCAAGATGGAAAACCAGAATACTATACGGGCCTGAAAACCGTAGCATTTGGGCACTGCAAGGCAGAAGAGAGGGGCAAGACCATTTCTTCCTTCCTCATTTCTCCCTCTCTTTCAATATAATCCTCTGTGTATGAAATTCAGACACAAAAACACAAGTATGAATGTTCACAAGTATACAATTTGAATGAACTCAAATGATGTTAATTTATCATCCCAATCACACCCAATGAACAACATAATCCTGTCCTCAAATAACTTAAAATTGTCTTGAATAGTTCACATTTTTCTTAATATTTGGCAAAGACTCTTTGAACTTGGCTAGCAGCCTAAAATTCCTTACAATCACAGAATTTGCCCCAGGGTTAAAAGCCAGCCACCCAGGTTTGAAACATTTACGTCTGAACCTGCAATTTGTTGGCCACCCACACTGGCTCATTAAAATGTTGGAACCAAATTTGCTTTGCCAGCTTAATTATCAAAGCCAAGAAATCCATTTCCCACCAATTGAATTAGGGACAGAGTTCTCTCTCAATGGAAAAATGAAGACCTGTGTTTTACCCCCTTCTCCAGGTTACTTAATTGCACCTGTCTACTTTCAATGAAAAGTGATATTAGAACAAGTCTTCTGTATACACCGAGGGTCAAACCTAGCACGAGGCCAGGTGGCTCCTTCACCCCAAGTCACACTTTGGCAAATAAAATAAATCATTTATTTCAGTGGCCTAAGACACATCGTCTATTGCAAAATTTATGCCACTTCACTTTAATCTTCTGTTTTGAATGTATTCCATTCTAGGTCTTTTTATCTTATGTGGCTATTGGAGACAGACTTCTGACAGACTAGCAAAATATCAAAGTCTTCTGGTGAGGGTCTTATTTGTTCTAAGGGGAGTAAATGTAACGTATCAGGTAAATATTCATCCTTTAGCAGGTGGTCAGCAAACCTCCTGTAAAGGGTCAGACAGCAGATGTTTTAGGTTTTGTGATCCCTTTTGCAACCACTCAACTCTGTCATTGTAGTGTGACAGCAGCCACAGACTATACTGTAAATTAAAAATAAAATTCTAAGGTCCCCCAACCATCTGAATGGACTTCCTTGTCGACCAGGGCACTCTAAAACTTTAACCTGAGACTGGTTCAGGCCATGATTGAGGTAGGACATGCCTCCTGATATCTCTCCAGCACTAACCTCAACACAGACATTAACTCTCATCAGAAACACTTTACAACCTATTATCTCTGAAGCATACTACCTGAAGGCTTCCTCTGCAAATAAGAACTCGGTTCTTCACAATCATTTATCTTAACCCAGACATCTTTTTATTGATCCCAGGTCTTTAGAGAAACTCAACCAATTTTCAACAGAAAATGTAAATTTGCTTATAGCCTGGAAGCTCCCCTACCCCATCCAGTTGTCCCCCCTTTCTGAACCCAACCAATGTATTTCTTAAATGTGTTTGACTAAAATTTCATGTCTCCCTAACATGTATAAAACCAAGCCACACCCTGACCACCTTGAGCACATGTTCTCAGGACCTCCTGAGGACTGTGTCACGGGCCATGGTCACTCATATTTGGCTCAGAATAAATCTCTTCAAATGCTTTACAGAGTTTTACTCTTTTCATCAACAATACCTAAACAAATGGGCACAGCTGCGTTCCAATAAAGCAGTACTTACAAAAATAAAAGAAGGGCTGGATTTGGCCTGCAGTCAAAGGCTTGCTGACCCAACTTTAGTATTTCTTGGCTTTGCTCTCTACTGAAAGTTAGCCTTTATTTATCCAAACCAAAACCAAAAACAAACAAATGGAAACACTGGAAAGGGGTTTCTGAAAGTGCAGCCACGTGCCACCTGCACCAAAACCTCCTAGCATACTTCAA
This sequence comes from Cebus imitator, assembly GCF_001604975.1. Taxonomy (NCBI): domain Eukaryota; kingdom Metazoa; phylum Chordata; class Mammalia; order Primates; family Cebidae; genus Cebus; species Cebus imitator. Next base: position 1,039,944 of record NW_016107656.1, read on the forward strand.
AACTAGACCTGTCTCTGGGCTCCTATCCTAATTCCCTCAATCTGGATGCCCAGGAGTGGGGCCGAGGAGGCTGGATGTTCACCACATTCCCGATTAACTCTTTCAGTGCCAAATTTAAGGCCATAAGGGCCGTGACTTCCAGGTAAGATGGGACTGCCTCTGTTGGTGGTAATGGTCTAAGGAAACTCTATTATCCAAACAGTAAGCTCAAGGGAGAGATACATTCATTCCAGGGACTATTTGTTATCCCAGAGATGAGTATAACGTTTAGCTGTTTGTTGAAAAAAACTTTTAAATCCAAAAAAAGGTATGAAATGTTCTATATCCTATCCTCTGTTTCTCCCATATAATAGCCATTTAAACTCAGCTTTGATTTTCTTACATAAATAATACTTTACAATTCATTCTTCCCCAGTCCATGTGCATATACTTGATAGCATCACTCTTTTCTCCTTTTTTTTTTTTTTTTGAGAGAGAGTCTCACTCTCTCACCAGGCTGAAGTGCAGTGGCATGATCTCAGCTCACTGCAACCTCTGCCTCTCAGGTTCAAGCAATTCTCCTGCCTCAGCCTCCCAAGCAGCTGAGACTACAGGCGCGGGCCACCATGCCCAGCTAATTTTTGTATTTTTAGTAGAGACAGGGTTTCATCATGTTGGCCAGGATGGTGGTCTCAATCTCTTGACCTCGTGATCCGCCCGCTTCTGCCTCCTGAAGTGCTGGGATTATTGGCATGAGCCACTGCGTCCAGCCAACATCACTGTTTCTTTTTGTTTTGATTTGGTTTCTTAGAAAACTTTTCTTTTAATAGGAACTAGCTATTTAATATTCTGCACAGAATTCTATTAACTCCTTTTACACATTAGGCTTTGTAGAAATGCCCTCATCAGGGGTCTAAAGCTATTTGCTTTTTATCCTGTCTCTCCTTTCAGTAACATGCTCAGTTTGGAATTTAATTATTCTTCCCCAAACTAAGACACACCTCTCAAGTGGGTACAAGGGTCCCCCTCTTTGCATAATCCATTTGTCTGTCTGGGTGTCTAGTCATATTTCTCCTGAAATATCATGTTGATATCAGCTGTCATTCATCCTCCCTCTCATGGTGATTGTGTGGCTGCAATTCACTGCTTGAGACCAACCAGGGGACTACGGCGCAACACAAAACATTGGCTTGCTTTCCTCCATCTGAGAATTTTAACTCAAGTGTGCACATACCAGTGAAAACAGCACAGTGTATAATTTCAAGTACTCTATCTACATCCCAGGTAGCCCATCCTGAGGCACCCCACAATCGCCTGTGTTGCAGAATGCGGGTGTCGTGTAGGTCACAGCCAAGCCCCCTTAAAGAGTTTATGCATTGGCATGAGACACGTCAGATCTGTAGTTCATAAGCAGTGAAATGTGCCAGACAGGAAGGTAAGAAAAAGGGTGGGAAGCTGAGCATAACGAAAAGAAAAGCCGATTCACGACTCAGCCTGTCTCAACTACAAAGCCGAGGAGTGTCTGATTAGCAATAAAATTCTCCCATTCTACAATTTCAGTTCATATAATCAACCACGTAAATCTGAAGATGGGAGTTTATAAAGAATAGGAAAAAATATGAAAAACACTGACAAAAATAATGTATCCAAACCCAAATTCATTTTCTCCTGACCAAGACCATGATTCATTCTGAACTCCTTTTTCTGTTTTTGTTTTTCTTTCTGGCCAAGATAATTTTCATATTAAATGGCAATGATGTTTTAAGTATGCAATATAGACATTCAAATAAAAACCAAGGGTGATTTTTCATGTGATACGTATTTTTTCACTTAACAAATATTTATTGAGAATCTACCACGTGCTAGTCACATGTACGCTGGGACCGTATGGTTAAAAAAAAGTTGGGGAGCAGGGCAGGCACTTGGCTCCCTGCCCTCTTGGGGTTCACTTGTTACCCCCCGCCCCCAGCTTCGATTCCCCCAGGCCTTATTCCAACATTGTTTTCTTTCAACGTTTTATTATTCACTCGAGGTTCAAAAGGCACAGAAGGTTGCACAGTGAACAGCATCCCTCCTATGCGCGTCCTCTGGCTCCTGAGTTTCCTCCCTGGAGGCAACTATTTGCTTCTTATCTAGCCTTCCAGACAAATGTTATACTGTTTAAGCCAACAAGCATATTCTCCCTCTTTCCCTTTCTTTAAGTACAATAAATATTCATGTATATGTTCTACTTTGTACCTTGCTTTTTACAAGTAAGTGTTGAAGTTCATTCCATATTGGTGCATCTTGTTTATAGTTGCATAGTATTCCACTGTGTGGATATATCATGGTTTATTTAATAAGTGTCTTTAATGCACACTTATGTTCCTTTCAATCTTTTATTATTACAAACTATTAATATATATCCTATCACTCACATACACACACATGCTAATATGCAAAGCCAAGCCATCATCACTAACAAAGTAAGTTGGCTTAGTGTATTTCTTGCACATACAGGAGGTCTCCAACCCATCAGCAGAAACAACAGGGGCTCACCCTGACCCCTCTGCACCAGGAAGCCCCTATCACTCCGAAGAGATATGTTAAAGAGAATTCACTGCCATTCAGATCCTGTTGTGTTCTGTATCCTGGAAAGTTTCCTTGTGAGAAAGGAAAAGTAAAGAATCCAGTAGAGATTCTGGAAATCTGTAAATAATTATCATGCTTTTCTGAGGTCTACAAACAACCACAGTGAACTGTATCAACCCCTGGTGCAGCCAGAAGCTGACCAGGTCAGCTGCAGGGTTAAGAGCTTACAGAGCCACAACGCTGGTGTCACACACAGAGTTCAGGCATCGGGTGTCATAATCTGCAAGAATTTCTTGCTCAAAGGCTCTCTTGGTGTGATTTTTTTTTCAAAATGCGGTTAAATGTTCAGAGTTTTTCTTCATGTCTCCCTGCAGCTGCAAACTCTACTGGCTCACATGCCCCTACAAGAAGGCATAACTGATGTGTTTCCTTTTAAATCAAACACCTTCTATAGGTACTTTGGCAGCTCTTCTAAGTCTCTAAAAGCAGAAGGGGCAGAGAAAGGACCACCCACACAGTTAGCTTTATTTGTACAGCATGATCCTTACAGCGGACTGTAAAGGGCAGCCCCCTCCCCACACAACCCTCATACAGGTGGTTCCTCCTGCCCTCTGTTCCGGGGATTTCATCATCAATGCAAACCATGTCATTAGTATGAACAACCAGAGTCCTGTCCTTATTACCCCATCATTTAACTTGGTGATGGCAATTTATTGAGCGCCCATAACATGGAAGTGCTATAAAATTTATTAAATTTTGAAATGATGGAAAGTGCATCGTGTAAATGAATCCAGATGGATTTCTGGAAAGGCTGAAAAGATTTTTACAGACATGAAAATGAAACAGTTATATTTTATCTCACATAAATGGCAAAGGGGGGGGTGTGTGGACTCAAAATATATGAGTATTAATTGAGTATTCATTTATCACATATTAAATTAGTTCACAGATTGTAATAAAGGCTTCAAAAATTACCTGATATATAGAATGGCCCTTTCAGTACTCTGGTCTAGAGCACCAGTGCCTTACATTGCCTCAGAAATATAAAAATGGCACAACTGTAGTTCAGCAAAAATGGTGAAGGACACATTCTGTTTTATAATGGCCAAGTTTCTTGGCAATTACAATTTCCTCTGCTATAGGAACTCTTCGTGGCAGTGGATTATATTAGGTTGGGGGCAGTATGGCCTAATTTATAGAAACCAGGCACAAAATTTAAAAGTAAAAAGGTTCTGGGAGATGATAGGAATCAGCAGTTTCCCTCTCTCATTTCTCATCCCAAACCATAGCCAACCAAGGGTACTTTCTGGAAGTTCGCTAGCAACTACATGCTTTGCAAAATGCAGTGATGCATTTTATGAGCACATTAAAACCATAAGGATAATAATATAAAAATATAAAATATAAGAATATCTTACAATGTAAAAATACATGTGCATATATGTACATATATACACACACAAATATACACATATATGTGCATGTATACATATACACGTACATATTTGTGTGCACACACACAAATATATATATACACATATTTGTGTGTGTGTGTGTATGTGTGTGTGACTACCTTAACATGAAAAAGGGCCACTATTAAATGGTTGATCTCTATGATCTGATAATTCTGCACAGGGGAATAAGCTAAAACTAAATGGCCCCTTATTTATCAACAAAAAGCAATTTTTGGAAAGATGTTTATAACAATGCGTAGGGTCCAGGCTTCAATATGACCTGTCATTGATTCCCCCTCTTGCTGTTCACTCTAGTGAATAGTCCTCTCTCATGCTGTGTCAGAGTTGGTCTGTGTGACCAATAACACATGGAAGAAGTTAAAGTATATTACTTCCAAGATTAGGTTATAAAAAACATGACTTCCATTCAAGTGTTCTCTCTCTTTCTCTCCTCACTATTCCAGGGGAAGTCAGCTACCATGTCAATGAGCACTCCTATGGGGAGACCCATGTGGCCAGAAACTGAAGACTCCTACTGGCTGCCATGTGGGTGAAGTTGGAAGTGGATCCTCCAGCCCCAGTGAAGCCTTCAGATGAGACTGCAGCCCCAGGCAACAGCTTGACTGCAACCTCATGAGAGACCTAATGAGCAGCTAAGCCACTCTTGGATTCCTGACCCCGAGAAACTGCATGAGATAGCAAATATTTATTGCTTTTAAGATGCTATGTCTTGGGACAATTTGTTACACTGCAAGAGATAACCAATACATGATGCTATCAAGTCAGTGTGATTGTAATAACAGAGATACTCAAACTGGGAAACTGCTAAGCAGATTATGATATATTGTCTTGAACTCATGGATAATTATTTTTAAAATTACAAGCATTTTTGTGTTTTCCCTATGCATGTGTATATAAAATGACTTGAGAAAACTAAAGTGCAGATATATGTACTAATTAAACAATATAGAAAGTATGCATGTATGCATTTTCTCAAAGATCACTGAAAATTTGGAATGAAATAAATAGTTATCCTTACTCATTTCCTGGACTAGTTTTAAATATACAGAACTATACAAAGTAAGAAAAAAATCTGCACATATAAACTGCAAATGCACTATTTAATGTGAATGGTGAATGCTAAAGATAGTAACACCATGACCTGACATTGCAGAATGGGGGAACTGATTTCTCTCCACGAATAATTGTGGTAGATTAATGGAGGCTTTAAAACCTCTCTGACACTCCTTGCACCAAGAGGTAAGAGGTATTTTGCCTCCCTTTGAATTCAGGCTTATTAATGGCTTGTTTGGTACCAACAGAAGTTACTGGAAGTGAAGACATGTGGCTTCCAAGGCTGCATCAGACCAGCTTCTGCCTGGTTCATGTGGGACACTCATTCTGAGGGAAGCCACCTGTCATGTTGAAAGTCTACTCACATGCTGCAAAAGCCATGTGTAGACACCAACTGCTATCCACGTGGGTGAGGCAAGTGACTCCCAAATGAGAGCTGCCAAGCTGAGCCCTTCCCAAACGCCTAAGCCACAAAGCTGTGAACAAAATAAGATAGCTTCCTATCACTGAGTTTTCGGGAACGTGCTAAACAGCCATAGTAACATAGTAACCAGAGCAAGACTGATTTTTAAAATGGTGCCAATTCTCATCTATCCCGATATCCATACTTTTCACTCTAAGACATTGAGAAGCAGAGTTTCTTTCCTCACTTTTTGAATCTGGGCTGGACTTGTGGCTTGCTCTGATGCGCAGAGAAGAAACGGTGTGCTGGTTTTGAGCTTAGGCCTCATATAGCCTCTGCCTTTCCACCCTCATAATATTCAGGCACCACTGAAAGAACAAGCCTAGATTTGTCTGTTGGAAGATGAAGGACCATGTACAGGTGAGCTGACTCATCCTCGCTACTCCCAGACCAATCAGATGGGGAGTCACAACACATAGGTAAGTCCCCCAGGCAAGATTAGAAGAACTATGCAGCTGACCCATAGATCATAAGCAATAATCAATGTATCTTTTTGTATGCCAGTGAGATTTTGTGGTTGTTTGTTACACAGCATTACTATGGCAATAGATAGCTGATATAATCATCACATTAAATCAATGTCTTTGATAAACTGGTGTACCTTTCATAAAACTTGAAAATGCCAGCTTGGAAAAAACTCAATAATGTCACCTTACATATGTCAATTTCTTTTATGATCTGATGCAGGTTAATTAGTATACAACACTCTCAACTTTCTTTGTGAAATTCGTTTGTATTTTAGGTGATTATCTATAACTCATAATGATAGATAGGAAGGGATACTATTTGAGAAGTAATTTTAACACCAGAGTCATGTTCACTGGCAAGGCATGGTACTGGTAGTAATAATTTTATAGGCTTAAAAAAAATTGCTCTTCCTCTTTGGTGGCACCTCCTATTGTAGCTTTAGGGATTGTAGAGAGAAAAGAGAGTTGAGCCCACCTCCCGAAAGGCCAAGGCCAGAACTACCCTGGTACTTACTTTGACCCTGCATTGCTTGGCCGATGGGCAACAAGGTTCAAACAGAACCAAATAGCAGGGTGGATTTTACCCACATAATTTTCCTAATAATAGCCATGCAGTAATTATGTGCATGGCAACTATGTACCACACTACGTGGGGATCTATTTAAGTAACAGAAATGGAAATCTCTACATACAATACTTATTACTCATAGGAAAAGACAAACTTAAATACTATTTACATCAATTCAGATAATGCACTACGACTAAAGCCAATAGCAAACCATATAATGAAGTGTTGAAAGAACATTTTTTAAGCCATATTTCTGGCCTTTATTCTAATCCTGATCTATGGGAGCTTACCAAAAATTTCCAAAGGCGACTATAATTCTAAGCAGGCTAAAAATATATTGCTACTCAGTCCACTCTCTTCCTAACCTTTTAACCCCATGATGGTCAGCCATAATGTTCAATACTGTGGTCAGAGTCCAAAAGTTTTAATGTTCAGCTTACTTCTGGCTACTGGGTTTTCTCTTCTAGCTACTAATTTAACCCAACTGCATCCTGAAATTGACCTTGGTAATGCATTTTTAAAATATGGGAAAAACAGATAAGATGGCTCTGTCTCCCCCCGTCCTCCGCTTCTTCCCACTCAAACTGATACCAACTTTCTGTACACGATACTGTTGCAGCTGCCAATTTGTATCCAGCAGCAGAACTGGGGTGAGGATGGATGTATACACACACTGGGCTGAACAATGTAATATTTAAATAAAAGATTAAGACAAGAGCTGGAATAATGCCACAGGGCAGTACCTGTGAACTGGAGACTAAAATGTGGCTTTGGACAAAGTGGCATTTATGGTGTCTTCCAACCCTGAGACTCACTGATGGGTATCTACACAAATGGCAAAGGTATTTAAAAGAAAGAGAAGCTTCCAGCAGGTTGAGATAATCTGAAAATGTAGGTGTGCTAGAAACAATGATACCCCAGAGGCAATCCGCGTACCTAGCTCCCAGTTTCTTCTTTCCAAATACCATTCCCAGTTCTGTTTCTGCTAAGAATATAGAAGACTGCCAGAGAATGCCACTCCCACCCTAACAATAAGAAAAACGAAAGCGGATAATCCACAAAATCATAACTTTTTGAGCCTGTTAGTGTTGAGATAGAAAGGCAACCACGTGAACTGACTTCCAAAGGGCACCATGCACCTCTGAGAAAGAAAAGACACAAGCACGGTTTCAGCTTTGACAGTGTGTGGGAGAAAGAGGTGGCAGCAAGAAAAGCAGGTAAGGAAAAAAAAACATGAAGACTTGAAGAAACTCTGTGTGGGCAGGGGTGACAGATTAAGACTTCTGAGATCCCCAAACATGAGAAGTCTGTCCCTGCTTCCAACTCTTTTTCCACAGGACTATAACTCCCCTGAGAAACTCTGAGGACAAAGCCAAAGGCCCGAGTGACCTGTGCTCAGGACATAGGCCCTGCTGAGGTTTGAGCTGGGGACAGGAGACTCCTGACAAGCCCATCTGCACTTCAGGCCTGGCTTAAGTACAAGGTGATGATCAGTTGTCAACGAGGGACAGTGTCTTAGTCAGCATGAGCTGCTATAACAAAATATCATAGACTGGGTGGCTTAAACAACAGACATTGACTTCTCACCATTCTGGAGGCTGGGAAGTCCAAGATCAAAGGGTCAGCAGATTCAGTTCCTGGTGAGGGCTCTCTTCCTGGCTTGCAGATGGCCACCTTCCCACTGTTTCCTTACATGGTGAAGAAAGAGAGATCTGGTGTCTCTTCTTCTTCTAATAAAGGCACTAATCCCATCATGAGGGCTCCATCTCCATGATTTCATCTAAACCTAATCACCTCCCCAAGGCTCCACCTCCCAATGTCATGACATTGGGGGATGAAGCTTCAACATGAATTTGGGGAGACATGAGAACATTTAGTCCATAGCAGATGGTACTAAATCCAGCCCATATCCCAACCCTTCTTTGATTTACATCAAACAAAAGCCATCTGCTGCTGGGGAGAGAGAAACCTGCCCACATTCCACACCTGACTTTGCTTCAGCATGAGACAAAAGCCATATGCTACTGGGAGGGGGGCAAGAAATGCTCCCACTCACCTATCCCCATCCCAGGTAAAGGGTGGCCGCTGCCAGGCAGGAGTAGAAAACCCACTCCCCTCACAAGTGGGCAAAAGCCATCTCTCCCGGGAAGGGACTCATGTTTAGGATCCTACACTGGAAAAAATATTTTAAGAAAAGTAAAGGTAAGAAAGCATTTGCCTGTGAGAGTGGAGGAACAGGGTGTCTGTTGCTCTTGCTGTTCCCAAAGCCACAGGACATAAGAAACTAGGTAAGAAAAGTGAATGTCCCCAAGGAGACACGAGGCTCCCTCAAGGCCTGCTTGGAGTACCCTTTCTGTGAGTGGACACCCACTGATTCCAGCACGAATGCCCCTCACTCCTCTCCACTTTAGAACGCCCATGGAAGCTCCAGCCACCTCCAAAACAAGGGTGCCTGTCCTTGGATGTCTTAGCCGTATCACTGATATTTGTGACCCCAACTAGCCCCAGCCCTGTCTCCATCCTGGCTTCCCCACCGGCTTCCGTTCATTGCCCACGTTTAAGTATTCATCGACCAGGGTCAAAGTCCAGTTCTGTGAACAAGGCGGCGTCTTGTTGCTCCTTTTTAGATGATTTCTTCTCAGCTAGAAAGTGAGTTCAGGGGGCTTATTCCCATTCCCTTCTGAAGCCTTTAAAACCGTGGCATCAGTAGATATTCACACCTGACAACTTCTTGTTATATCACAAGTATCCAGGGTGAGTCTGCAATCCCTTTCAGATATACAGACACATCCCAAGCTGGTTACAGGATACCCTATCACGATTTCCCAATATGAAAATACAGCCTTTCCTTCTTGCTTCTTACCCAATCCCCCTAAACACCCTTGCTGAAGAAATCTACAGATATATCTGTAAATGTATCATGCAGTGTCTCACCCTGAGCTCCCCCTGGCACAGTTCATCTTACTGATCCAGCCCCCTGTCGCCTCACTCCTGACCTGCTTGCTGACCTTCTAGAGGGAAGAGAGAGGAAAACTGGTATTTACTGCACACATACTAGGCAAATACACATTCCATTGCTATAACTTCATTATTATCCCTCAAAAGAAACAAAAGCTCAGGGAACTTGTAAATGACCAAGTGGTTGATAAACGGAGAACTGGGATTGAAACCACTAACCCCATAGGCCTGGCTTTTTCCTCCCTTCCTTGATGCCTCCTTTGAAGGCCTGAAGAGGTAAGGGTAATGAGATTAGGTAATGTGGGGGAAGCTTAATCAGATGTATTTTTTCAGTTTTCTATCCAAGTCACTTTCACCAATGCATCAGTAAAGGGGCGAATGCTTCCCACTCTCTGCAGTGGATGGAGAAACTGACCAGACCCGTAAGAGAGGTATTTTCTAGGCTTTGACAAAGTAACTCTCTCTCTTTGCAGGGATTTTTCATTTGCTTCACTCCTTTATACCTTAGAAACTCGAATACTTAGCTATTTTCAATACACAGAGATTAACAGAGAAATAAAAAGGAAACTGTTTTAGTTTAATGTCCCCTCCAGAACTCCTATTAATTGAATTGCCACATTAACAGTGTTGAAAGGTAAGACCTTTAAGAGGTGATCAGGTCATGGGGGCTCTGGCCTCATGAATAGGCTAATGCTGTCATAGTGGGAGTGGGTTAGTTATCAAGGGAGTGGGTTTCTGATTGAAGGATGAGGGCGGCCCCTCCCTCTCTTGCTCTCTATCTGATGTACTTGCACCTTCACTATGTTTTGATGCAGCTAGAAGGCCCTCACCAAATGCAGCCCCACGATCTCGGACTTCCCAGCCTCCAGACCAGTGAGTCAGCTCAGGCATGCTATTACAGCAGCAGAAAACAGACTAAGATAAAAATGAATTCGAAAGGCACAGGGGCCAGGTGCAGTGGCTCACACCCGTAATCCCAGCATTTTGGGAGGCTGAGGTGGGCAGATCACTTGAGGTCAAGAGTTCAAGACCAGACTGGGCAACATGGTAAAACCCCATCTCTAGTAAAATACCAAAAAAAAAAAAAAAAAAAAAATTGCCAGGCACAGTGGTATGTGCCTGTAGTCCCAGCTACTTTGGAGGCTGAGGCAAGAGAATTGCTTGAACCCAGGAGGCAGAGGTTGCAGTGAACTGAGACCCCACCACTGCCCTCCAGCCTGGGTAACAGAGAAAGACTGTCTCAAAAAGAAAAAAAAGAAAGAAAGAAAGAAAGGCATAGGAAAGATAAATCCTTTTAAGTTTCAAGACTAAGCCTGGATGGTGATCACTTTTAAAATAATACAGCCATAAGGCAAATGCCTGAAGATTAGTCTGATTTAGTATGAGTCTACAACAACCAAAAGGTGAATCCAATTCAAGATTCTCCTCAAAATTCAATTTGAATAACATGGTTCAGGTTATAAACAGTAAAGCACTGGCTACTTTCAAACTAAGCAGTAATTATACTATATATATATCAACAAAAGAAAAAAAAGTGTTCCTTTGATTTCTCAAAATGTATATTCAGGCCAGCAAAGAAACTGGTCCTCCCAGTTCCTGTAAATCTGAGTGCACATCTTCTTCTTCCCCTGGAATAAGCTCTAGTACATCTGCAAAGATAATAGAAAAAGACAAAGAGTTGCTTAAGAGCACCTAAGGTAGAATTCTGCAGTTAAAGTCTCTATTCACTGGCTCCATAAAGTTTTTTAGTAGAGATAAGAATGTAAAAACATGTTTTGAAGTTACAAAACGTGTGTTCTAACCTCCCTCATAATCTGGGTGTTCCAATCATTCGCCACTTTCAAGACACAGCAGAGTAAATTTAAAATTTCCAAAGTGCCAAATGATTTGAAGGCCTAGGAAAAGTTTAAGAAAATGAAACTTTAAAGCCTGTATTCTGAGTAGTGTTGGCAAATTACATCAACTTTCAATTTCCTCTCCAAATGTGAATAGCCTTAAAAAAAGAGGTACTCTCTATTCTGGGAAACTCATTCCAGAAATCCTCACCATTTTGTTGTCATTTTCACTTATAATCAAATGACCTTTTAGGACGCTGGGTTTAAAGTATACTTTTTCTCCCCTTTTTATGTCATGACTTTTCTACATACCCTTTAGAAGAAGAACAAAACAAAACAGAAAAACTTCCATGAATTTTCCAACATCTCAGGCTTTTTCCAGTTGACTTTGGATAGTTGATCATGGAATCAAAACTTCAGGAAGATTATTCATTTCCTATTCTTTTTCTAATTAACATGATTTATGAACATTTCTACACAATGTAACAAACACTGAAATATTTCTTGTTCAGAATCCCATGAAGACATTTATATCAACAACCAAATTGCATAATGACTTTGGGATACTGAAGAATATCCTCCAAATGTGAAATTGGAAATAAACAAAATTATATGGGAAGAAAAATGTGAAGCCCTTAGCTCTACAGAATGGTCTATTTTATGTACATGTGTACATCAACCCTCAAATACAGAATTTTCATCATGCGATACTCAAAAAAATATGCAAACATGGAGGGACAGCACGCTGGAGAAATACTGTATGTAAAAGAATTTTATACATTTTGCAAGTAATTTTTCATTTTATGAACCATACACATATATACGTGGCTTATAAAATGAAGTATATTTATTTATGTTTATATATTTATATATATATTTACATATAAAAATAGTAAGCACACCAACAAAGTGCTTAGTAATTACAATTTCATATATTTCCCATTAAATAATGATTTTTTTGAGTCTGAACTCTGATTTCAAAATAATAGGAAATCACTTACATTTGCAGTATATTATATTCTCACATAATCCTTAAAGACAAATTAGTTTTTAATACTCATTAGAAAACAAATGACAAAATTCCAGCTGTGACTTCTCCCCCGAAACACACTTCCAGAAAGCCTCGCCCATTTAGGGAGGAAATGTAAGGATGGCACATACATGGTGAGGCTGTTTACATGGGACACTCATTAATTAAGCCTTGTAAACACGCAGAGGAGCACCAGGCCACTTCACCCTTGCATAGGGCACTGCAGTCACCACAGTGGCCCTCCAGCAGGTGCAATAAGAGGGGCCCATGACCCCTCTCACATGCACACAGTGCAGACAGGTCACAGAGGATACAGAGCTGAGAGGGGAAAGGGGAACATCTAGAAGGCATCATCTTGCAGGGAGGGTTTACAAACATGATCAGCTATAAACTCCTGAATGTGAAGAGAAGGACCGTTTCCCTCCCTCCATCTCTGAGATCAGAGCATTCTAATATTGGCCACTTCAACTGACTTGCTGATGTGACAGTGACTAAGAGATTCATACAAGTCACGTCCTGAGTTGCAGGAGTTTTTCAAAAGGAGGCTAGTTGCCCTGTTTTCAGTTCCTGCATTTCCCTCATTTCTTTTATTTATTCATTTAACAAACGTTTGTGGAGTCCTTATGTACCAGGCCATTGTAGGCCCTGAGGATACAGTGGAGACAAAACCCAGACATATTCTCTGGCCTCGTGAAGTGCATAATCAAGTAGGCGAGATGATGGAGTTCTAGGAAGGAGTTTAACAGGCAACTCAGGCAAGACTCTCCTGAGATCCGAAGGACAAATAGGGATTAAGTCATGTCATGAGAACTTCCTACGGTGAATATCGCATGTGCAAAGGTCCTGCAGCAGGATGTAGCACGGCAAAATCAAGAAGGCCTGTGTGGCCAGAGCCAGGACACCAAGGTGAGGAATGATGGAGAAGCAAGAGGGGCAGGTAGGGTCTCCTCAGCCACACTGAAGGAGTTCTGAGAGTCAGGGAAAACCACAGAGGGTTTGCAAGCAGGGTAGGAGAGGTGTGGGAGCTGGGAGGCTTAATCTGATTTCCATTTTGGATATTCTGGCTCCAGAGTAGAGAACATTCAGCATGAAACCTGAATAGATACAGGTAAGCTAGTTAGAAAACTACTACAGAAACCTAGGGGAGAGAACTCTGTGGCTTCTATAATGTTGTTAATAGAGGAGCTGCATAGAAGTAATAACACTTAAGAGACATTTCAGAAGTAAAGTCATCAGGACTAATGATAGATTGTGTGTAAATTTCTGTTAGGGGTGATGCCCAAAAATGAATATGGACTGTGGCCCATATAGAGAAGGAAAACTAGGTCTCTAGAATATCCCAGAAATGGTTAAGAATCAGGAATCAAGATCTTATATTTGGTTTGATACCATGCCTAAGGTTTCTTTCTTCTCTTTCCAAGAAGGAGAGTAGAAATGGATTGAGAAGGAGTAGATGGGAGGGAGAATTATTCTTGATTCTAGGGAGATTCTATGAATCTACAAAGTACCAGGCTTCACTGGCAGAAAATACTATAATCTGAAAAATCAGCAATTGCAATAGTATCATCTTATTCCACAGACTCTAAAATCAGAACTCCAGCCCCTGCCACAGAACTTATTGGGAAGACACATTCTCTAATGATAATAAAAATAATGATAATAATAAAAATGTTCATATACATTACCATTATCAATAATCTAAAATAATTACCTTTTATTGAGAGCCTTGTACGAGACAATATAACAGGCACGTTTCGTCCTTACAAAACAATGAAGCTCAGAGATGTTGAATCAAAATCTGTGCTAGCAAGGGAACCAAAATAGCCTCCTTCTGGGTCTACCATTCTGCTCCAAGCTCTGAGACCCCCTTCACAATTTCAGTTCTAAAATTGTTCTTGCCTATTTGGGTAAAGGGATATGTTTACTCCTGAGAATGCCTTGGTCTCCTTGAATTTCTTCATGCTTCCCAAGCATAAAACCTGGGACAATACATTAGCATTTCCTCCCTCCCTGGCTCTCAATTCTCATCACTTACAAATGTGGCTGTAGTCAAGAGCCAAGAGAGTGTATGTAAAATTCTCCATATGAGAAGGAGAGAGCAAAAGAAAGGGAAAATGAATAATTGTGCAATTTGAAGTGATCTCTGAGGCCCTTAGTCCCTAACTTTGAATTGGGTTGGTGCAAATAATCTTTCCTACTCATACTTTTATGCCCAGATCCATCATAGTCTTGCCCCATTGAGCCTTAAATAAACTTACATATTCACTGTGTTCTCACAAGTAAAAATATAAGATGACAAAAAGTTAATTTCAAAAATATGACAGATGGTTTATTCTTGATTTGCTGATTTATTAAATTCTATCTAAACTTTGAAAGTAATTCATCTTTGGAAGAACTATTACTGCTTGGGGTTGGGGGGAAGCATTGTGATGATGTCTTAGGTTAGGTTTCCTAGAAGCAGAGTCTAAGATGGGAATTTGGATGCAGTTCTTCAGAGCAGCAGCAGCTATGAGCCTTAGCAATCTACACTCACCGGCACTGGGCAATGGAGGCATTTGCCCAGCCTGGGGACTTGGGCAGGATATCAACGACATGCACTACAGGCTGTTTTTACAACGTGAACTTGCTTTCAGTATATTAAGTGTCTGTGAGGTATTATGTACTCTCTTCCTTTACAGAGGAGAAAACTGAAATTTAAGAGTGCAAAGCCAGAGAAACAGTTAGCAGAACCAGTACTTTAACCCAAATCTTCAAACGTCAACTTCTATTTATTTGGCCTGACAGAGTCAACCTGACAACCTGGAAACTCTCCCAGGAAAAAATACATAGAAATGTTGGATAAAATATAATAAACATCCTATTACAAGCTTGGTTGGGCTCAGAGAGAGAATGGGATATGCCAGGGGCCAAAAAGAAAAGGGAGGGCGATTGCTAAGCATGAGCTGATGCTCAGGAAGCCCCAGGGGAATGAGGGTGACAACCCAGGAGCTTGGAAGTTGATGGCCAAAGAGGGTTGAGGGTTTAATCTTGGCTGCAAAAATGGAGTGAAATGAGAAGCAAGTACTTCCCATAAAAGAGAGATGGTCCCAAGCCTACCACACTCTGCAAGGATGCTGGCCTCAGTATGGGCTTTGGGTAGAAAAAGAAAGAAAGAAAAAAGAAAAATTCTCCCAGAAAATTCATAACTGGAAGTTGACTATCATTTGGGTTGTGAAAGAAAATCTACCCTACCATCTAGGAATCCTCATGAAAAGGGATTAACATAAGCGGTCTCAGATCAAAGTTGTCTTGGGGCTCTTGTCAGAAGTGAACACTAAAACATATCTGTAGATAAACACCCTTCACCAGACCCCATGAAATCCCACAGATGAAGTACACTGAAGATTAATCCACAAATCAAAGCTATAAAATACCTCAAGGGGGAAATATCCACTGAGAATGCATCAATAGACACAATAAACAGCAAAACTAGATCCTCATGTTCTCAAAACCCAAATGTTCTTTCTACTATTTAACTTCCAAAAGACTAAACTAATAAGGCAGCTTCACTCCTGATCAACTTCATTGATGGAGTTGCAAGCTATGCTCCAGTTCATTAATTTCAAAGATCTATTAAGCTTGTCAAAAACGTTGCTGTTAGAATTTGATTTTAAGAGAAAGGTGGACATGCTCCTCTAATTCCTAAAAAGAAAGGGATTTACCAATATCTTTCTTAGATAATTTAAATGTAGACGCAGCCAGAGGCAAGCAAGTGGAATAGTTTTCTTCCTGAATTCCCTTAGGGTTTTAAGAGTCCATGAGGATTCCTCTAGAGCCACGCGTCTCCAAAAGCTTTCCAAAAAAAAAAAAATCTGATCTGAAAATGTTATGCAATCATTGGCTGTAATCAAAAAGAGGGTGGATGAGGAGGCTGCATTCTGTGCCAACAAAAACAGTAACTATGTAAGAAAAACCCAACTCCTTTGTTTTCAGCAATCCCTCTAATTTTGAATCACAGATGATGCAAATATACCTTGCAAAAATCTAAAGTGGCCCATTGTAAACAAATATATAATCACTCCTGGTAACCAGTAACACAGGTCATAGACAATAGCCCAAAGTCTCATACCATAAGACAGCGACGTTTTCCAACTGAAACTCAAAGCCAGATTCTTAAAAAAATAAGGGAGAAAGGAAGTTCTTTTCCTGCATAAAAAGATTATTTCACTGATTTTCAGTGCTTTGCAATAATTAAGGACAAAAGATGGGGGAGGAAGAAAGATGAAGTAAAAATGTGAAGCAAGGGAAAGAAAGGAACCTTCAGTTCTGACTATGATACAGGCCCTGTGTTCAGTGATTTGCAAACAGTATTTCAGTGAATTCTCACAAAATCCTTATGAGGCTGGCTTCTGAACCAGACTTACAGATTTAAAAACCCAGTGAGGGTCAGTAACTGCCCACAGAGCCACTGAGGAAGAGCCTTATCCACGTCCTTCTGATGCCAAAGCCCAGAATTTTTATTAGACTTTGCTCATAAAATCCATATTCAAATTAAAGGCTCATGGAAGCTAGGAAAGAAAAGAATCTTCCTCATCAGGATGCAGACAGCTCTCATATTCACCTTAGGGTTTGCAATTTTAATGTCAACTATTTTTATATTGGCACCTGACAAATTTAATAGCATTGATATTGGTTAAAACACAAGAGAGTGAGAGAGATGGGGCAAGAGGGAGCGAGAGAGAGAGTTTTCCTCTGATAACTCATTCTATTTCCCTATACAGGCCAAGATTAAGATCCAAAATATATTTCACAATGAACACCACCACCAATCAAAAGAATGCCAGCAATATTTTGCATATAGGCACAGTAAAGGAATTAAGTACAAACTTCATCAGCTTCTAGGTACTTTCTGATAAGAGTGTGTATACAGATAGCAACTGCAGTAAAAGAGAGATAAGAAACTGGTAAGAAAAAAAAAAGAGAAAAAGGGAAGGAGGGAGGGAAGGGGGTTGGAAAAGAAAATGAGTGACAGAGACCTAAGAACAGATAAAAGAAGAGGCAAACTAGGACACGCTTTTTCTTAAATGGTTTAAGTAGGGAAGGGTGCAAATACCTTCCCTGAGCAAGAAGGAGCCCCTGAGAGTGGAGTTTTACCACTCAGCTGCTGGGAACCACCATTTCTTCCACCTTATCAATGCTCCCAGATAGTATCTATTAACTGACCACTTTGGGCCAAAAACCTTGCTACAATGACTGACAGACATAACGGAAAGCACACAGTTGCTCTGGCCGTCAGGGAGCTGAGTGTCGATTTGTGGAGATCCACCTTGTAAGCAAATAACTCCCCCATCCCACGACTCGGAGAAGTCGTAGTGTGTGACCATGGTAAATCACTACCTTAACCTGGGACGTCTGCCCACCTTTCCTTCATTATCCAAACCTACCCACATTTTAAAGTCTTTATTTAAATCCTATCCCCTGGCCAGGTGCAGTGGCTCACACCTGTAATCCCATAACTTTGGGAGGCCGAGGCAGGTGGATCATCTGAGGTCAGGAGTTCGAGACTAGCCTGGCTGACATGGCAAAACCCTGTCTCTACGAAAAATACAAAAAGTAGCCAGGCATGGTGGCACATACCTGCAGTCGCAGCTACTCAGGAGGCCGACGCAGGAGAATCGCTTGAACCAGAGAGGCAGAGGTTGCAGTGAGCTAAGATTGCACCACAGGACTCCAGCCTGGGTGACAGAGCGAGACTTCATCTCAAATAAATGGATGAATGAATGAATGAATCCTATCTCCTCCTGCATTGCTTTTCCTGACCATTCCAAGCCTCGGTCATTTCCCTCTCCTCCTAACACTCAGAGTAACACGTGTTTATGAGCGCTGACTCTGAGCTAAGCACCTTCAGCAGTGTTTAGCCCCAGTGAGCATTCCTTCTCAAAGCTCTCCCCTTCCCAGGCCCCCATAACATCACTGTCCCGGTTGTCCTCTGGCATCTGTGTAGGCTCATCACTTAAATGTGAGTGGTCCCCAAGGATCCAGCCTTGGTCCTCGTTCTCACACTGGCTTCTTAGGCTCCTTTATCTGCATCCCCTAATTTACACGGCACTCACGCTGATGACTCCATAGCTTCTATCTCCAGAACACAGCATGCTCCTGGGAGCCTGATCTGAACCATCAGATCCGACCATCTACTCATCATTTCCTCTGAGACAACCCAACCCACCTGCACCACAAACTCAGTATTCCCCAAACATAACCTGTTAGCCTCTCTCCCGTTCCCCACCACTAAGCCCACTCCTTTTCATGTATTAGCAAATGGGGAAACAGAACCAATGAAATCCCTTCTTTCTAAAAGTGGCCACTCCTCCCCTTGGCTCTGAGGGAAGCTCAAAGCTGAGCTGTGTAGTGTAGACGCACCCCCAAGTCCACCTTCAATCTACCAAGCCCAGGAGAGTCGCATTCTCTAATGTCCCATTCTGCTTCCATCATGTGCCTGCTTGGTGAGGGCTCTTTTCTTCTCTGGGCTGGACTATTCCTACATCTGCCCCCAGCCTCCACCTCAGTCTCTTGCATACCATTTCCCTGATGCTGGCTTCAGGGAAAACACTCTAAGAGTCAAGCCTCACCACGTTGCTCACCTACTTCAAATGGTTTGCCATCCATTAGGATGATAGCCAAACTCCCAACCCCTTAATGGAGTACACAGGTGTGCTCTTTACAAACCTGCCACTGCTTACCCATCTGGCCTCATCATTTACCACCACCCCTTCCCTCGTAGCACCCATCCCTCTATCCACGAGGCTCTGGACACATTAAATGGTCAGCTGTTCTCAATATCATCACACTGATCTTCTCACTCATTGTTCTTCTTGCCTGAATTGCCTTCCTTCCCTCCTTCCTATCAAAAACTCCTCCTCGTCCTTCAAAACTCAATGCAAATATCAACTCCTCTGAGAAGCCCTCCATGTTTATTCCAACCACCAGCCCACTATGCTCCCACGGCATCCTATGGATACATTTTTCCATCACTAGCCTTATCACTGTGTACTCTGAACACTCACTTACCTCATTGTCTTCCCTTCAGAACAGGTGCTGAATAATTTTAGACTTTGTAGTCCCAATTCATGCATACCACAAGGCCTAGCACATAGCAGGTGTTCCATAGAAGTTTGTTGAATAAATCAAGAACTTATTAGGACTGTTTTTTGACATGGGTCTTTGTTTTTCCAACGCATTGACCTTTGATTCATTTGTAAGAATTAAAATATATAAAGCATCATATAAAATTGTGCTATTTATTATTTTGTTGTTACTGTTGCTTTTGTGGGGTTGGTTTGGTTGTTTGTTTTTAGAGACAGGGTCTCATTCTGCTGCCCAGGCTGGAGTGCAGTGATGTGATCAGAACTGACTGCAGCCCCAAACTCCTGGGCTCAAGTGCTCCTCCCACCTCAGCCTTCTGAGTAGCTGGGGCTGCAGGTGCATGCCACCACACCCAGCTGACAGTGCTTTCTAAACTGTTAAGAATTATCATAGGAGTCTGGGCACAGTGGCTTACACCTGTAATCTCAGCACTTTGGGAGGCCGAGGCGGGTGGATCACTTGAGGGTATTAGTTTGAAACCAGCCTAACCAACATGGTAAAACCCCATCTGTACTAAAAACACAAAAAATAGCTGGGGATGGTGGTGGGCACCTGTAATCCCAGCTTCTCGGGAGGCTCAGGCAGGAGAATCACTTGAACCTGAGAGGCAGAGGTTGCAGTGAGCTGAGATCACACCATTGCACTCTAACCTAGGTGACAGGGCAAGACTCCATCTCAAAAAAAAAAAAAAAGAATTATCAGAGAAAGTTGGTTTTTAAAGAGCAACAATGCAGGGTGACGAGAGCCTATACTGGGGAAGCAGGTGTACCTGGGCTTCCTTGAAGCCTAAGGGGTATCAGTTTTCACTTCAGCTTCACGCTCTCCCTTCCAGCTCTTTTTTTTTTTTTTTTTTTTTTTTTTTTTTTTTTTCTCCCAGGCTGGAGTGCAATGATGTGATCTCAGCTCACTGCAACCTCTGCCTTCCAGGTCAAACGATTTTCCTGACTCTGCCTCCCGAGTAGCTAGGATTACAGGTGCCAACCACCACGCCCAGCTAATTTTCATATTTTTAGTAGAGGCGGGGTTTCACCATGTTGGCCAGGATGGTCTCAAGCTCCTGACCTTGTGATCTGCCTGCCTTGGCCTTCCAAAGTTCTGGGAGTTCCTTCCAGCTCTTAACCTATGATTTGATTTATAAAATGTCAACCTATATACAATTATCCAGAAACGTTTCTGTTATCAACAAAAGTTCTGTATATAAAACTTCAACTTATATACAATTATCAAGAAATGTTTGACCAAAATCCTACGTCCCTTGTTGGTGTACGGACAAATATACTGAAATAAAGGGCAAAGTCCCATGTTTCTCATCTCACTCCTCATCCTGGAGAGGATAAGGATTCCAAACCACCCTTCAGTTTCTTGGGCTGTGAAGCTGCACGGAAGCAGTCTGCCCGGGCATCTCAATGGGAATTTTGGTGTCCTGTCTTGTTCGTTGAATGATTAAACCACAGTTACTTTAGGTCTAAACAAGATTAACTAAACGATAAATATTTTCCTGGGGATAGCATATGCAGGTGTAGTTAAAAGCCAACCTTTTGTTCTGCTTATAATAAACTGTCTCTGAAAATAAAACAAAATTAATGGTTGTTTATCACTTTAACCGACCCATAAGGAATCAGCAAAATAAATGAGTCAATATTGTTACATGAACATTTATCACACCTGACATAACAGATATATAAATCAAGCCTGTGTCATGGTTTTAGAGCTCTGTTGGAAGGCAAAAATACATAATCTCAGCAAAAATGCAAGATTTTAGAGCAGATTTTAAAGCATGGACTACAGACCCACGCCCATCCCACCACCCTACTGGAAGAAGCTAGTTTACCTAAGGGTATAGTTGCTTTTTTAATTTTAGTCCCTGGGTAAAACATGGCAGGCATTAAGAGGACTTTTTGCATACACAGTAGAGAAAAAAGCTTTTTAAGACTTAGTAATGGGCCCTGCCCAAAACCTACTCTTTAAGAAAACATGTTCCCACTAAGTCCAAGAAATCAAACAAGGAGACACTTTGTATCACAAATCAGAAGCACATCTGCCATGATATGCAGGTGCTCGTGAGCAAAGCCCAGGCCAGGCAACATTTTAAGTGAATCAGCCAGGACAGGCCTCTGGCTGTCAGAGCAGTTCCCAAGTGCATCGAAGACCAGGCAACTGAGCCTCTGTCTCCGACCACACGTTGGTACCACAAGCTGGGGACACCCTCCTGGCGCTTCTCATTCAGCTCATACCTCCATCCCAAGCCTACTTCTCAAATATTTCTTCCTACAGCTTTGCAAAGTTTTGAAACTTAATTTTCCATGATGAAAAACATATTACAAATCCCATTACAGAAAATTACAGAAAGGATTCTTTGCAACTGGACCAGAAACAGAAGTCAGGAAACTGAAGATTGGTGAGGCGCTGCCTCAATAACAGTGCCCTTTAATATTTAAAAACAACATGAGTCAGTATTTAGTATGACTGACTGCCTTTCCTTAGGATGTGGAAAAGACAACGCAGCCCTCAAAGAGGCTGTGGACCTGTCTTCTTAACCGGTGAATGCTCAGAGATGAAAAGGAATGTCAAAAGGGTGAAGGACACCCACAGCTGTGTAGTAGAAACAGACGGTATAAGCTCCCCAACCTCCACACTTCATTAATTATTGCATGTGTTCCATTAAGTCTTCCGCTTATTCCATTAAGTCTTCCATGTATTTAAGGGCCTCAAATGAAAGATCTTCCACACAAAGCTTCGGCTAGTTCATCCGATGTTCTGTTTGTTATTTCACCTGACGTTCTTTCTGTACAAGCGGCTACTTCTGTCTGGCCAGAGCCAGGTAAGTGCTGTGGTTCTGGGGTCCAGCAAGCAACACAGGAACTAAATTTTCTAGCAATAGGCCTTGCTGGTCTCCCAGGAGGTCATCAACTATTTCTAATTGGGAGGACATTGACTTTTTTTAAAAAAGGTTGTCTATAAGATCATCATACCTCCTCGTCTAAAGCTGACAACACTTAGAAAAGGATTCTATATTTTTTAATCATCCCACTCTAGCATTTTTTACTATAAAAGCAGCTTCATTATAAATAAATTTCTGTTCACTGGAATAAAAAAGTAAGATACTCTCAAAATTCAAATCATGCAGTTACTAGAAGAAAAACATTGTCACCTGTTCTTCAGTCACAAGAGGTATAAGAAACTTGAAGGTGTTCTGAGGAAAGAGAAGGTTCATCTTGAACCATCAAACACCACTCACCTAAAAAATGTACACAATGACTCAAGAGTTTTCTAGAACATCTAATTGATATTCAACTTATACCTGTAACCATAACAGAGATAAAAACTATTTCCAATATGACAGCATCAAATAATTCAGGAAAACTGAAAGCATTCGGAAGAAATCTTATAATCAGCACTGGAAAATATAGAGGTGTAAGGGTGTGTTGGTACAACCACTCCAGAAAAAACAGAAATGTGTGCTGATATTAACCAAAATGATGTTCAGAGCAGCACTATCCAGAATAGTGTCAAACCAGAGACAACCCAAAAGTTCATCAAACAACAGTAAAATGAATGAAAGCAAGGTGGTATAACTCTGTAAAGCAGTGAAATTGAACAACCTGCAGCCAAAAGAAACAATATGAATTATTCACAAAAATAATGTTGAGCAGAAGATGCCACGAACCCAGAAGGACACATACTATATTATTCCAATTGCAGTCATGAGTCACATATACAATGGTGGTCCCACAAGACTGTAATAGAGCTGAAAAATTCCTATGGCTTAGAACTGTCATAGCCATTGTGGTGATGTAGCGCACTGCATTGCTCATCTCTTGGTGGTGATGATGATGTAAACAAACCTGCTGCACTGTAAGTCATATGGAAGTCTAGCACGTAACATTTCTCAAAACGTGTCCCCATCACTAAGCAGCACATGACTTCATTTAAAGTCCAAAAAAACAGGCACTCACCTCTGCAGTTAGAGGTGGTGGAGGGTGAGGAGGATGGGTTCTGGAGACCTGGCCTATCCCATTTGAGCTGGGTTTGGGCTATATAGGTGTACTCACTTTGTGGGAATTCAAAAAGCTGTCACTTATGATTTGTATATGTTTCTATATGTGTTTCACAAACACCACCCTTATTTTTTTTTTTACTTATTACAAAAGTAACTCCTATTCACTGTAGACTATATTTAAAATGCACATAAGAAAAAAAAATTACATGCTCATAATCTCATCACCCAGAGGTAACCACTGGCTACAGTTTTAGCGTAAGTATACAGGGATCATTCCCCATCACTATAATCTTGTTTCTCTTAATATTAAAACTCATTGCATGTCATTAAATGGTCCTTTCTGTCTTTCTCAACTGCTGTATCACAGTCATCTCATACACATACAGGATAATCAATTATTTAATTACTCCTTGCTTTCCTTGATATTTAGGTTGCTTATGCTTAATCATTATTGCAAGCAACGTTGTAAAAATCATAACTGTAGCTAGATCTTTGACCACAGCTATCAATATTTCCTTGAGATAAATTTTCTAAAGAATGTTTAGATCAAAGGATATGTAAAAAATTATCCCCAGGAGGAAGTTTTGCTAATTTACTTTCCTAACTGCTGTGTTTAAGAGTTCCTATTCATGTAACATTAATTTTTGAATGGTACAGCAAAAGACAGTTAAAGAAATGTTGTGTCAAACATTAAATTTTTCTCCCCCACTTATGGGATTTTTAAAGCAGATCCCAGAAAATGGCTAACGTTAAACTATATCATTTCCCATAAACTGAAAACCCCAGCGACATGAGACACACATCTCCGACTGAAACGTGAGCTCCCACAGTTTGGGGCAATATCCTTGAGCCACAAGCTGACAGCAAAAACGTGGCCAGAAGGATCTCATGTTCCCTTTCAGAAGATTTTTCAAAGTGTCTGGGAGACTGCAAAGTTTACACAGTTCATGGGCCCAGGGGACTTTGGGGTTTGTTGAGCACTAAAGCCTGGGGCTTGGTGTTAGCAGGAGAGCAAGACTGTGAGCCCTCATTGCCAGCCCGGGGTCAGCTCTGGATGAAGCGCAGCCTCTTGCTTTTTTATCATTTATGAAACTCACACAACTTGAATATATTTTGGTCTGCATAGTGCCAAGGATAAGTTACTCAAGGGTAGAAAATATTTTAAAACTCACATTAATGGGAAACATCATTCTCTAGGTCATCAGCAATAATCAATCCCAATATCCTAAAATTTTGTAAGATCAGAAAGAAGCAGAGAGATAGATCCATCTTCCCCTTTGAGTTACCTGCTGACTCCGAGGCTCTTATTCCCTCTTCTCAGACCCACTTTTCCCGCTTCCTCTGAGGATTTTGCAATCTCTTTCCTCTTGGATACTGCTTTCCAGAACCAAAGGTAGATTACACTATTTGAGAATGGGGTTTCCAGTCAAGTCTCCTAAAGTAAGTGTGCAAGGTTAGCTACACCATCCCGTATCACGTGATTGGCATGCTGGTCCTGACTTGCTCGACAATCACTTACGAGTTTTGTGTTAATAAATATGAGTTCCCATTTAATGCATAAGACTGGCAAGAAGAACACAGAAAACCCAAACTCCAGGATCCTGGTATGAAATTCCTGGATTTACATTTCTCCCTTATTGTTACTCTAGACAGACAGGAGGCAAGAGGAATTATTTACTATTTCCACCCCAAGAAAAACAGAAAATCTAGGACAAGTGGTCACAGGACTTAGGATAACAAGAATATTGTATTTAAATATGCTTCTCCTGGGTGCTTAGTGATCAGCACTGCTGCCAGCCTCGGGATTACAGAATAGAGCTCATGTTTGTTATTTTCCCCAAGAAGCAAATGAGTGGAAATACTGACCTTGAGTGGTACTCCTCCGACCCTATGCACTTCTTATGTGTTGTCCGCCAGTAAATGTAAACTACGGAAAACACGTGTAACAAAAATACATTTATTCACATGATAGTTTTAATATGGAAGATTGAAACACTGGGTCCACATTCTAGGAAACTATGATGGAAAGGCAATATTGAATTCTTACTTCTTCTCTATCTTTGTGACCAATGCTCATCCATGCATTGAGCAGTTTCTTAGCCTCGGCACTACCTACATTTGAGGCCAGATAATTCTTTCTTGTGGGGACTGTCCTGTGCATTGTAGGACATTTAGCAGCATCCCTGGCCTCTACCCTCTAGATGCCAGTAACAATCTCAAGACTCGAGACAAAGCCAAATGTCACCTGGGGAACAAAGTCACCTCTGTTGAGAACCACTGCACTCGAGGGAGTCAGAACGGTGGAGTCAGAAAAGCACTGGATTGAAAAAGGTTCTGGTCCAGATTCAGTAGTCAGCTAAATGTTACCCTGGTCACTGAGTGTTGTGAGATTCCATTAACGCATGTCCCTTTAACTGTTGCGCAGACCTTGAGGTAGAGAGGTGCATGTACTCAGATACCACCTGCAAAGGAGTGGAGATGTAGGAATGGGCAGAAAGAGAAGGCAGCTGCAACAGACCTCAGCCTGTCCCACAGGAGCTCTGGAACGGAGATAACCCATGGGAGTTGTCTCGGATTGATGCAAGGGGATCAGACCTTTGTATCCCCACATCAACCAGGCATTAGATGTGGCGTGCCCCAAGAGAAGAGGCATAACCTTAGGCAAGGAGGTTTTCTTCAGCACAGGGCACAGCACTCCTTCCAGGCTGAAGGAGGGACTCAGCCATGAGCCATCAGTAGCCATGCTCAGAAGCTGGCAGCCTGAGTGCCTCTCTGAATGGTGGCACACCACAGCATCCACAACAGTACCTGAGAAGTGCAGGGCTGACGTTCACCAGGCATGAGGTAGGATGTGGAGGTGATTCAAAATCAGATTCCCCAAGGAGGAATCCCGTCTACCCTTGGGCACACTGCCTTGACCTCATCTGAATCACTGGCCTCTTTTTCAGACCCTTGTCGTCTCTACTACTGCAGAAACAGCAAATACATAGTGAGGATTATTCTACATCTGACATCATGAGGCGCTGGAGATACAGCAGATGGCAAAACGGGGTCTCTACTCCCAAAAGCTTTCATTCCAGTTGGAGGCAAAGAAGAGCAAGGAGTGAGATTAGCACGGGCATGAAGGAATGAATCCGAGGTAACCACTCAATCCACCCGGCGAGGCTGTTGCCTGAGGAGGAGACACTGCATGACACTGTCAGGAAACTAGCTACAGGAGGCAGCTCGAGTCTGACACCGCTGCAAGAATAAGAAGACAGCAATGTGAATGCATTATTCCCAGAGAAAGAAAAAAGCTAAAGAAATCAGCTTTCCCAGACAAAAAGGATAGGCACTTAGCTGAACAAAAAAATCCTGAAATATTGATGACAGAAAAAAAAGCTGTTGATTTTCACTGACATGTGTGATATTTATTTATGAGTCTTCATTATGAAAATGATTTTCATTTTTGGCCAGGTACACTGGCTCATGCTTATAATCCCATCAATCTGGGAGTCTGAGACAGATGGATCACTGTGGTCAGGAGTTTGAGACCAGCCTGGCCAACACAGGAAAACACTGTACTCAAAATACAAAAAATAGCTAGATATGGTGGCAGGCATCCGTAATCCCAGCTACTTGGGAGGCCGAGGCAGGAGAATCGCTCAATCTGTGAGGTAGAAGCTGCAGTGAGCTGAGATCGTGTCACTGCACTGCAGTCTGGGTGACACAGTGAGACTCTTATCTCAAAAAACAAAAATATTTTCAATGTTGCATTATTTTCTTTTAACTGAATGATCAAAAACATTTATATAAATACTTTTGAATGTGTGTGTGTGTGTGTGTGTGTGTGTGTGTGTGTGTGTGATCTGCACAAGAGTTCTAGATCCTTGCTACTCAAAAGTGTGGTCCATATAGATGTTTCCATTGCATGCAGCTTCTAAGAAATTCAGTGGGGTTGGGTTGGGCCTGAGATTCTGCATTTCTAATAGTTTACAGGTGATGTGATGCTGCTGACTCACAGAATACATGTTGAAGAGGACACTTTCTAGATCATTCAGCTAAAATGGTTATTAAAATTCAAGTGAAGAAATAATTGAGCATTCTGGAAAGGAAAAGAAATATGGAAACAATATTGCACCAAGAAACTGGCAGCAAAGTGAACTCTAATTAAAACTTTCAGCAAACCAAAAGATATTTCCTTCAGCACCTAAGCGTAATTGCCACTAGATCTAAGACAACACTAAGTACGTATCATTCATGGGCAAGCATAGGTAGCTACATGGACTCTAGATGTATTATTTACAACATAAATACCACAAAACAAGACCTGGATAATATTATTCTGTGTGAAAATGGGCCAGCCCTTCACCACAGCATTTTCTTGAACTGAACTGGCACTCATAACCATTCACTTCAAATGTCAGAGCTTGGGGGCCGGGCGCGGTGGCTCAAGCCTATAATCCCAGCACTTTGGGAGGCCGAGGCGGGTGGATCACGAGGTCAAGAGATCGAGACCATCCTGGTCAACATGGTGAAACCCCATCTCTACTAAAAATACAAAAAATTAGC
>NW_016107656.1:1068141-1124309 GCF_001604975.1 Cebus imitator
AAAAAAAAAAAAAAAAAAAAAAAAAAAAAAAAAAAAACAAATGTCAGAGCTTGGCCCTTAAGTAAAAATAATTTGCTATAGGCATCATGTTGAGACCATTACTGAACATTTGTAATAAAGGAGTAAGATTTGATCTTAAAATAAGTCAAAGGTCATTAGAGTCAAAATTAGTTGAGTTTCTCTTGACAATCTTATTCTAGATGCCTGGCATCATTCAAGGATTTTATCCTTCCCTTAAAAATTAAGAGCTCTTACGGCGCATTATAAGTCAGCATTTTGGATCTTTTTTATCACAGCCATGCAGAAAATTATTATATGATAAGTGATTTGTACAAACAGCTCAAGTTGATGGATGTAATCAGAACTTTATGAAATGAATAATAGCATAACAGCATTTTAAAAGAAATTTCTGATTATTTCAGTGATATTTTCATATAATAATGTTTCCTCAAAGTGACTCAAATCTAAATAGTTTAAACACCCAATAAGGCTTATCCTGGCTAATTAATAAAATAACTGTCACTAAATGTGTGTGTATGTATGTATATTTTATAGTCTAACGATGATATGGTTTGGCTCCGTACCCCCACCCAAATTTCATCTTGAACTGTACTCCCATAATTCTCACATGTTGTGGGTGGGACCCAGTGGGAAATAACTGAATCATGGGGGCAGTTTCTCTCATACTGTCCTTGTGGTAATAAATAAGTCTCACAAGATCTGAAGGTTTGATAAGAAGAAATCCATTTTGCTTGGCTCTCATTCTCTCACTTGCTGCTGCCATGTAAGAAGTGCCTTCCACCTTCCACCATGATTGTAAGGCCTCGTAAGCCCACTGAAACCCTTTTCTTCTCAGTCTCAGGTGTGTCTTTATCAGCAGCATGAAAACAGACTAATACAAACAATCTATTTTTTTTAATTGACTAAAAAATTCAAGAACGTAAACTATTCAAAAATGATCTAACAGGAGGAAAGTATTCACAAAGATTTACCATGTAATATCAGTGGCTTTGATTATATTTTTTTAATAGCACTGTCACTATTTGGGTTGCTTATGGATAGGAAGAATCAATATTGTGAAAATGATCATACCACCCAAAGCAATTTATAGATTCAATGCTATTCCCATTAAACTACCATTGACATTGTTCACAGAATTAGAAAAAAACTGTCTTAAAATTCATATGAAATCAAAAAAAAAGCCTGAATAGCCAAGGCACTCCTAAGCAAAAAGAACAAAGCTGGAGGCATCATGCTACCTGACTTCAAACTATACTACAGGGCTACAGTAGTAACCAAAACAGCATGACACTTGTACAAGAACACACATAAAGACCTATGGAACAGAACAGAGAACCCAGAAATAGGGCCACACACCTGCAACCATCTGATCTTTGACAAACCTGAAAAAAACAAACAGTGGAAAAAGGATTTCCTATTTAATAAATGGTACTGGGAGAACTGGCTAGCCATATGCAAAAAAAAATTGAAACTGGACCCTTTCCTTATACCATATACCTTATACCATCAACTCAAGATGGATTAAAGACTTAAATGTAAAACCCAAAACTATAAAAAACCTAGAATAAAAACTAGGCAGAAAACAAGAATTATTTTATTTTGCTCTGTTCAGACAAAAATATCATGCTAGCTTTTTAAATAATATGTACAGACAAAAATATCATGTTAGCTTTTTAAATAAAATTTCCAGCTTTTATTTTAAGTTCTGGGGTCCATGTGCAGGATGTGCAGGTTTGTTACATAGGTAAATGTATGCCATGATGGTTTGCGGCACCAGAACATCCCATCACCCCGGGCACAGGCATTGCAGACATAGGCACGGGCAAAGATTTAATGATGAAGACAACAAAGGCAACTGCAACAAAAGCAAAAATTTACAAATGGGATTTAATTAAACTAAAGAGCTTCTGCGCAGCAAATGAAACTATCAATACAGTAAACAAACGACCTACAGAATGAGAGAACATTTTTGCAATCTATACATCAGACAAAGATCTAATATCCAGCATCTATAGGAAGCTTAAATTTACAAGAAAAAAAATGCCCCATTAAAAGTGGGCAAAGGATATGAAAAGACACTTCTCAAAAGAAGACATGCATGTATCTAACAAACATTTGAAAAAAACCTCAACATCACTGATCATTAGAGAAATGCAAATCGAAACCACAATGAGATACCATCTCACACCAGTCAGGATGGCAATTACTAAAAAGTCAAAAAACAGATGGTGGTGAGGTTGTGGAAAAAAGGAATGTTTTTACACTGTTGGTTGGAGTGTAAATTAGTTCCACCATTGTGGAAGACAGTGTGGTGATTCCTCAAAGACCTAGAGGCAAAAAATACCATTCAACCCACCAATCGCACGACTGGGTATATACCCAAAGGAATATAAGTAGTTCTATTATAAAGACACATGTACACGTATGTTCACTGTAGCAATATTCATAATAGCAAAGATGTGGAATCAGTCTAAATGCTCATCAGTGATAGACTTGATAAAGAAAATGCAGTACAAACACCCCACGGAATACTATGCATTCATAAAAAGGAATCACATCATGTCTCCTTTGCAGGGACATGGATGGAGCTGGAAGTCATTACCCTTAGCAAACTAACACGGGAACAGAAAACCAAATACTGCATGTTCTCTCTCATAAGTGGGAGCTAAGCGATGAGAACACATCAATACATGGGGAGGAACAACACACGCTGGGGCCAGTCAGGGAGATGGGGGTGGGAGGAGGGAGAGGATTAGGAAGAATAGCTAGGAGGTACTGGGATTAAAACCTGGACGATGGGATGTTCTGGTGTAGCAAACCACCATGACACACAGTTACCTATGTAACAAACCTGTACATCCTGCAAGTCGACCCCAGAACTTAAAATAAAAGCTGGAAATTAAAAAAAAAAAAAAGAATAGCATAAAAACCCTTTAAAGTAAAGTTAGTCTAAAACTCAAGAGTTGAAACTCTCTGAGGCAAATTTAATGAAAAAAGAATCATATATATCTGTCAGAAAAAAAAGATTTGTCATAGAATTAACATCAAGCAAAAATGTCTTAAGATTGAGATCCAATTGTACATATTATTTAAAAAGCTAACATGATATTTTTGTCTGAACAGAGCAAAATAAAATAATTCTTGTTTCTATCCCTCAAAATACCCATAGAAAGCAACTTCTGTAATTCTACTTCTCTATATCCAATGATGGTTCCTCAATTCATACATTTCTTATAAGCAAAGGATCAATAATGAGTCAATGTATATTTTAAGGAACTACTTTTTTAACATATGTGGTTGGGGTATCAGTTAGAGTGGATTCTTTTGCTAAGCTTTTTTTTCCTGAACATTTTATACTATTCAAGTGTTCAAGGGCTGGTCACAAAATACATAGAAATAGCTTGAAATCTCAGCCAAATGATTAATTATGTTAGTATAGCTTAGATGTTAATGATATTTTACTGTAATTATTTTTAACCAGAAAGACATGTACTATACTTCTATTATCCAGAATGTTAAAATAATCAGCATGTCATATTCTTCAACCATTCTGCATAAATGGCAGCTCACTGGTCATTTTAATAGTATGTAATTTCAGTACAGGCAAATTAATATAGCACTTCAGTCTTTATAAAGTAATTTTCATTTGCATTGCCTCATTTAACCCTCATAACAACCTTTGAGGTAGGCATTATCATAGTCCTCATTTTTATATCTAAGGAGTCTCAAAGAGATTATGCAGTTGTCCCCAAATCATCTAGCTATTGAGTAGTAAAATCAGAAATCAAATCTTGGGCTGAGAAGCTTTTCTCCTCTTGATGCATAAAGTGAAGTGTGACACAGACTATAAAAGATAATGGTGCCTAAATGCATATATGATCTTCATTATCCATTAAATATTCCATGGCCATGCTCTGCTCTTCCTGAGTCTGCTAAGTCTTCTACACTTCATATCCACTGCGAAGGCATTTCAAAGTGCCTTGAACCAAAATACAGCAACCTGCTTTTACCAGTCTATTGTTTCTGCCTGACTTGAGATAGCACTGCCATTCACAATGCATTCATCCATTCATTCAACAAATATTTACTGGGCTTTTTATCACATAGCAGGGACTGTGCTTTCAGTCTTTCTAATGGTCTCAGTGGACACACACACAATATAAAAGCCAACATGTATACAATTCCCCACTTGTTCTTTCCAATAGTATACTCGGATTGGCACCAAATCTAATACCTTACAGTTAGCTTAGATACAGACAGAGGTATGATTTACCTGACATAGCATTCCACTTGGGGAGACGGTTCCTTATGAATGGGTACACAGCTCACTCACTGGCGGAACTTGGAGAGGATTTGAGATGGTTTGTTGGCTAGTAATTTCGTGGACTTAGGTTGACAGAAATGTAATTTCCTTCATAATTTTCATTCAGTAATTCTGATTACATAAAAAATAATGTCATTGTTTGGGGCTGCTGTATGTTTAACCTCTTTGTAACTTTCTAGTCTCTCTTTTTAGCAGAGAGAAAGCTTCAGGCTCAGAACCTTAAGCAGGCAACTTCAGTTAAAATTTAATGTATTTTTTCATTGCATTTATTTTTAGTGTTACCTTTTTCATAGTGAGTGAAATGTGGTTACATTTCCACATAGAATATGGATAAAGTTTCTTTTATAAATTATTCACATATAAAAGTCAGTCTATATTTAACATGATGAAGCGTATGATGACTGGGGTTTTGTGATACGCGATAAATTATGGAGGCAGGACAGAAATCACTGACACTGGGAAAACTTGTAGGCAGAAACAGCAGTGGACTGATCAGCAGCAGCCTACTTCTAGGCCAGGTTGTGTGACTTTGAAGATATCACTGAATTTTGTAGCTCTTCATCTTCATCTTTAAAATGCAGGGATGGACGAGATCTATAGTGCAACCTTTTTCTGTCCCCAACCCCCTGGGGAGAGAAAATTCCCACCACACTGAGGAACCTTACTACTGTAATGTTGGCAGACTAGAAATTAGAAGGTTAGCAGGAAATGTGTAGTTATTCCAAGTTCCCCAGGCTTCCACTCCCAAATGTCTTCTATTCATTATGTTAAGAGTATGGTTAGGGGTTGAGAATCACCAGACAAGATCGTCTCTAAGGCCTCTTCCAATTTTAAAACCATAAGAAGCTCTGATTTTACATATAAATGTGCATGCAAAGATATCAAGGATATCTGGTAGCCGGGAGAAGAAAATATGCCCATCATTTCTCCTAAGAAGGAAGAATTATTTAAGCTAATGGTAGGTGTGCTTCTTTAGGGGAAAGGTATAGATGGGGAAACTCCAGGAGAGAAATGCTTTTTGCTAGGCTGATTAAAAGTTGAGCTCTGTTAGTCAATGAGAATATGGCTTCTCTGAATCTGGCAAAAACTCCTAGCAGATTATGGAAATGTATTTATGTATATGTGTGCCAAAGATATTGGAGGTTGAGTTCCACACCACTGCAATAAAGCAAATATGATAATATAGTGAGTTTTTTTTGTTTTCCAAGGCATATAAAAGTTATGTTTATATTACACTGTAGTCTATTAAGTATGCAGTACACCTATGTCTAAAAAATAATATATATAACTTAATATAAAAATTAAAAATGCTTAATTGCTAAAAATACTAACAATCATCTGAGCCTTCAGTGAGTTATAATATTTTTGCAGGAGTAGGTTTTGTCTCGATGTTGATGACAGCTAATGGATCAGGATGATGGTTGCTAAAGCTTGGGGTGGCTGTGGCACTTTCTTAAAATAAGATAACAATGAACTTTGCCACACTGATGTACTCTTCCTTTCCTGAAAGATTTCCTTGATAGCATTTTACACACAGTAGAACTTCTTTCAAATGTAGAGCCAATCCTTTCAAACTCTGCAGCTGCTTACCCACTAAGTTTATAGAATATTCCAAATTCCCTTTGTTGTCATTTCAACAATGTTCACCAGGAGTAGATTCTATCTAAAGAAACCACTTTTTTGGCTTATCCATAAGAAGCAACTTGGCCAGGCATGGTGGCTCACACCTGTAATTCCAGCACTTTGGAGGCTGAAGAGGGTGGATCACCTGAGACCAGCCTGACCAACATGGTGAAACCCCATTTCTACTAAAAATACAAAAATTAGCCAGGCATGGTAGCAGGTGCCTATAATCCCACCTTCTCAGGAGGCTGACACAGGAGATCACTTGAACCTGGGAGGTGGAGGTTGCAGTGAGCCAAGATCACGCCACTACACTCCAGCCTGCGTGACAGAGCGAGATTCCATCTCAAAAAAAAAAAAAAAAGCAACTCCTCATCTGTTCATCTGTACAAGTTTTATCATGAGATTGCAGCAATTTTAGTCCCATTTTCACATACCATTTCTAATTCTAGTTCTCTTGCTATTTCCACCACATCTGCAGTTGCTTCTCTACTGAAGCCTGGAACCCCTCAATGTCATTCCAGCTTCTTCCAAACTCCTGTGAATACTGATATTCTGACCTTCTTCCATGAATAACAAATGTTCTTAATGGCATCTAGAATGTTGAATTCTTATCAGAGGATTTTCAATGTACTTTGCCCGGATCCATCAGAGGAATCACCATGGCAGCTACAGCCTTATCAAAACTCCAGCCTTGGTGACAGAACAAGACTCCATCTCAAAAAATAAAAAATATATTTCTTAACTAAAAGGACATGAAGGTCAAAATTAGGCCTTGATACAAGGGCTGCAGAATGGATGCTGTGTTAGCAGGCATGAAAACAGCATTCATCTCCTTACACATCTCCATCACAGATCTTGGGTGACTAGGTGCATTGTCAATGAGCAGTAAGTAACCTTTGAGAGGAATCCGTTTTTCTGAGCACTATTTTTTAAAGCCCAACAGTGGATTTAAAATAATCAGTAAACCATGCTATAGACAGATATGCTGTCACGGGCAGAGCAGATTAAGCAAATTCTTAAGGGTCCTACGATTTTCAGAATGGTAAATGAGCATTAGATTCAACTTATAAGCTACCAGCTACATTAGCCCCTAACAAGAGAATCAGCCTGTCATTTGAAGCTTTGAAGCCAGGCATTGGCTTCTTCTTTCTAACTGTGAAAGTCCTAGATGGCATCTTCTTCCAGTAGAAGGCTATTTTGACTCCATTGAAAATCTGTTGTTTAGTGTAGCTGCCTTCAACAGTGATCCTAACTCGATCTCCTAGATAACCTGCTGCAGCTTCTGAGTTAGCACTTGCTTCACTTGCACTTTTATGCTTAGAGACAGCTTCTTTTCTTAAACTTTATGAACCAACCTCTGGTGGCTTCCAACTTTTCTTCTGCAGCTTCCTCACCTCTCTCAAACTTCACAGAACTGAAGAGTTAGGGCCTTGCTCAGGACCAGGCTTTAGCTTAAGGCAATGCTGTGGCATGTTAGACCTTCTATCCGGACCACTCAAACGTTCTCCCTTATCAGCAATGAGGCTCTTTAGCTTTCTTATATCATTCATATGATAACTAGAATAGAACTTCTCATTTATTCGATAACATTTCCTTTGCTTTCAGAACTTGGTTAGCTCTGTTGCTAGAGGCCCAGCCTTCGGTTTATCTCAGCTTTCAGTCTATTTCAGCTTTCGACGTGCCTTCCTCACTAAGCTTAATCATTTCGAGCTTGTTATTTAAAGCGGGAAATGTGCAACTCTTCCTTTGACTTGAAAAATTAGAGGCCACTGTGGGGTTATTAATTGACCAAATTTCAATATTGTTATGTCTCAGGGAACAGGGAGGTCCAAGGAGAGGGAGACAGACAGGGAGCTGCAGATAGGTGGAACAGTCAGAACACACACATTTATTGAATAAATTTGCCAACTTACAGGGGTGCACTTTGTGGCACCCTGAAACAATTACAATAGTAACATCAAAGATCACTCATCACAGATCATCACAACAGATATAATAGTAATGAAAAGGTTTAAAATATTGTAATAATTACCAAAAGGTGATACAGAGACACTAAGTGAGCACATGCTATTAGAAAAATGGTGCTGACTAGCCACAACAGCAAAGACACAGAATCAATCTAAACGCCCATCAATGGCAAATTGGATAAAGAGAATGTGGTACATATATACCATGGAATACTATGCAGCCATAAAAAAGAACGAGATCATGTTCTTTGCAGCACCATGGATGGAGCTGGAGGCCATTATCCTTAGCAAACTAACACAGAAATAGAAAAACGAATATCACATGTTCTTAGTTACAAGTGGGAGCTAATTGATGAGAACACATATCCATGTGTACAAAGAGGGGAACAACGGCAGACACTGGGGCCTCCACTGAAGGGTGGAAAGTGAGAGGAGCAAGAGAAACAGAAAAAATAACTATTAGATATTAGGCTTAGTAACTGGGTGATGAAATAATCTGTATAACAAACTTTCATCTGGTAATGGAAATTCCAATAGGTAAACAGAAAATGAATTTATCTACATAACAAACCTGCACATGTACCCCTGGACCTTAAATAATTGTTTTTAAAAAAGAAAAATGAGAAATGGTGCTGATAAACTTGCTCAACACCAGTTTGCCACAAATCTTTCATTTATTTTTAAAAATGCATTATCCGTGAGGCACAACGCAGTGAACCACAATAATGCAAGGTATTCCTGCATAAGTATAGATACGTGTGTACATGTATTTGTATATGTATGTATCTATAATGAAATACAATCGTACCTCACTGATCCATAACTCAGTGTCTGGAGACCTCTTGTATCTGGAATAAACCTGAGTATCAGTAAATAAGCACCCAAAGTAAGTATCACAAAGTCTTTTTCTATAGTTCACATGCTCTCCAAGATCTCCATTCACAACAGTTCATAGAGGCAGCTAACAAGAGGGGGGAAAACATTGAGAAACACTAAGTTAAACAGAATTGAAGATTTCTTTCCTGCAGGACTTAGGGGAGCCTTTAAAATGTTAAGATATGTTGACAGCCCCCAAGGAGAGAATAATTCACTATTTTGTAAGTGTATTTGACCAAAATGGCCTTTTCTTTCAAAGCTATACTAACATTTCTAGTCATGATGGCCCCTACATTTCTAGAGCCACCTTAAGGTTCGAATTTTCCAAGTGTTTCCACGTATATCACATCTCATTTTGTCCTTACGACATCTGAGCCAGCTGAGTGGGAATTATTTCCCTGGGGTGGTGGGAGCAACAGAGCAACAATGAGCAGGACCGGAATTCTCTCAGCCCTGCTCATTCCTCCAGATGTCAGCAAGTTCACGGGTGTCAATACATGACATTCTCCCAGATTGCCTTCAATATGTCTTCCCAGAATTAGGGATTTCCTTTTTCTGGTGAGAAACCAAGAGGGGTAACTGACGTCAAAGAGATTCCCTTGAAAACACCCTGAAATTCTCAAAGTATTCCTGAAAAGAGTTGTGATGAAATTTAATGTTACATAACGCTTCTCCTGAAGACAGTATTTCATTTGCTCGACAGAATAAGGGTCTGAAATCCACACTTGAAAACGAGACAAAAGTGCTGAGTCAATGGAAGGAAGTACAGTGATGTTTCTGAAATAACAAGGAATTTTCCAGGAGGCTTGAGGTAGCACTTTCTGGTTGAAAAAAATGTTCCACAAAGAACATTCTTTGGTAAAGTAAAAGCTTCGTCATTCAGAAGAAAAAGAGAGAAGTCCCACAGCGGCATCCCTAGTGGGTAAGGCCAGCCACAGCTGCGGCTGCAGCCCAGCGGGGTGGGGGTCAGCCTTGCAGAAGAGAGCAATGGGCTGAGCCACTGTGACCGCCAAGAGGATGGAAAACAGAGGGAAGGGAGAGAGGAGTGATACTCTTGGCCAATGCAATCTGGTTCTGGATGGGATGGAGGGGGCAGGCCTTGGGCACCATCAGAGAAGACCAGAGCTCTGGCTCAGGGCTCCACCCCCCACCCTATAAT
The DNA here is from genome assembly GCF_001604975.1 of Cebus imitator. Lineage (NCBI taxonomy): Eukaryota > Metazoa > Chordata > Mammalia > Primates > Cebidae > Cebus > Cebus imitator. The sequence continues at coordinate 1,078,115 of NW_016107656.1, forward strand.
GGCTTTATAATCCTTGGCAAGTTGCCCCAGGCCAGGAGTTTCAATTCTTAAGTCAACACACTGTCAGTGCTGAGCTTACTTGCCTGTGGACCACAGATGCCCAGACAGGCCCTGCGAGCCTCAGGACTCGGATCTATGAGCTCCTGACGATGTTCCTGCCAGGCCCTACCCGGATGCAGGGATTGTCACAGGATTGCACCCCACACCAGCCTGTGCCCCCACCACGTGGCATGGGAGGAGGAGCTGAAAGGGAGGCCATGCTCCATTCACAGGCCATGGGGCCGGGGTCTGCCTCAGGAATGGCGCCATCGTAGAATTAGTCCCAAGAAGTGCCTTTTGCTGTTCCCCACAAGACCCCAGCATGTCAACTGGGCCCTGGATCCTCTCTCAGGACTTTCAATCATTGAGTTAAATTACTTAATATAAAAGAAAATAAGACTAAGAAACAAACATCTAATAGGCAAAATTCTCCACACCTTGCTTCTGAAATTCTTGTTTACAAGAGATAATAAAGAAACTTAACAACCCCTTCTGAGTGGCTTTAGAAAAAAATTGGAACTGGGGTTCTGTACTCCAGGAAATCCTTATGCGAAGGGAGACTAAACCGCTATTCTTCTTTCTAAGATGAAGGTTAAAAGTGCAGTTTATCATTACAATTATTTCATTATTTTTTAATTTTCAATTTTGCTGATATGTAACTACAGCCATTCATTGCTTACCAATGGGGACACATGCTGAGAAATGCATTGTTAGGGGATTTCATCATTGTGCAAACACCATAGGGAACCTGCACACACCTAGATGGTACAGCCTGCTCTACAACTAGGCTAGCTGGTATAGCCTACTGCTTCTAGGCTACAGGCCTGAACAGCATGTGACTGTATGGAATATGGAGTAAGCGACTGTAACAGAATCGTATGTACTTGTGTATCTAAATATATCTAGGGCGGATGAAGTGGCTCACACCTATAACCCCAGCACTTTGGGAGGCCGAGGCAGGTGGATCACCTAAGGTTAGGAGTTCGAGACCAGCTTGGCCAACATGGTGAAACCCATCTCTATTAAAAAAATATATAAAAATTAGGTGGGCATTATGGTGGATGCCTGTAATCCCAACTTCTAGGGAGGCTGAGGCAGGAGAATCACTTGAATGCAGGAGGCACAGGTTGCAGTGAGCCGAGATCACATCATTGCACTCCAGCCTGAATGACAGAGCCAGACTCCGTCTCAAAAAAAACAAATCTAAACATAGAAAAGGTACAGTAAAAATACAGTATTATAATCTTATGAGACCACCATCATAATATGTATCTATCCTTGACCAAAATGTCATTATGCGGTGAACAATTATACAAAAAATCACAATTAAAAATATTCACACTGTGCCTTGTTTTAGCAAAATGAATCTTTTATGTGTGTATGGCTTCACATTTGTTTGATTAGGTATTATCTGAGAGAAACTGGAAACTGCATAATTCAATTAAATCTTATTTATTTATTCAGTCATCCATCAGCCTTGCTTATGTAAAACACAACTGAAAATAGGAGCTAATGGCCTCACGTCTAAAAGAGGTAAAGAGATAAAGATGAAGCCTGCTGTTCCCTTATTCATTAAGCACAATCGGTATTAAGTGCGGTAAGCGAGCTGGCACACCAGGATAAAATGGCTCCTGTCTCCAGGAGAGGAAACACCCAGCAAGCATTCAGAGCTCTAGCAAGGGCCATTCCCGCCGTTTTACAAATACCAACAAGTTCTATATTTGCTCCTTGAATTTACTGTCTGTTAGAAGCAGCAGTTTAGTGGCTACTACCAGCCACTTGAGAGCAGGGAAAAGGCTAAGTGATCACACAGGAGATGCTCGCCTACAACAGACCCAAGAGTGCACCCCGCAGGACAGACCCACTGTACTACCCACAGTGACAGATCCAAAGGATGGCTGGATCACAGCCAGATTCCAGAAACAATGCCTTACAACATTCAAACAACGACTAATAGCTCCACTGGAGAAGAAAACCATGTGAAATATGTTTTAAAGAGATTTCCAACAAATGGTTAAAGAAAAGGGGGATGGGTAAGATGGTTAAAGCTCTAAACTTTTACTTTCTAGAAAGCACCATTATCTGGGCTCTTCATTCCATGCTATTCCAGATAAGTAAGTCCTTATACTATGTTTTACTACAATTATCTCTCTTTACCTCTTTTCAAAATGCCCAACTCCAGCTGCTGTGTCTCATTAAACTTGAAGTTTCACTGCAAAACTCACCACGTGCGGAAAAGAATGAGATGATTCTGCACAAAACTGGTAGTCACAATAAAACAGCTTTATTTCCAAGTCCCTGAAATGCTCGGTTGTCTCATCGACCACACTCCCACCCTCAAAAATCCACCACAAACGCTTCTGCTGAGAAAAGGATTGAACACATAGGAAAATGTAAGCTAACGGTCATATTTTTAAAAAACTTGGAAGAAGATCCGCCAAGTGCCTGAATGAGAACCAGGAATGTGCTCCAGAAACCAGGACTGGAGGTCTGAAGCAAAAGCCAGAATTTCCCAAAGCAGGACAACACTAGGCTGGTATTTAAAGAGAGGATCTGTCTTTGTTGTTTATTTTTTTTCCTTCAGAGGAGGTAAACCTGCCTTATTAATTCAGCCAAAATAAATAAGGACAATTCTCTGGAATTCACATGTCCTTTAAAAAATGCAGAAAATAAAGTGTAAGTAATAAAATTTCAGCTCATAATTCCTCCAAGTTATAAAACAATAGCAACAATAATCAAATAGAGACGTCTTGTTCTCCTAGAACGAAGTATAAATTTCATATTTTACCAGGCCAGGCGCAGTGGCTCACACCTGTAATCCCAGCACTTTGGGAGGCCAAGGCGGGTGGATCACCTGAGGTCAGGAGTTCAAGACCAGCCTGACCAACATGGAGAAACCCCATCTGTACTAAAAATACACACACAAAAAAAATAGCTGGGCATGGTGGCGTGCACCTGTAATCTCAGCTACTCAGAAGGCTGAGGCAGGAGAATCGCTTGAACCTGAGAGGCGGAGGTTGCAGCGAGTTGAGATCGTGCCATCGCACTCCAGCCTGGGCAAGAAGAGCGAAATTTTATCTCAAAAAGAGAAAAAAAATTCATATTTTACCAAGTGTAGATAATTGTGATATCATAAAAATACTTCCCATATTTAAGGTTCTTTTCCAACAAGGTCAAAACCATGGTCAATTACTCTTCACTGCCAAGGGCTGACAATGGAGAGGTTGAGAGTGTGTGATCTTGAGGAAGACAGCCTGGGTTCGAATCCTGCATCTCCACCTACCTCACAAATTACTTAACATCTCTCAGTCTCAGCTTGTCCACAAGTAAAACGGGAGGGCTAATAACGCAGAAATTTGTGAAGATCAAATAAAATACATGACAAGGGGACTAAACCCAGAGTAGACGATCACTAAACATTTGTTTTATTTTGTTTTGTCTCATAGACTAAAGCCGCTTAAAGTTCTTTGGGTCACAGTTGGTGTTCAATAAATATTTTTGAATAAACACATCAATATACTTTAAAATCAATAAAATTCCAAATTCCAATTTAATTATATCTGCATTGCTTTTTTATTTTTTATTTTTTTATTTTTTTTGCTAAGTGCTAATACAGCACCAGATACTGTGACAATCAAACAAGGTGTCCCTGCCCTGTCACCAAAGAGTTTGCAAACAGAATTGAAATAAGGCACACAACACAGTTAAATAGCATCCCTTATATAAGGATTGTCAGGATCAAGCTGGGTGTTACCTACTACCAGCACCACCAAAATGGAAGATGATTTTTACCATGACAAAAAAGAAAAAAAATGACGTGATTATTTTTAATCCCAGCTGCCTCTAAGAAACTGGCAACTACAGGATTTTCTATTTGTTGGGTGAGGGGATGGGTGTGAGAATGTCAAGTATGGAAGGGCTCAGAGAGAATTCATATGCTCCAAATGAGATCAAACAACCTCGCAGATAGAAACTAGCAGTTTCATTTTTTGTTCGTAATTAAGGGTGTAAGTTGGAACAGTGCTAGGTTGGGGAAGATGGGAAGGGTATAAAGCAGGAACGAGAAGGAAGCGAGAATGGATGGAGGAACTGGTTTTCTATGCCTCTCTGGCAAGCAGAGGCAAAACCAGAACATATCTTGATGTGCAGACATGCTCTGGGCATCAAGACCTGTTAATAGCCCCTGGTGATCAGGACAGTTTCTACCATTCAGAAACTTCTGAACACACCACAGAAGCCCTTTCCTCCTTACAGTCAGTTAGGAGCTCTCTCAAGAGAATCACAGGTGTTTCAGACAGCAAGGACTATTCTGCACCATGACAGCCTTCAAACTTCTGTGCTCACATAACCCTGCAAGAATTTTGAAAAACTCTATACACCCTAGCATATCAACTTCACATCCAGAATTTTTCATATGTTTGAAAAGCAGCAAGGGATGTAATTTCCCACATTATATATATCAACATTTTAGAATAAAACAATTAAACTATTTGTACATATATATGTATATATATATAAATCCAACAGAATACACACACATACACAAGCGCGCGCACACACACACACACACACACACACACACCAGTAACGTGATGCCTGCTGTCATAAATACAAACGTTTATTTTATATAAAGTTAAAATAGTCCAGGCACAGTGGCTTATGCCTGTAATCCCAGCACTTTGGGAGGCCGAGACAGGAGGATAAACTGAGGTCAAGAGTTTGAGACCAGCCTGGCCAACATGGCGAAACTCCACCTCTACTAAAAATACCAAAATTAGCTGGGCATGGTGGTGGGTGCCTGTAATCCCAGCTACTGGGGAGGCTGAGGCAGGAGAACTGCTTGAAACCAGGAGGCGGATGTTGTAGTGAGCCAAGATCGTGCCACTGCACTCCAGCCTGGGGGATACAGTGAGACTCTGCCTCAAAAAAAAAAAAAAAAAAACTGGAATTAAATTTAAAAAAAATAAAGTGAATATCAACTAAAACCAACACAGTTTTCATGGATGTGTGAGTGTGTGATTTATGTATGCACACCCACAGGCACACACGCACACACACACATACACACACACATACACACACACACACACAGAGGTAGTTTCACAGCGACTGCTGAAGCTTAAATTTCAGGAGCTCTTATTTTTATGTGCTCATTTCCAAGTCTGAGGTGGGGCTCTAACAATAAACGAAAATGCTCCATTTTTTGCAAAATCTGCAAAAGGAAGCTATTTCACTGCCACTGTTACAGACTACCACCTCACTCCATCCTAACTTCCCTTCTCCACACAGCCTCTCGGACTGGGTGACACTGCACTGCAGTAGGCATTTTTGTTTTTTTTATTGACAATGTTTTATTCTTTGTCCTAAACTATGCCAGGTTTTGCAGGGCTTCAATATTGACGCCTCATGGAACAATAAAGACAAGACCAAGAACACTAGTTACCTTAGGTAAAGGGGGGACCCTGGGAGGGATGGAGAGGATAGTATATGTATAAGTTATTCTCAATATTAGGAAATCCTTGTTAGAAGTGAGATCATTATGAAGTCAAGGAAGAATTAACATGCTTTTCTTTCATGCACTTTTTTTTTTTGAGATGGAGTCTCGTTCTGTCATTCAGGCTGGAAGGCAGTGGTGCAATCTTGGCTCACTGCAACCTCTGCCTCCTGAGTTAAGTGATTCTCCTGCCCCAGCCTCCCCAGTAGCTGAGATTACAGGTGGCTGCCACCACACCTGGCTAATATTTGTATTTTTAGTGGAGACAGGGTTTCACCATGTTGGTCAGGCTGGTTTTGAACTCCTGACCTCAAGTGATCCACCGCCTTGGCTTTCCAAAGTGCTAGGATTGCAGGCGTGAGCCACCGCGCCCGGCCTCATGCACTCATTTTTCTCTGAAATTCACAAATCCTCTAAAAAATGCTAAAAAGAAAGTCTGAGTAACTTTCTTTTTAGCTTTTCAGCTTGTATTTTCATCCCATTCCCCCACAGATTTTTGTTATAACAGATTACACTTCATGCTTGAAATTATTGTATTGATCTCTCTGTTCTATTTCTATATGACAAAACTATGTAGGCAAAGTAAAATTCACTAAAAAAAATTCTTAAGACCATAATGCTTTAAGAGTTTAGACTATATATCCTGAATTTGAGTTATTATTAAGATTATTTTGTTTCATAGTTGATCAAAACAACATAAAGATTTTACACATTTCACAAATAATTAAAATCAAAAGTGGAATGTGATCACAAATGCATTGAATAGGGCCTTGTCTATAAGTGAATTTCACTGATTTCAATTTTATTCCTGTTTATTCATTATGATAAATATGAACCTTGTTCACATTAACAACAGACAGGAATGGAGAGTGTTTAATTCTAGCCATGTTACACACTTCTTTAACATCTTTCTAAATCCCATAGTGATCTGTTGGTGATCTACCCGAGGAGACAACTAGCTTAGATCCTCCTTCACTTTGGTTGAAAGCAGCGAATAGGAACCACGTGAGCCGCAAAAGGATTTGCTGTAGTCACTCATCATTCACTTTCTCTATGCGAGGATTTTGAATTCTTCCTCTGGCACCTGGAGGTGTTTGACAGCAGCATAGAGTCAGATAAGCTTCTTTATAAAGTCTGGGAGAACAGAGGGGAGCTGGTGGGAATTGGGCTGTAAGGCAAGTTCTCAGAGAGGTCAGTTTTAGAGAAGAATAATCTGGCGGCGGACATTTGGCAATTTGATTCCTCTTAGACAACCCCTGCTCAACACCCACCCCCTGCCCAGGAAGTCTTTATGGGCATGGTGCCCCACGTATAAAGAAACCCAATTCTGAGCCCTAAACCTGGCATTTGGCGCAAATCACACCTTCACTCTGACATCTGTCCCTCACACCATCCTTTCCTTCAGCGTAAAACAAAAGCATGAATGTCCGATAAAAATATTTCAACAAAATGTCACCCAACAGAAAGGATTTGAATATTTACCTTTCCTTGTGTACTAAAAATAATGTGGTTTTGTGAATGCAAATAAAACAGTCTTCTGGTATTTGCGTTTACCTCATTTATACGTGAAAAATAAATTTGGCTCAATACACATGTCATATAATTTTACACATGAAAAACAATCACCATTTTAAAATTCATATAAATTTAGGTGAGATTAAAAGATATGGAAATTTAAATCTGAAATTATAACCTACTTTATAATTAATTTCAAAATAGATCCTATTTTCTAAAATTTTTTTAAAAGTTCCTTAAACACTTTTGTAAGATCATGTACCTGTGAATGCCTAGAGTATGTTAAGACTTACAAAAGTTTGCTGAATTGGAAAAAGAGGTTCTCAAAAAGTTTTTCAATAAAGTTGTAGAAAAATAGTAAAATGAATTCCATCCTTTAATTGACAACTATTGTAAAATTGGAAGTATGTTTGATCTTTTTTAAAAGTTCCTCTAATAGATAAGGTTTTAAGACATTCAAAATATGTTCATTTAGAACTTCCCCTTTGAGAAAGATTCTGGCCCAGATCTCATGTCTTAGGGAGGGGAGTAACCCTGAAAGTTCAGAAGGGACCGGGTGCTGTGGCTCAGCCTATAATCCCAGCACTTTGGGAGGCTGAGGTGGGAAGATCACTTGAGGCCAGGAGATCAAGACCAGCTGGCCAACATTATGAAATGTCGTCTCTACTAAAAATGCCAAATATTATCCGGGCATGGTGGCACGTGCCTGTAATCCTGGTTACTCGGGAGGCTGAGGCACGAGAATCGCTTGACCCCAAGAGGCAGAGGTTGCAGTGAGCCGAGGTCGTGTCACTACACTACAGCCTGGGTGACAGAGTGAGACTGCATCTCAAAAAAAAAAAAAAAAAAAATTCAGAAGGGCTCACCCAAGGTACGTTCTCCACCAGGTCCAGCCAACCCCAAGCAGGCTGCTCAGTGAGAGGGAAGAAGGAACCAGCACATTGCCTGGCTCTTTAATCATCCATGCAGCGCGACTGACACTGAATTTTTATGCATTGGGCGCATAGCATCCTTCAACTGACTGCTGTCCTGTTCCTGCCAAAAAATAAGGCTGCAGAAACCGATAGACAGAAACCACCAGGCACAAACTCAATATTCTATTGCTCCCCCCTTTCTAAACATATAAAGTCAGTGAAAAGTAAGACACCTACACTTCAAAGGCTCAGCTCCCTAGGGAAATACCATCGCTGAGCTGTGGTTTGATATTATGCTTTTCACTTTTATAAAGGGCCAACGTATAGCACAGCCTCAAGAAGAACATGTCTTCATTTCTAGGGGAAAAATATTGTAGGAGGCATTGTCCTTTATGATACTCTAAGATCGAATAGTTAGCTCCTTTTGGGGAAGGTAGAAAGAGAGAGGCCGTCCTTTCCCAATGTGCTGGTATGCATCTTAGTCTGGACAATGGTAACACATGGCACACTCTCTTTTTGCTTTGGCCTCCAACAAATTCAGCTATAAATTTCACAGTTATCTGAAAAAACTCATTTCAGGTACATGTTATAATTACCTTAGTAAACATACATCATCCAATGAATTCTAGATCATGTGTAAGTTCAGGCAGGCTCACCTGGGGCATGGAGCACCCGTTTGAGCTGTTTTCTTCTTTATCTCTTCTCTAAAAAGATGCCTTTAAATTCTAACAGTTGAGTCATTATCTAAAGGACTATCCACTACCCATTCCATCTTAGCACTGTTCAATTTTCTATGACCTAGACTCACTCTCTTCCAACTATATTTTAACAAAATTAAAGAGGTAGAAACTTGCTTCTGGTTTAAAAACAAAAATGACTGGAACATTTTGCTTTAGACCTCTCCGGAGCAGGTGGCAGAACAGGGTGGGGCTGGATGTCATCCAACAAGTGTTGGAAGGCTGAACAGCTCTACAAAAAGCCATGCTCAGAATGCAAGCTCAACAGCCCCAGCCTGTGTAACCTAAGGTAAGATGGAAGTAGCGCCACTTCTATAATCTTCAATAATCGCACAAAGAAAATAAATCGGCCTTACTCAATACGTAGTCATTTTCAAACAGCAAGAAATTACAGCCTCAATGCCAACTTAACCTGTGACAAAATGGTATGATCAAAGTTACTGAAATAACTGAAACATAAATTCAAGAGATGTTTTATCCTAACCTAATAAAAGCACACTGGAGATTTTTCTTTCCATTTTAGCTAATCAGAAAAAACAAACCATCAGCTTGTAGAATGCTATCATAACAGGAAAATGTCACCAATGAAGTACAGCAACATGACTCTATTCTACTAAATCAATACCTGCAGGATAAAAGCTGTTTGTCTTGTCAACCCTTTTTTATCAAAATTAAAAGTACTTGGAAAGTCAAATCTCATTTAAAAAGTTGGAAATATATTTCAGTATTTTGCTGAAATATGCTTCCCTGTGGCATGAGGTGAAAAGGCAAAGGACCTGGGTGGGAAGTTAGACCTCTCCCTCTGCCCACTGTACCAGCTGGGCAACGCAGGACCCTTCATGTCTCTGGACTCAGGCTCCTCATCTGCAAAGGGAGCTTAACACCCACCACTCAGGAGAGGGAAGAGGTGCATGTGATAACAAAGGTGTAGTACTTTCTAAACTATAAAGCACTGTTTAAGAGGATCATATCAGATACCTGCCCTAGGCTTTCCCATGACTACAGTTCTTCCTTTCTGTTTATGGAGTTGAGCTTGTGAATACGAAATCCGCTCTCACTCTGTGGTCTAAATATGTTTGGTGGCTTCCCATTGCATACCAGTTTGTGTAACATACAAGTTGGTTGAGATTCACTCAGAGTGGCTGGCAAAATATTAGGGAAATATTTGGGAAAGTTAGAAGATTATAGTCTCAAATCTTTTGGAAGGCTGAAAGGTTTTGATGGAACGGGCTGAAGGCAGCTAGTTTGTTAGAATTTTAAGTCATTGTGTAAAAGATAGGGACAATAAAGCTTCCCCAGTTAAGTTCTGTCTACCCCACATTCCTTTGTCTCTATTCAAACTGTTTGCTCATGTAAATTTTGTGCTGGATGGCCCTCTCAGCAGGAGGTAAAAGGGGGACCACCCATTAATGGTGTTTATGCTGGGCCCTAGAACCTAAAGCTTTTATCATTCATAAAACCACTCTTTTAACCATGTTAATTATCCATAAGCATATTGACTTAGAAACTCTGTTATTAAAGCTATATGGAATAAATGTGAGGAGGTACAGGGAGTTATGCTCAGTTAGCTGCAATCGCCCTCTGAAAGCAGCTGATGACCACCCCTAGCCCACTCAAAATCACTGTACTGGGCATGAGAATGCATTCATTCATCTGGTCATTGAGTCAGGGTCTGCAGGACAGACCTCCATAGGTGGTGATCAACATCTGAGGTGGTGACCCCAATGTGATCGAGGTCTCAGGTGGTGACCCCGACATGATCAAGGTCTCGCAAGTTCCTTTAACTGTAGGCACCTCCCTTGCAGCAACCCTCTTCCCTTTCCCTGCCATGGTTTCTGGCCAGGTACTCTGCACTCCCCACATGCCCACAAATGCCACAATTTTGCCCAGTAGCTTGCCATTGCACATGCTCTTCTTTCTAGACTCCAGAATGCCCTTTTCTCACATCTCTACATAGAAAACACCTACATATGCTTCAATGCCCAGCTCAAGCATCACCTTCTCCCTGAATCCCTCTCCTTCTCTCTTCTCCTCTGGGCTCCCCATGTTACGTAGGCAAATCTCTACTACCAAGAACGTCTGCATGGAAGTGATGAATTCATATACAACTGTATCAGAGGCTAGACTAGCAGCTCTTGCAAGAAACTTCATGTCATCAGCATATTCAATTTTTTTTCAATTTTGAAAAAATTAAAATCTTATCCAATGATCACAGGGTGAATGTTTTAGAACTTTTAATCATTGTTTACAATTTAAAGTGAGGTAGCCAGAGGTCTTACAACATACAGAGAATTTTTATCTAGTCCTTTGAAAGAACAGGAAATGCATAATAATATCCAGTAAACTAAACTGTAATTTACATAATTATACAAGGTCTTTTCTTACAAAAAAAATAATTGACAGAAAGAGTAGGGATCTATACAACAAACAACCACTGTTTATGAATGCCTAGCGGCAGAATTTTTGTAAGTTTGGACAGCACACACACACACACACACACACACACGCACACACACACATATGCACACGCACACACACACACACACACACACACACACACGCACACACAGCCTCCTGCATTCCTATACTCCCATCTGCCACTTGCTCTGCTCAGGCTTCTGAGTGACTGACTAAACTGAAGACATGTATGTTTATTAACATGTATTATAAATGCAAATTTCTACAGTATTCCAGTCTGGAGAATATCAGATAGTAGGCTCTTTATAATTCGAAGGTAGTTGTTCTAGAACAGAAAGAGTCCCTCTAAAGTTCCAACAGAGACTCAGAGAGGTTAAGTGAATTACCCAAGGTCACACAGCTGCACGGCAGCAATGCCAGGACACAAACAGAGGACTTCTGATTTGAAGCCCAATGCTTTGTTAACACTACACTGCCTCTTGTGATATGAAACATCCTGTTAAAGGCAAATTCATAGAAGAAAATGTAATTTCCTAAACAGGAAATATAGCTGTACTGGTCCATCTTATTGGCTTTTAAATGTCTGTAGTGCCTTGAATTTTGTAGACATTAAAAAGAGCTACAATTTACAGGAACTAAACAAATGATTACCATCTAGCTGCTTATACAAATAGTGTTCAAATGAGTGCTGTCTCTGTTCCTGAGATACCCCAAATAGACAGCCAGGCTGTTGTTGAGGAGCTCACCCAAAGGGTATATGTGCTAGGCTGCATGCAGCTGTCCAAGGGTTGCATTTTTTGCTTGAGACCCAGTAGGAACCCAGGAGGCTGAGACCCACACAGTTGCCCAATTCTGCACATGGGCTATCCAGGCGGCAGTGGGCCAGGAAGGACAGCGGTCATGTCTGCTGGCCTGAGTGCTAGCAACTACAGGTTCCACTGATTTGGGGATAAAAGTTCTCTCCAGAAACAAGAGCAGCTGTGGACCTGCGCTGAGAATCATAGCTGGGAGAGGCAACAGAAGGGGAGAGGCTCAAGCACAGGTTCTAGTACTGCGAGGAGGGACCAGATGGCCTCAGAAGCGCTCCCACTGCCAAAATTTAGGATCAAACAACAAACAGTGCTTTCAAAACTCCTCTAAAAAGCTTTCAATTCAAATCAATTCATTTTAATGTTTTAAAAATGCATTTACTGTTGAAGAAGGATATCATTCAAAATGACAACTTTATTTCCAGATAGACTTGCAAAAATCATTGAGTTAATTTACTTTACACCAAAATAAATGCCAACAGGATTTAAAAAGTAAATGAAAAATGAAACAGCAACAGAATGAGAAGGAAATATAGACAATATGTATCTGATGGGATATAAGGCTTTTCTAAGCATAAAAGCAAAGCAAAGAATAAATGGGAAAAACGTAATTAATGCACAGGAAAAATAAAAGAAACTGACTTTTAGAACAAAAGGACAAATAAAAAGCCAGGAAATTATTATTTGCATGTATGTCAAAGGGTTAATATCCTTCATCTCTAAAGAGCTCTGAGAATTGGTAAGAAAAAGAAGAACACATCTATAGGGAAAAATTGCAAAAGAAGTTTAAAACTGCAATTCCCAAAAAAAAGACCGATGTCTTACAAGCATAAACTGTTCACTTTCACTAATATTGAAACACATACAAATTAAAGAATAAGAGTGTCACTTTCACCAGTTCAATGGGTAAGGGATTTTTAAAAGATTGCATCCAGTGTTTTTAAGGGTATGGGCAAAACAGGTAATAGATGCCTAGTGAAATATACAAATCTGTATCAATGTGTCAGTTTGTAAAATCATTATTAAAACGGGCATACATTTAACCAAGCAATTCCAAGTCTAGAAATTTATCCTAAGGAAATAGGGAAGTCTGCAACAATTTAATAATGTTCATCATAATCTTATCTACAACCACAAAAAATTGGAAATGGGCCAAATATCAAAAAAGGCTTCTTATAGGAATTAATAGTACATTCAATTCACAGGCTACTTTACCACCATGAAAACCCATGTTGTAGAAAAATATGTAAAGATGTGAAATGATATTTATGATACCACAGAGTGGAGAAAGCATGTAACCAAAGCAGGTGTGAACAAAGAAATTAGTGTGCATTTTATTTTCTTCTTTGTGCTTTTTTCCTATATCTCAATATTTTACAATGAGCATGGATTAACAGTTTTAATTAATTCTTAAAATTGTGTTTTTTTGTTTTTCTGAGACAGACTAGCTCTGTCACTCAGGCTGGAGTGCAGTGGCGCAATCACTGCTTACTGCAACCTCTGCTCCCAGGTTCAAGCAATTCTCTGCCTCAGCCTCCCGAGGAGCTAGAATTACAGGTGCCTACCACCATGCCTGGCTAATTTTTGTATTTTTAGTAGAGACGGGGTGTCACCATCTTGCCAGGCTGGTCTTGAACTCCTGACCTCATGATCCACCCTCCTCAGCCTCCCAAAGTTCTGGGATTATAGGCGTGAGCCATCGCGCCTGGCCAAAATTGTGTTTTTAAAGAATTACACAGAGTCATTCTCATTATTCACTCTATTTGCATCTAATTATTTTCTCTGGGGGAAAAAAAAAAACTTTACCTAGAATATTTGGATGTTAAGAACCTCTGGTAATAAATTCTGATACTATGCCTCACCATCAAAATGTAAAATAACATTTTGATGGTACCTAATCTGCAATAACTATTTGAAGAAACTTCATCTCTAAGACCAGCTGGTGTGCTCTCAATGCTTACTAAAAATCTTGACATTAGGTCAAAATCTATATGTTCACAAAACTCCAAGTAGCCTACATTTTAATAGTATATTTCACAAAGCTGAATAGAAACAGCCATTTTAAACTTGAAATCATACAAGAGTGTGATTCTCACTTAAGAAAAACTTCATGTTCTTACATTGGGACAACCAAACTGGTGAATGAAAATTCAGTTTAAAAGAAATCTATGAAATGCTTAACAGCACCAATTTTTAATGAGCTATGCTGAACCCTGTCACATTTGTTATTTACAGGTATTCATTATTGCCCAGAAATGCTGTGGCGTAGACCCTTGCTACTCAAAATGTGGCTCTTCAACTGCAACCCCAGCTACACCTGGGAGCTTGCTGGAAATGCAGAATCTCAAGCCCAGCTCCAGACCTGCTACATCAGGATCTATAGCTTAACAAATCCCCAAATGATTTGCATGCACATTAAAGTTTGAGAGATCCCAGCATAGAAAAGCTGTAAGCTAAAGTGTTATAAGTCATAGACTAATAAAAGATTATAGATTAAGATAAAGCATCCCTAAATAGTACTGTAAGAGGATTTACTGTACACACAAAACTCTCCAACCCGGTACCTACTACAGGAGTTCTCTACCTTGGTTGCATATTAGAATTACCCAGGGAGCTTTTAACACATACAGATGCCCAGCCTCACCCTTGACCAAATAAATACATATCTGCATTCTCCAAAGCTCTCCAAGTCATTCTGTCATGCAGCCAAGCTTGAGAATCCCTGATCTACTAACATCAACAGGGCCTTTAGGAAAGAGATCATCAGTCTAATCACATCCAGGCATGACCAATCCCTGCCTCTACTACCTCCTTTAACTCCCCCTGTTCATCACACCTCACATGGAATCTTAAGTCCTTCTCTGTCCCTCCAGATACAACACAGCCCCATGAGTGTGGTGATTATCTTAGTGCTCAGCACATAACTGGTACTTGATGAACATTTGTTGAAGGAATGAATCTGTATACATGGGAAAGACAACAGAGGAAGGCTGCCAAGCTAAATGTAAAGGAGGGCAAGTAAGTGAGTGGATGAGAGCAATAGGAGAACATGTGTCTCTGATCCTGTAGGCCTCACTGATGTGAGACTTCAATGAAGACTAAGCCTTGTGAGTAAGACTTATTCTGCAATGAACAAAGTCAACTATCATTCTGACAAGGTGAAAAGAAAAAAATCTGGGGAAAGGGGCTATATTTTGGCACAGAAATGCATTATGCCATAAAACAAATGAAGCGCAAAGATACGAGCCTAACAAAAACCATACGATCATCTCAATAGCTGCAGAAAAAACATTTGGTAAAATCTAACATCTCTGATAAAAGCCCTCAAGAAACTAGGCATCAAAAGAACATACCTCAAAATAATAAAAGCCATATATGAGAAACCCACAGCCAAAGTCATACTGAATGGAGAAAAGTTAAAAGAATTTCCCCTATGAACTGGAACAAGACAAGAATGCCAACTCTCACTACTCCTATTCAACATAGTAGTAGAAGTCCTAGCCAGACCAATTAGGCAAGAGAAAGAAATAAAAGGCATCCAAATTGGAAAAGAGGAAGCCAAATTATCTCTATTGGCTGATGACATGATCTTATACCTAGAAAACCCTAAAGACACCACCAAAAGACTCCTAGACTTGATAAATTACTTCAGTAAAGTTTCAGGATACAAAATCAATGTATAAAATCAGTAGCATTTCTATACACCAGTAATGCTCAACATGAGAACCAAATCAAAAATTCAACACCATTTACAGTAGCCATAAAAAATAACAAAATTCCTAGCAATGCATTTAACCAAGGAGGTGAAAAATATTTACAAGAATTACAAAACATTGATGAAAAAACTGTAGATGACACAAACAAATGGAAAAACATCCAAGCATGTGGGTTGGAAGAATCAATATCATTAAAATGATCATACTATCCAAAGTAACATGTAGATTAAATACAATTCCTATCAAATTACCAATGTCATTTTTCACAGAATTAGAAAAAAACAATCCTAAAATTCATACGGAACCAAAAGAGTCTGAATAGTCAAAGCAATCCTAAGCAAAAAAGAACAAAGCTGGAGGGTTGGCATTATCTGACTTCAAATTATACTACAAGGCTATAGCAACCAAAACAGCATGGTACTGAGGGGAAAAAAGGGCATATAGACCAATGGAACAGAATAGAGAACCCAGAAATAAAGCCACATACTTACAACCAACTGATCTCAAACAAAGTTGGCAAAAAATATACAATGAGGAAAGGATATCCTATTCAATAAATGGTGCTGAAAAATTGGATAGCCATATGCAGAATGAAACTGGACTCCTTTTCTCGCAATATAAAAAGTTAACTCAAGATGGATTAAAGACTTAAATGTAAAACCTGAAACTATAAGAATCCTAGAAGAAAACCTATGAAAAACCCTTCTGAAAATTGGTCTAGGCAAAGAATACATGACTAAGCAATGCAACAAAAATAAAAATAAACCAAAAGGACTTAATTAAACTAAAGAGCTTCTGTACAGCAAAAGAAAGAATCCACAGAGCAATCAGACAACCAATGGAATGGGAGAAAATATTTGCAAAAATGCATCCCACGAAAGACTAATATCCAGAATATATACAAAGAACTCAAATAACTCAACAAGAAAAAAAGCAAATAACCCCATTAAATAGTGGGCAAAGGACATGAACAGACATTTTTTAAAAGAAGACATACAAATAGCCAACAAAAATATGAAAAAGAAAATGCTCAATGTCACTAATCATCAGAGAAATGCAAATTAAAACCACAGTGAGATACCATCTCACACCAGGCAAATGACTAGTATTAAAAAGTCAAAAAAGCAACAGATATTGGCAAGGATGGGGAGAAATGGGAACATGTATACACTGTTGGTGGGAATGTAAATTAATACAACCTCTATGGAAAACAGTAAGGAGATTTCTCAAAGAACTAAAAATCGAACTACCATTTGACCCAGCAATCCCACTACTGGGAAGGAAAAGAAATCATTATATCATACCAGAAGGAAAAGAAATCATTATATCAAAGAAACACCTGCCCTTGTATGTATATCACAGCACTATTTGCAATAGCAAAGTCATGGAATGAACCTAACTGTCCATCAATGGATGACTACATAAAGAAAATGTGGTCTAAATACACCATGTCTTTTGCAGCAACATGAATGGAACCGGAGACCATTGTCCTAAGTGAAGTAACTCAGAAACAAAAAACCAAATACCACACATTCTCACTTCTAAGTGAGAGCTAAACAATGGATATATGTGGACATACAGAGGGAAATAATAGACACTGGGGACTCTCAAAAACAGGGAGGGAAGAAAGGCTTGATGATTGAAAAATTACCTTTTGTGCACAGTGTTCATGATTTGGGTAACGGGTATGCTAGGAACCCAAACCTCACTATTATGCAATACACCCATTTAAAAAATGTACATTTATACCCCCTGCATCTATGATAGAAGCCTGCTCGGCAACCAAATTCAGCTCTAGTAGGTTCTCCTGACCATGCTAGGAAGCACCCCAAAAACATGCCTAAACACACACTCTATGCCAGAGTTTTGGGTCAGAGCACCACCATGGTAACCACATACATTTCAAGACCCAATCACGTAAAAAACACATGCCTCTCTTCAGCCACAAGGAATAGGAGAGAAAGACAAGGATGCTTGCGTAAAGTATCTTCCAAACACATTTGAACAATTCACCATCTTATGAGACCCAAACTATTATCACTGAATGGTAGCTCTAGATATCCTTTGCCCAGGTGCAAACGGGTGACAAAAGCCAGAGGTTATAGATCTTAACAAATATTTCCTGTTCCCTCCCTTTAGTTTCTGGGAATGTCTTTATCTCTCAGCATGAATGAAGAATATAGCCACAAACATTTCAGGCTCTCTCAGGCCTTGGATCTCTGCTCAGCAAGCAAACACGAACAGCCTTTTGAGTTGGAAAATTCATGAGCAAAGAAAACAAGATGGCCTCAGTCCTGTCAACTACTAAAACAAAATAAAGACACTGCATCATTTGGTCTTTATATTTATGTGGCTTTCTGGAATCATTTCTCCATTTTCACCTTTGTGTCCTGCGCAGCTGTTAGGAAGGTGCTTCTATGGGCTGTTGGGAGGGCACACAACACATTTTCAAGCGTAACCCATGTTAACCCCGCACTGCTGAAGCTGGTTCCACACTCTGAGGTTATGTCAACATTCTCCTCCTTCGAGCAGATCTTCCACACAGGAACTCCTCCCTCCACCTGCTAAGAGGTGACCACACCACAGTCCCCGGGCCAGGCTGGCAAGGCTGCAGGGTTGAGTGTGGTCAGGCTCAGGTTGCTCAGACACCCACCCTCCTTCCTGAGCCCTGCCCTGCCTTCTCCACCAATTGGCACTTTCTGGTTGCTTCCCCGCTGTGGTAAAAATAACTTCCTCTTAAAACGTCTAAATCTGTATGTGATTTTACACACATTTTTTTTTTTTTTGGCACGTTGTCGGATGAATTCTGACACTAAAGCAGAATGAAATTGCAAGGGATCTGCAATCACATTTCTGAAAAGCTCTGACCAAATGAGTCAGTTCCACTGTTTTCTCAAAGATTGAGAAAATACTTCCAGGCAAGATGCTGCGTTCTAAGCACCACAGCGGTTCCTTCTCCCTTAAGCTTCTTAGGAACTTGGCATTGTGGTAGATGGAGGGAGGCGGAGCAGAAGGCAGGGTGCTGTTTGTTGTGATCTGCCCATGGTTTACTGGCTGTGTTCTGAGCGCAGAGAGGGCGTCCCAGGGGATCCATCAACCAACATTGACGTGGCTCCCAGAACTTGGCTGCACGTGCTTGGAGGAGCTGAAGCAAGGCTCCAGCCAGCCCGCTGGGAGCCTTGAAGGCAAGCCCTGCGGCTAACACCCTCAGAACAGCGGTGGGAGCAGCAGTCATTCTCAAAACGACAGTTTAGAAGAGGATCCCTTCTGACAGTAACGTACCACTGCACAAAGTAGGCTCACAAACGGAGGGGACTGGAAAATTGTTCCATTCTGCGGGCTTTTAAGGGCCACGTAGACAAAGGAAGGGGGGCTAGGATGTGTAAGGGAATCAAAATCATTTCATTTCTCATGTGCTTATTGGCCAGCTGTGTCTCCTCTCCTGTGACTGCTCCTATTCTCTGCCCACTTATCACATGAATTGTTTATCTTTTTCTCATTGATATGCTGATACAAATTGCATTTCCTGGGGAGATGTCTGTCCCCAGTTTGGGTCTTTTTTTTTTTTGCTACATTTATGGGGTGTTATTATATTATTCAGATTTCATTTTAATGTAGTTTATTTTTTCTTTAAGGTGGTTTTAACATTCTGTGTCTTAAAATGACTTCTGATGAGAAAGTACTGGTAAATAGACCTATTGGTCTGGACAAGATTTATGTATGTAGCAGGGGTTGGTAGACATAATAGTCACTTTAGTATCTTCAATTATTTGAAAGACTATAAAGTCCAATAGACAAGTCTATGTTGCTTCCAGAAGAACTAGCAAAAAAAATGGCTGGAAGCGATAAAGGAGTAGATCACCATGTTGTGAAGAACCCTCTTATCCACTGGAGCTGCCCACAGTGAAATGGGATGGCCAGTAGCAGGCAGCTGGGCGGAGGTTGTGAGAATCCTCATCAGCAACACAGCTTTCTTATCCCCACTGGTTGCCTCTTTCTTGCTATCACATAGTGAGACTCTGAACTCTGGAAACACATGTCTTACTCTGCCTCTTCACTCTTGGACTTCCCGGGGATATTCTGCTTCCCCTAATTTCTGGAGCAAGTTGTGGTGGAGGTGGGGCAAGAGTGCTGCTGATTTTATTTTTTAATTTAACTATGATTAAGACTCAGAAAATGACGGTGATGATGGCCTAAAATGTTTTTGTGTATTCTACTTGCCTTAGTCACTTGTCTCCTGCAATTTTTTAAATAAGTATTTGGGTCCAAAGAAAATAGTCTTATATTTGTTTCAGTTGCTATAATTAAATGACCTCTTATCTCTTTCAGTACGTGATTTTTAAGAACAAAAGAGATCTTAGAAAGATCTACTTCAGTGATTATAAAGAGAAAAGAAACACTCTCCCCTGAAAGTGTGCAGAAAAATTACTTCGGGGATTTTCTTTATCTCCTTTCTTCTTTCTTTCTTTTCTTTCTTTCTTTCTTTCTTTCTTTCTTTCTTTCTTTCTTTCTTTCTTTTTCTTCTTCTTCTTCTTCTTCTTCTTCTTCTTCTCCTCCTCCTCCTCCTCCTCCTCCTCCTCCTCCTCCCCTTCCTTCCTTCCTTCCTTCCTTCCTTCCTTCCTTCCTTCACGGAGTCTCACTCTGTCACTCAGGCTGGATTACAGTGGCATGATCTCGGCTCACTGCAACCTCCACCTTCAGGGTTCAAGTGATTTTCCTGCCTCAGCCTCCTGAGTAGCTGGTATTACAGTTGCGTGCCACCACATCCGGCTAATTTTTATATTTTTAGTAGAGACAGGGTTTCACCATGTTGGTCAGACTGGTCTCGAAGTCCTGACCTTGTGATCTGCCCACCTCAGCTTCCCGAAGTGCTGGGATTACAGACGTGAGCCACCATGCCGGGCCACCTCAGGGACCTTTTAAAAGGGCTTCCAGTGCCATACCCTCTCTCCCTCTCCTGGCCACTGAGATGTATTCCCAGAGTGACAGTCAAGACCATGTGGAAACACTGCTACAGATGAGCATCCTAAAGGAATGAAACAGCTAAGAATCACGGATCAAATGAAACTCCTTCATTAGAGAGATGAAGACACTGAAGCTTAAGAGGCTCCTGTGACTTAACACTGACAACTGACTTATTGTCAGGACTCCTTGCCCACCCAGGCCCAGTGCTCCTTCCATCCAGCCGCATGGCTCTGCCCGACAGTTCTGCTTATCCAATGGGAAGGCATTCATGTCAAACAGCCTTTGTGTTAGAGCAGGAAACTCTGTGCTGGATTGCAAGGTCATGGTTTTTAAGATCCCCAAGAAAAATACAACTTCTATGACATAATGTAAAATCAGCATTTGCCTTCAACTGCTCAAGGAAGCAGGTGACCAGCCAAGCCAGATGGTAGGGCTCTCACTTGCCCCAGCATCCACTTGAGGCTGACAGAGCAAGGCAACACAGAGGCTGGGCAAGGGAAACAAGCAAGTTCACCAGCCTTTCGGTGAAGACACAAGATCCGCTTCTGCAGTTCACTGCTCTTGCTCCACCTGCCACTGAGAGGGAAGTGGGAACCGAGCAAAGAAAGCGGCCGTACTGCTGGATATGGTAGTTTTGTGACGAATGGGAGAAGTTCTGGTCGCAGGCACAGTGTATGCCTGGCACTGTGATTGTTTCTGAAAGGGAGTAGTTTATGGATCACTAGTGCAATCCTAGAACAGCTGGCTATCCCAGAGAGTAAGCTACAGCATACTCCCTCCCCACAGCTATTTTTATTTCGTGAATGCAGGAACAAAAAAAGTAGTGTGGACACATTCAAAACAGAGGCTGTGCAAAGACTGTGTCCTTTAAAGACCATTTTCAGGAAGCAGAAGAGAAGAAGCAAGAAGGTGTGGATATATATAATTAGTGGGGTGGGTGCATTACTAGAACTTGTCAGCTGTTGAAGAGCCCTTGCCAATCTGAGACTGACAAGACGAGCCACAAAAATACTAGTTAAGTAATTTTATATTTCTGGGATTGATTGGTTCTTTCAATTGGAAGCCAAGTTATCAGTGAATCTGCATACCCACCCAGCTGTGTGCCGGTATGAGTGTGTGTGCACTCACATGTGTATGTGCGCTAAATGAATAGGGAGTCAGAGGGAAGCAAAGAACAAGCTGAGAAAATTGACAATTGTTGAATTTAAATGTCAGGCCTTGGGTTAGAGAAATATCCTATAAAACAGCAATCATTAATTCTATTGTGTGCATCAAAACACCAGAGGTTCAGAGAGGTTAATAAAATTGCCCAAGCAGTCCCAGCTAATGAACGGTAATACAGTGCTTCACACCCAGAGCTCCGTACCAAAACCTATATCCTTCCTAGTGCCTGATGCTTCTGCCCCAAAGAAGGCCTTCGTGAATATTTGTTGAATGACTGAACAAAGGAATTCATATGTCTCAGAATATTCTCATTTTTCTTTTCATCAAGGTTATGAAAGTTGTACTCATTGAATTAAAAAAACAGCAATGCAGTACAGTTAAAGGTAATATGTTATTTAAATCATCTATTACTGAATGAACTAAAAATTACCTAATCAAAGCCATGACTTAAGGTTATTACAGTATCTTTTACCCAAACAAGGGTAAATGGGTTGGTGTGTTGAGACCTAATTTTACAGTACGGTCATACTGCAGTTCTAGGTTAAACTTTGTTCGGTCACGATTTCAAAAATCACTTCATCCCATGGTCTCATCTCCTTCATGACTTAAAGTCATGCTTAAACATACTGGCTTATTTAATACAAATTGTTACCTAAAGAAGACACTAACCTACAGAAATAACTGCTATTCTGTAAACTCCCAAAACAACTGGTCCAGGATTGCAGAAAAATGACAAGTAACAAAAATTTGCATTCTAACTGTATGCACACAAATCTCTAGATTGACCTGAGATATTCTTAATTACAGAGAGAGCTACAAAAGTATAATGCCAAATGCCCAAAGGTAAGAAGTGGATAGCTCTCTCTGTGCACGGAAGAAAATGTTTGTGTTACCAGGTATGATGGCTTGTTCCTGTAGTCCCAGCTTCTCAGGAAGCTGAGGTGGGAAGACGGCTCAAGTCCAGGAGGTTGAGGCTGCAGTAAGCCCTGATGGCACCACCACACTCTAGAATGGGTGACCATCTTTTTAAAAAAAACTATATGTACTTGTATGTTATAAGTGGTTGTAATGTATTTGCTTGGGGCGCCAGTTTCAAAGAGCAAGGAAGAAATAGGCTAAAGATATCAATTGAGCTAGTCTTTCTCGGCATCCCCCCACCTATATTCTCTACTTAAAATAGAGACCAAACAAAGCAGAGTTTGGAATCCTAGTGAATAGAGGTTGCTCAGCAAATATACTGAATCAATGGCCACTTCCTAAGGGCCTGTGCAGAGCACCCAGAAGAGGTGTCAGAGCAGGGGTGCAAAGTACTGAAAAAGCTTCCTCCCTTCAAGGCGCTTGCTCACAGATGATCACAATACAAGGTAAAATGTCAAAACTTTATAAGAGGTCATGAAATAAATAAATACAGGAGTTTAGAGATCCTAATTGGAGTTTTAGCTTCCTAAACAATCATCACAGAGGCATTAGCAGGAGCCTAAGCAGGCAGTGAGACAACAAAAATGAGCCAGAGGCAGTTTGGGGGAAATTACAGACAATCAATATAAACCCTGAAACAGATCAAGAGGTATGGCAGAGCTTTAACACTAAGCAGCTATATCTGGTTCCCTGGTAATTTTGAATATGAGTGTATGAGTCCATTCTCATGCTGCTATAAGGACATGCCCAAAAGAGTGATTTTTAAAGAAAAGAGGTTTAATTGACTCACAGTTCCTCATGGCTGGGGATGCCTCAGGAAACTTACAATCATGGCAAAAGGGGATGCAAACACACTGTTCTTCACATGGCAGCAGGAGACAGAAGTGCCAAGCAAAAGGTGGAGAGCCCCTTATAACACCATCAGATCTCATGAGAACTCACTGTCATAAGAACAGCATGGAGATAACTGCCCCCATGGTACAATTACCTCCCACCGGGTCCCTCCCATCACATGTGGGGGTTATAGGAACTACAATTCAAGATGTGATTTGGGTAGGGACACAGAGGCAGACCATTTCAGAATGTTACCAATTATTCAAACTGAGGTTCTACTAAACAACACCTTACTACTTATTTTAGAGCTTCTTATTTTGATCATATATATTTTTGAAACCTAAAATTTTCTGTCATTTTTACAAAAACAATATTTCTTCTTAAAACTCATAAGCTATTTTACTAAAGAGAAACATACATAGCAAATATTGTCCCTACATATTTGTCCTTCATATTATACCACAACATGAATACAAAATAAATTGCATATGAATTCCAATTTCATGAGAATGCTTAAGATTTCCTTGATTGCTTCATATATTGTATAAGGAACATAGTGGACTCAAGTGCTTTCCCCTGCCAAGCTCATCAGCTCCATTCTAGTGAGCAAACATAAAGACAATATAGATCCATTATACTATAATCTGCTGTTCAAAAATTAGCTACACTCATATTCCACATACAAGCCACAGCAAGCTTTGTGACATCTCTAAAATAGGTAAGTGTTAACTATCCATGAATTGTCATACCTTAGAGATAAATGTAAAGTGTTTAATATTCAAAGTAATCCATAAGTGTACAACAAGACCCTGAGGATTCTTCAGAACAGGTCCTGGTTTTCAATCCATCTTCAGAGTTTATTTAGGTTTTACTATATACCCCGATACTATATTTAATGCTTTAAAAGTCATTTAGTATAAAACTAATTTCTTGCTCCTTGAAAAAGTGAACACTTATGATATAGAGAACAAAACATAACAATACTGTATTTATATCAGTATCATATTTCCCAACCTCCAAATTAATAGCAAAGTCATATATCTGAAAAGGGTCCAGTGTTACAAATATATAAATAATGTTTACAACTCAACAACACAAATACAAACAACCCAATTCAAAAATAGGCAACTGAAGCAACTCAGGAATGGAAAACTAACATCACATGTTCTCACTCATAAATGGGAGCCAAGCTATGAGGATGCAAAGGCACAAGAATGACACAATGGACTTTGGGGACTCAAGGAGAAAAGGTGGGAAGGGGGTGAGAGATAAAAGACTGTAAATTGGGTGCAGTGTATACTGCTCGGGTGATGGGTGCACAAAAATCTCACAAATCCCCACTAAAGAACTTACTCATGTGACCAAATACCACCTGTTCCCCCAAAGTCTACAGAAACAAATTTTTTTTAAAACCCACAAAATGTGAATAGACATTTTTCCAAAGAAGTTATATAAATAGTCAACAAGCACATGAAAAGATGCTCAGCATCACTAATGCATAACACAACCCCAATGAATATACCACTTCACACCCATTAAGATGGCTATAATTTAAACAAAAAAAAGGAAAATAAGAAAAGTCAGTGAGGATGTTTAGAAACTAGAATTCTCATAAATTCCTGGGGGAGAAGGTGTAAAATGGTGCAGGCATGGTAGAAACAGCTTGGCAGTCAATAAGTTAAATTTAAAGTTACCATATGACTCAGCAATCCCACTCCTAGGTATATACCCATAAGAACAGAAAACAGGTGTTCAAACAAAAACTCGCAACACAAATGTTCATAGCAGCACTACTTACACTAGACAAAAGATGAAACAGCCCAAATGTCCATTAACGCGTGAATGGATAAACAAAATGTGGTATATCCATACAGCTTTATGGAACATTTTATTCCACAATAAAAATAATTCTTAGGAAATATTCAGTCATAAAAAGGAATTAAGTACTGATACGTGCTATAACATGGAGGAACCTTGAAAACATTACGTCACATAAAAGAAGCCTATCACAAGAGACCACATATTATGTTATTCTATTTCTATAAAATGCCTAGAATAGGTAAATCTATAGAGACAGAAGGTAAATTAGTGGTTGCTTAGGGCTGGGGTTGATGGGGCAAAAGTGTTGGATAAAGAGTATGGTGTTTCTCCTCATGGTGATGAAAATTTTCTAAAATTGTGGTAATAACCACATTATCACAATTAATATATTATAAATATATTAATATATAATAGATATATTACTATATAATAGATTATGAATATATAGATATATTATATAGTAATATATGTATTATATATTAATATATCTATATATATTAAAAGCTATTAAACTATTAAAAACTTTAAATGGGTGAATTATATCTCAACAAGCCTTTTAAAAACTAATAGCAAATGCTGAAATGTTCTTCATTTGGAATTTTCTTCCAAAACACTTGCTACATTGACTTTTGCAAATAAGAATTTTTGGTGAAATGTTAGTGCTTCTGTCCCCATTTCTGATTTTTTTTAAAAAGGGATTTATGTATATCACAGTTTGCTTACAGCCAAGTTTCTATTTAATACAAATAAATATAGGTATGACAAAATTCATTTGTGATCAAGTCTTACTTCTTTCCCAAAAACAAAAAAGAAGTGGTAATTCCTAATAATTCTAGCACTACAATCCATCAAACAAGATGCGTTTTCATCGTCCATCATGGACACCCACCAGTACAGCTGCGGGGTAAGCTACTGTTTCTGCTCTTTCAGCCTCCCTCGGAGGAAGCAAAAGATACTATTTCTTTCGGGACTCAAAAAGCTTGACCACTTTCTTTCCAGTTTCTCCAAAACAAAACTAACCAGTGTCTTAAGCCTGGATTGATGACAGGAATTTGAAGAAAGACAGTATTTAGATAATCCACATTTATATGTGTTCTTAAACAATTCATACTGAGACCAGTCTATATTACAAAATGGCTTGCAAGGCAGACTGCTTTTCACCCTTCATGCTTACAGAACATTTGTTTACAGAACAGATGACCATAGTTGAATTCCATTCTCTGTCCTTTCTCTAATACAGTGCCAAGTGTCCTCAACCAACTCTATACTATAAACTTTTAGCTATCAACAAGAATGTCATTTTTTCCTTCGTCAACAATTTCTATTGATAACATCATATTTTATGCATTCATTTCCTAGATTACTGTTTGGAGCCTAAAGTACTACATTTAAACCATGTGTGAAGAAAAATAAAATTTGGCTTTTACGGTTCAAAGCAACTATTTGGTAATAGATATGAACCTCTATTTTCACATTTTCCTTTAAATTCACTTAGAGAATTTCATATTCAATAAAATGACATACTTTTCATTTTTTGACTCTAAATTGCCAGTCTCATATATAGTATATGTAAAGATTGGCAATTCTGAGAACTAAAGCTCTATATCTCCATTTAAAGTGGTATAAATTAAAAATGGAAAGCATATCAACTTGGAATGAGTCCAACAAGTTTAGCTCCCATGAAGTCTAAATCACATATCCAAGGCTGGATGATAAATCATAAGAGTTTGCCGGTCGTACAAGATCAGTAGTAAGCCATCTGGCTTATTCTGTTTATATCAATATAATGAGTGTTATTCCAAGTTTTTGATATTTCCACAGCTCATAAGTAATCAGGCTACTGGCAGCAAGGCTGCATCATAACCTAATTTCTGGGGGAGATTTTATTTGATTTTTTGTTTGTTTTCCTTAGCAAATCAAAGTTTGAATGCCATTTCAAAAAAATTTCACTTAATTGGAAAGACCATGGTCTCCACGTTGAAGTATAGCATTTGCTGTATATTTCTATTTACCTTATCGCATGTTTGTGTTCTCCCTCCTCCCAGTCTGAGGGTGGAGAATCAACATAACAGTTATCCTCGCATGATTTTCCTCCCCACCACTTCCTTCACTTTTTTCAAATGTGTTACAGCAGAACATTCTTTAAGGAGGACATACTCTGCCTTTTCCCCAAATTATCTAGAAAGAAGGACTGTTTGCCACTGTGTCCTGCGGGGAAAAGAAAGCAGCATCGGTGACTCTGTTCTCTCCCTTCCCCACACTACACTTTCCGGTTGCCCCGAATCACCCTACTCCACACCTCTCCTAACCTCAGAAAGTCTAAAACCAGCTGGGGCTGGCGCTGCTGGCTGGTCCTTCCCTCGAAACAATGGGGCTTAAGTAGCAAAGAAGATGCATTTATAAAAGTTGAAATTAAAAAATGAAACCATGTCCATTAATTATCTTTCAATACTTTATAAATCTACCTACCTCCCTCACATGCCTCCTCCTTCTCTCAAATACATGGGAAGCCTCCTGAAAGCAATACGTTGCTCTACAATAATGGTTCTCAAATGCTCGGCATTGGAATCACCTGGAGGACTTGCTGAAGCAGATTGCTGGGTCCTGTGCCCAGACTCATTCAGCAGGTTTGGGATAAGAACTTAGAATGTACGTTTCTGACAAATTCCCAGATGAGGCTGATGCGGCAGTCCCAAAGACCTACATTAAGAACCACTAGACTAGACACAGCACAACTGCTAAAGAAAGAGAAAACGCCCAGGAGATGTGGTTCTGACTACCATTACTCCTAGCTTTTGTCCAGCTCAGGAAGGGTCTAATTCCCCAAATAAATGGAGGCAGCATAGTGGGGATTAACATATGAAGGTAGAGTTAAAGTAGACCAGCTGCTTGAATTACTTCTCTTCTCTGCTGGCTCCTCAAAATACTTAGAGTACAAACATCAAGAAAAGGAAAGTGGAATTATGGAAGGAATGTGATCGTTTTTTAGCCAGTCCAGCTTTTTTTTTTTAACTTATCTTTTTTTTATTTTACTTTAGGTATATACTATATGCCCATTTGCATCTTGGCTCTCCCTCCCTTTTCTCCCTGAAACTGACCATAGTGCTAGGCAATGGGTACTGAAATCAGACAGACATGGGCTGAAGTCCTGCTTCGATTGCTATGTGTTCTTCATAACTCTTTACCCTCATTTTTCCCATACAGAAAACAGAAATAACAATACAACCTACCAACCATGTTGCTGTGTAGACTGAATGTCACCTTGTGTATGCACTGACTGGCATATGCGTGATAAATATTAGCTTTTACTATGAATACTATAGCTCTTGGCTTTCCTATGAGAATATTCAATATGTTAAATATTACACTGCCTATTTGATACAATAGGTAGAGTCATTAATCCCACCAATATTTACTGAGTGGCCATTGTGTGTCGGACATAGAATAGTGTGTAACTATACTGAAATCATATTCTGTAAAGAAAAGTGTTTGATATAAACATTATTTTGATTTGGAAAATTTTGACTTTCCATGAACTTACATTTACGAAAAATACTTGCTTCCAAAATTGGCTGAGGAAACTGAGACGACGTGTTTACTAACCACAAATTTTGTTTTGACAGACACTAAAATAAAAGAATGCAGAAAAACAGGGGAAAGTAATTCTGCAGATATCTTGGCGTTATATTATTAAAGGTATATTTTAGACCATCCGAAATACCACAAGCCCACTTTCCCCAAAACTCATTATATTTATGTGACAAGACAACAAGGGACAAATTTGCCCAAGGGTGTCCTATTTTCAGTTCACAATGATGTCATTTTGAACCCATCACATTGTCAGAAATGTAATGATCTGTTAGTAACAAAAGCAGCATGCAATCTTTCAGTTCTTCCTAGTTCCCTGAACAAAGGCTAAGAATTCACCCTTCTACCAACTGACCACCCAAATTTATTAGGCTTCATTGTTTGGAAATATAAAGTGAAAATGTTCATGCAATATATGTTGAATTTCCTTGATTTCACCCTCAGCAGTACCTTTGCTTCTTCCTCCTCCCAGATTCTCCCTTCCCCAAGAAAGGTGTCAGAACCCCAAAACTTTAGGAGCTGGGTGGAGGTTTCATTGACAGTCTAGTCCAGCTTCTAATTCCGCCATGAAACATCAGGCCTATGAAGTTTATTACCCTATGCAAGGCCAAGTGCTTCCAGGACAATGGGCACAGAAGTCTTCCATCCTGGTCCATTACACTTTTCCCTACACCCCTGGCCTTCATACGTTACCTAAAAGAACTTCTGCAAGAATTCATTGTAAGATTTCATGGAGAAAGACCCTGAGCCTCAACACTTGCCTCCCAATGCCAGTTAACAGGAATTTTTGTTGGTGATGAAAATATATTTAACTTTTGTGGCACTGGCAGGTGTCAGAGTGTGGAAGAAGCTATGAGACTCCACAATACAGAACTTAGGAAAAGAAGAGGTTTGATTCCCTAATAAAGGGTATATTGTCCCAAATCCTGTATGAAACCAAAGGCTACGGAAATCTACTTGGGCAATCTTTTGCTCTAATCTATAGTTCCCCAAATAGAACCTACCAACAGCGAAATAAAAGTGTAACTTTTAAAATCTGAGCTCTTCTACAAGGTAAAGAACATTATTTAATCCATCTCTACATTTCCAAATGCCCTAACACATTTGTAAGTTGGCTGATGATTTTTGTTTGTTTTTTCTCTTTTCTCCAAACGGTCTGCTATCTAGACCTGTGGCTTCTGCCACGAAGTGACATTTGGAGTAAATGTGGCAGCCTCCAGGCGGCCCGGGTCATTTGGCTCATTTTCCTTCCAGCACTTTGGTGGCTCTGCTTCCCCGCACTCGCTCTCATCGTGCAGATGCTCAGGTTTATCACTTCGGATGCTTGCAAGAAGCTGGAGTTCTCCCAGCCCTCACCCCCGCACGACCTCTTTTGGCCACAGACTTGGGAGGGATCTGCATCATCCCTTGGCTTGAACGCGCGTGCCAGCTTCGTCCCTGCGACCTGGGCTTGCGCTCGCCCGGCCCTGGCACCCTAGCTCCCGCAGCCAAGACGAGGGAGCTGCGGGGTCACGCCTTCTCGCTGGAGCGGCTCTTTCCCTCCCATCACAACCCCTTCCTTACTTCTAAAGATAGGCGGCCTCTCTCCTAATAAACCACACACACGCACATACACACACATATACACACATACACACACACACACACACACACACACGGACACAAGTTTTGACTTGCGCTTGAGACGCACACAGCGCAGAGGCTCCTCGGGTTACTGGAGGAGACATTGCTGGCCAGGCTGACTAGCGCCCCTCGAGCAGCCCCAAACCCCTAGATGGAGCAGGTTCCCCGCGCCAGGCTCGCTGAGAGCGGCGGGGTGGACAGCAGCGGCCAAGGGATAAGCCAGCCCGGGGACACCGTGGAGCCACCAGGGCCGGCGGGCAGGAGGGTGATCCGCGGGACAGAATTCTCAGAGCCGACCGTGGAGAGGGGCTTAAACCTACCCGCACTCCCCGCGGCGCAGGACGGGACTGAACTGTGTTCACTAACAATGCCACAGAGCGGACTGTCCCTTCCCTTCGCCTCTCCCCGCGCCCCGAGTCCTGAAGATACACATACTCCTGCACACACCCACACACCCATCCACTCCGCCCCAGTCGGGTGGGGGTGGCGGGGGTGGGGCGGGGGAAGGTGCCCGGTGCCCCGCCAGGGGGTACCTGTCGGCGCGCGACCCAGAGGCGCCCCCTCCTCGGTGAGTACAGCCGGACCCGCGGGACGAAGAAGGCGCTCCGGACCGCGGCACAGATGCTCGCGGCTTCGCACCTGGAGAGCCCCGGGGCGGCGGCGGCGCGCGGTGGCAGCGCGAGAAGTCCCCAGCGCACCCCTCTCCCCGCCGCACAACTTTGCGCAGCCGGCGCCGCCCTCGCGCCTGCCCCCCTTCCTTACCCAAATACTGCCGCAGGTCGAGCAGGAAGCGAGGGGGTCCCCCACTGAGCTGATAGAGGAGGGAGCCTAGGCAGAAGACCAGCAGGGTGGCCATGCAGAAGCCGTAGTCCCGGAGGGAGAAGCGCAGGAAAGGCAGCAGGGGCACCCGGCGCTTCCAGCTGCCCAGGGCCGGAGGGGCGCCCCCCAGAGGGGCCCCATGGGGCCAGGGATCCGCGCCGCCGCCGGGATGCTGCTGCTTCTTCTTCATCGCCTGCTTCGCCGCCTCGCACAGCCTGCCCGTGCCAGGAAAAGGTCACCCATCCGCCGCGAGGAGGAGAGCCCGGCCGGGCGGCTGCACATGGGGAGGGCCGCGCGGAGGGCAGCTGGGTGGGGGCAGGGAGGGGCCGAAGTTGCCGGGCTCAGGAGACTTTCCTCGGCATGGTCCCCGCCGCCGCGGCCCGAGCGGCCGAGGTGTCCGGCCCCGGTTCGGGGGCGCTGCCCGCGCCCAGGCGCCGCGCCCGTCCCGCGCCCGCTAGCGCCCCCGCGCCCGGCGCCCAGCCGCGCCTCGGGCTCGCTCGCGGCCGCCGGGGCTCGCCTCCAGCGCTAGCGTGGACCCTCCGGCTTTGTGTCTGTCGGTCTTGGCGTGTTTTGTCCCGGTTCAGGCTTCTCTAAAAAAACGGCAGGGAGGAACAGGAGGCGGACACCATCCCCTCGCTCCACCTCCTTGACAAGGGTTTGCCTCCTTCTCCTCCCCTTTCTCCCTCTGGCGCTCCGCAGCTCTCTCCTCCCTTTCCCCTCCCTCTCCGCTCGGGCCTCGGGATTTCGCTCCGGTGTCACGTTACTGCTCCTGCTGGGGGCGTGGGGAGGGGGGGCGGCGATTATTCGCAACAAGGAAGAAAGTTTCTAGGGTTTTTTTTTTCCTTCCCCCTTTCTTTACAGTCTGGCCGCTGTTCCTACGCCACCAGCGACCTCTTGGGGGCCCAGCTGACTTCTCTCTCGTAAACAGTCACCAGCAGGAAGAAGCACGACTGATTTTACTATTCATGTTTTTTTCAGTTCAGAAACTTGATTCTGCTTATATACCCCGTGCGAGCTACTTACACAAGGCGGATGAAAGGTACTAGGATACAGGCTCAAGACTCTGCTGAGATAGAAAAAGAGCAAGCGGTGCGAGTTGTGGTCAAACACGCCCCAGAGGGCCAGGCGCAGCGCCCCGACTCCCGGGAAGGGGAGCAGAAGAGGACGCTCTCTTCTTGCTTTCCCTGGTCCTACAACTACTCCACCTCGTAGTGGACCAGAGAGGCAAGTGGGGGCTGCATAGCGGACTCCAGGAGGTCATTGCCCCACGAAGGGCAAGAGCCCAGTCCTCATACACGCCAATTTCATTCCTGCCTCCATTCCCTCCATGGGGAAGCTTCTGGACCTAAAAGAGAACCTCCCGAGGCAGAAAGGCTCCATGGTGGACACAGAACCTCTGATGAGGTGGTCGATCCACGGAAGGGCTGCTCTGATCGCCCACACTCTAAGTAAAAATACTATATCACTATTTATAAAAGCTGTAGCACCTGAGGCCTGTGTGCCTCACCCGAGGTCCCAGAACTAGTGGTAGGAGTTGGACGGGGGGTTGCACTCAAACCTATTGGACCCTCAAAACCACTATAGTAACCACACCGCCCAGCATTACTTCCCAGCCAGCCCCCTTTCCCTCTGCGTGGCATAGGAGGAAGATATTTAATTCATTTAGTCCAGGCCACGTTGAGAAATGAAAACCTCAGTTTCTGGTGCCTCTCATGTCCAGCTCTGTACTCATTTGTATATTACAGTAATGAACAATTGGATTTAAGGAGGAACCAGCAGCTACGAACCTCTATGATTCTAAGACTAGGCTCCTGAAAACCTTCAAGTTGGCATCTGAAGAATTTTCTATGGAAAATTACAAAATAGGATCCTAGACCAAGAACTTACCCTTTAAGAATATGTCTTAACTGTATTCATATATGAATATCTCTAGTTCATGATTTGAAACATATAGCGTGAGCTACAGTGTTGTGTAGATGGGGTGGGAGGTGCTGTGCACATGTACACACACACGCACACACACACACAATTCTACTGCCCAATTTTATGTTGTCCTAGCTACTTTCTAAGGAATGGGAAGGTTGCTTTGGGGCCCCAAGAGAAGAGAAAATCTTTTGTTCTGTCACAGAAAACCCTGAATAGAGTGTTAATCATTTGTTTCACATTTATCTCGTGAACCAGAGTTTTATTTGGATTAATATGCACATTTTAGAAATGTGACTGCCCCTAAGAGAATTGAGTAGATCAGTCATTGCCCATTAATGTGAATTACTTTAATCAGTACAATGAGTAGCCCAGAATAGACTCTCAATTAATAACGTTTGAGCTCAAGAAGAAGGACTAGGAGACAGAAGGAGCAAAGCAGTGTCCATACTGTTTCAGGGACCGCCTCCCACAAACTGGACCTGGATCTGAGGCCTGGCCCTGCCATCTGAACATTCGCTGAACACAAAATTGTATGCAAGACCCTCTGTGTTCACAAGTCCCACCCCCAGGAAGTCCAGAGACTTCTCACAGCATGCCGTGGGAAATATCCCAATTTTTTTCTCCTAAGGAAAGGAATCTGAGGAACAGGGAGGTGGAGCAGGAAGAAAGGAACCAAACATCTGAGAAAATAAGTAAATATGAGAATAAATGTTTTTTTAAAAAACGATGAAACAGTTGTGAGGAAAGTACACGGGGGCAAAGTCCAGCTTAGAAGAAACAAGCTATGACATGAACAATTTTAGAGAGAATAAACAGGTCAATTTTTAAAAGACTGTGTTAACAGACTTGCCGCCTAAAAAAACTCACAGAAGAAAAAAGAAAGCTATCAAGATACAAAGAAGTTTCACATGGAAAATAAATGCTTTGTATTTTCACCCAACAAAAACTTAGTTGTTTGGGTGAAACTTTGTTCTTTGAAGTCCCATAAATATTCCTTCAAAAAAAAAAATAAATTTAAAGTACTTAGACTCATGAATGGTATATTTATTCAAAGTAGATAACAAATCTAATTAAAGGAAGTTGTAAACAAATTTTATTATTAGCCTTATAATTGAATATGCTTTATTCAGCACCTTGACCTCCATTCAATATCTTCAGCTTCTTAATTACTTCTCTCTCCAGTGACTCATTTGACCTTGTCCTCACTGGTCACTAACTGCATCTCCTCCAAAATCTCCTTTTCCCCCTTCACAACCTTCTATCCTGTTTGGCTTCTCTGGAGACCACCCTATTTTTTGGTCTTTTTTTAAATTGCATTTTAGGTTTTAGGGTACATGTGAAGAACATGCAAGATTGTTGCATAGGTACACGCGTGGCAGTGTGATGTGCTGCCTTCCTCCCCATCACCTATATCTGGCTTTCAGTCTTTTCAAGAACTGTCAATTCTCTGTTCATCCACCTCCTGTGTTTACTTCTTTCTTTACCCAGTTTTGATTCCTGATCCATCATTCTGATCTCCTTCTTGCAAACACACCCCTCATTCCTGTTTCTCTCATCTTATGTCCTACAGTGCTTGTCTGGTCAAACGCAGGTTCAATTAAACCCAACCATGCAACCAGACTAGACTGCAAAAAAACACACAGCACTGGTAGGTGGCTTTTCTTTAAATTAGAGAACACAGATTTCAGAGCGATGCACACCCATAGCTGCCCAGCAGTCCCACTCCCTATTCCACAGTGCCCCTCTCTTCAAATCCCCCATCTGCATCCTCTGCTTTCTTCCCTTCAGTCTCAGGGGATGACCTGGATCAGACTTTGTTGACAAAATAGAAGCAGCAGGACAAGAGCTCACTCATTTCCTACTCATCTTTGCCCCATGCTCTTGGGCCCCCTTCCTGTTTGATCGTGTTCCTACTTCTATTAAGGCCATGCTGCCACGTATGCCCTAGACTGCTGTCCCCACCAACCCCAGTCCCACACCCAAGCCTGCCCCCTCCATAGCCTTCTGCAACTCTGTAAATCATTATACTCTCAAGTCACTTGGGTCCCAAACCAGAGGTCTTAGTTTTTCTATTAATAGTTCTTCCATTTTTGTATCTAAACCATCTGCAAATCCTATAGGCATTACCTTTCAAAAAAATCCAGAGTCTGACCTCCTTTTCCACCACCCTGGGCCAAACCACTGTCTTCTGTCACTTGGATTGTTACAAAGGCTTCTTATAGTCATTGTATTTCAGTTTAGCTGCATATAACCGAAAAACCCAAATTTAAAAATCAGTGGCTTAAATAAAAAAGAACCCTATTTCTTTCTCATGTGAAACGTGTCCAGAAATAAGGCAGTCCAGAGTTGGTATGGTATTTCTGTGCCATCCTCAGAGACCCACTAGGGCTTTCTGTTCCACCATCCTCAGCACGTGGCTTCCATTTTAAAGGCCATCTAATGCAATGCTATCAGCATTTCAAAAAGGTATGAAATAGTCATACCTCTTTGATATGTTCATTGCAGCATTGTGCACAATAGCCAAGATATGAAATCAACCTAAATGTCCATCAATGCATGAATGGATAATACTATTCATCCTCAAGAAGGAAATCCTGTCATTTGCAATAACTAGAGAATATTAATCTGGAGGATATTATGTTAAACGAAATAAGCCAGACACAGAAAGACAACCACTACATGATTTCACTTATATGTGAAATCTGAAAAAGTCCATCTTATTGAAGCAGAGTGTAGAATTATAGTTACCAGGGTTTGAAGAGGGAAGGGTAGGGATTGAGGAGATGTTGGTCAAAGGATACAAAATTTCAGCTAGACAGCAGGAATAAATTCAAGACTTGTATTCTACAACATGGTGAATATAGTTAATAACATTGTATTGCACACTTGAAAAGTGTTAAGAGAGTAGATTTTAAGTGTTCTTACCACAAATAAATGATAAGAATGCAGAAGGGGGGAAAACAAAAACAGAAAGGTCTTCTTAAGGTTGGAAATGGCTGCCAGAGCTCCAGCCATTGTGTCTGTGTTACAGGTTGGCAGCAGAAGGAAGCAAAAGAATAAAAAACTCCTCCCAACTGAGTAGGTTTTTTTTAAGCAGCGCTCTAAAGTGTGTTATAAATCTACCTTCTTATAGGTCATTGGCCAGAAATTAATCACAGGACTCTGTCTAATTGTAAGGGATGGGCAATGGAGTACCTAGGAAACCTAGACTTCAGCTGGGTGCATTGCTGCCACAAAGAAGAATCAGAGTTCTATTGCTAAAGAAAGAAAGGGCAGATGGCTATTTCGTGACAATCAGTAATTCCCGTTGTTCCTCCTAACCGGTCTGCCTGCTCCCAGCCTTTCACTCCATGTTCCATTTTCCTCAGAGCAGCCAAAATAACCATTGCTGCTCAAAACTTGCCAGTGGCTTCCAATGCACTCAGAGTAAAAGGAAGCACTCTAGAGTATCCTATAAGGTCCTACTCAGTCTGGCTCCATTGTCTCTTTGACCTCATCTCTCATCACTTTTCCTGCCCAACCTTACCTATGGTCATTCATCAGACAAAACAAACTTGCTCCTCTATTAGGACCTTTGCATTCACCGTTCTCTCTGCATAGAAATTTAGTTTCTCACACTTCTGCATGGCTTGACCTTTGACTTCTCCAGTTTTGCGCAATGTTGCCTTATCAATGGAGTCTTCCGGGACTACTCTGTATGTAACGCACATATGCACCTACATTCCTTATTCCCTTGACCTCTTTAGCTTTCTCCATGGAATGTACCATAATCTGAAATGTTAGTATTTTGTATGTGCTGTATATTTCTCCCCCCTAGAAAATAAGTGTCTTGAAGGCCGTGATTTTGTCTCATTTGTTTATCGTTTTATCTCCAACACCTAGAATATTGCTTACAGGTAGTGATCACCCGAGATGTTTGTTGAATAAAAAGATTAATTTTTCTATAAGAAGGGTCTGATGTTCGGTTGGTCAAATCTCATTGATTCCATGCTTGGCCAAGTGGGGATGAGAGGTGGATGTCATGGAAAGCAGGCCTCCATGCTGCTAGAACATTCGGATAATCATCAAAGGAATTGTTTGCAGTTGAAGGGGCATTCATTGAAAGAAACAGTGAATGAATGAATGAATGTGGCCCTCACCACCTCTGTGACCCCTAATTAGCAATGCAGTGACTCCCTGTGATTATGAACGCCTCATGGAATCATAAAAGAGATGTGTGTCCATTGGTTTTGCCCGGTGTTGCCGTTCACCTTGGCAAAAAGGCTGCTGCTCTTTAGGACGGCTGTTCTTTTTAGGGATTGGGGCCATCAGTCTCTTAGAGAACCCAGCTGTCTGAGCTTTAACCATGGAAAAGAAAGAGATAAAGAAAGAAACTGGAGAGTAGCTCTGGTTTGTGGGGCAAAAATGCACTGAAAACTGTCTAGGCAAGTAGTGTTTGCCTTTGCCTGAACAGTCTCTTGAAAGCATATCTGACCTTCATGTGTGATCTAGAGGTACATTTGGATGGGAGGACTATTAAAACCGCACTTAGTAGCCAACAAGCTATTGCTTATATTTAAACTCCTATGCAATGACACAACTTTTGAAAACTCAGCTTTTAATTATGCTTAACAACAAATGTATTTTAAATCAAAACTGCACTGCACAGCTGGTCCCTGAGACTGGCTAGTGTGACACTATTAGCCACCTAAAGACTTTGTCAGAAATGGTCTCAGTACTGTCCGTATTTTTTATGAAGTACAATAGACCATTAGTATAAGCAGAGGGAAAGGAAAAAACAAGTCAAATACTTACCAGCTGCTTTCATGTTATCTTCAGTTGCCTCTTACTCTGCCATGAGTAGAATCTATACAGTTGAATCTCTGACCAATCTTAATTCCTCATTTTCAAGATCCTTGTCAATTTACAATGTTAAGCTAGCGCTCTTCTCATTTTAGAGGTCATTGTCTGGTGTTAATGCATAAGAGCTGAAATCGATGTAGAAGTGATATCCTTTTTCCTTCCTTCCTAACAATGTCATTAGTCCTTGTTCAATGGGCACATTACATATCTTCCTGTCCTCTTAGAAAAAAAATATTACTCAAGCTTTGCAAAGTACTTTAAAATAATTTTTTGAAGAACAGCCAAATACTAAACTATATAGATAAGAGTCAGCTCTCTAGTGAAGAATCTTGGTAAAGATTCCCAAGGTCATCTTAGTAGAAAATTTAAGAAAATATTACATTGTGAAGCATAATCTTTCAGCCCTGAAAATTACTAACCTTCTGACCTAGTCAATTACTTAATCTCTTTGTGCTTTCATTTTCTCTTCTGTCAAAAGTGGATGATAAAGCCCATACTCCTGGGTTCACAGGGCTCTGGTTTGTTACAGGAACGTGCTTGCCTGGCTGGGGAACTGCATCAACAGCCAGCTGCTTTTCTCTATGGTATTTGCTGTGAAGTGGTCCAAGACATTATCCCACCCAAAGAAATTGGACTGCAAAATGATGGTAGTGCAAACTCTTATTTAAAGAGCAGGCTGGGCTTGGTCGCTCACGCCTGGAATCCCAGCACTTTGGGAGGTGGAGGCGGGCAGATCACCTGAGGTCAGGAGTTCATGACCAGCCTGGCCAATGTGGCGAAACCCTGTCTCTACTAAAAATACAAAAGTTAGTTTGGTGTGGTGGTAAGCACTTGTAATCCCAGCTACTTGGGAGGCTGTGGCAGGAGAATCACTTGAACCCTGGAGGCGAAGTTTGCAGTGAACCAAGATGGCACCACTGTGCTCCAGCCTGGGCAACACAGCAAGACTGTGTCTCAGTAAATAAACAAATAGATAAAATAAAGGGCCGACAATTTAAAGGGTGGGAGAAGCATGGATCTTGATCCAGAACTTATATGGGGACAAATGTGATTTGGGGTGAGTAGGCTGAGTAGACTCTGAGCCTCACTGTCGTTATCTGTGAGACACAATAAAGCACATAGCATCCTGTAGTGGACTTAAATATATATTAAATGTGAGTACATATAAGTCAGAATACATGTAAGTCAGATAGTTTTTAAAGATAAGAAAACTAGAATCTAAATAAATTACATAATCTGCACAAATTTGCATTGTTTGTGACTGATGTCATCAGAACTCAAATACAGACCTTGCAAGTCTATCTCTAATACTTTTTTTTTTTTTGAGATGGAATCTCACTTTGTCACCGAGGCTGGAGTGCAGTGGCATGATCTCGAGTCACTGCAACCTCCATCTCCTGGATTCAAGTGATTCTCCTGCCTCAGCCTCCTGAGTAGCTGGAATTATAGGCGCCCGCCACCATGCCTGGCTAATTTTCTTTTCTTCATATTTTTAGTAGAGACGGAGTTTTGCCATGTTGGCCAGGCTGGTCTCAAACTCCTCAACTCAGCTATCCACCCACCTCAGCGTCCCAGAGTGTTGGGATTACAGCCTCGAGATGCTGTGCATGGCCTCTAATGCTTTTTCCACAATAAAGTGAATTTTATTTGGACCACTGACCCCCTCTGAATATCTAACAAACCTATGAACCTACCTCCCAGAAAAATGAATGTATTTTCTGCATATAATTTCAGCACATCCACGGATCTTCTAGGGGTCCATGGACTCAGATTAAGAACCTGACTACTACAGGTTGTGGGCTTTCCTGAATATGCCTGAGTGCATTTACTAAAGGAGAATATAATTTTTGGCCCTTATGTCAGAAGAGAAGAGCAGATTTTATGGTTCTAAAACAGTTTGGAAAAAGTTTTTAAAAGACGTTGGAAATAAGAGAACTTTTCTTCACACTGTCATGGTCTTTAAAATACTCCTGGGATGCTTAAAAGTTTCCAGAATTGGATCTGTATCCTAACATCCATTCAGCTGATCCTTACTGAGGGCCAATGTGTGCCTGGCCCTGGGATTGCAGTGGGGCCCAAGACAAGCCCTGCTCCCATGAAATTTACATCCACTGTGAGGGGAGATGGATGATGAATAAACAAATATGTTACGCTAGGTAGTGTTAAGTGTTATCAGGAGAATAAGACGGGGTGATGTGACTGAGAGTGAGGGTTGAAAAGGAGAGTCCACCACAGGCTGTGTGGACAGGGAAAACTTCTCAAAGGAGTTGCCCTTTGCAATGTGACCTAAGGGATGAGAAGGAGCTTCCTGGAGAAGATCTGGGGCACAAATGTTTCATGCAGAGAAAACAACCGTTTAAGGTCTTCCTGCCTCATAGCTTCCCTAAAATGGAAATAGACTTTGTATGTGCCACCGTGATGGGAGGTCACCGAGAAAGCAGGTGACATGAGATGAGGCTGGAGAGGTGGTTGGTGCCAGTCCCTACGGGGCTTTGTAGACCTGGGTAGAGAGTTTGGGTTTTATTCAAGGTGAGATGGGAAACACTGAAGGGGTTCAATGATCAGCATGAGCTGATTCGTGCTTTTAATTCATCACTTAGGGTGCTGTGTAAGATTGGCAGTGAAAGTGGCATTGGGTAGATGAGTCATCCAGTAAAATGGTGAGGCTGGCTGGGCTCAGGTTGATACTGGGGAAGATAGAAAAAATGTTAACAAACTCAGGATAAGTTTTTTTGGAGGTTGAGGGTATAAACTTGTCAATGAACTGGTTGAGGGGAAGTGAGAGAAGAACTAAGCTAAGAATGATACCTAAGGTTTTTGTCAGAGCACCTGGAGTGATGCTGAAGCTATTTCTCTGTTTCTTGAAATGCAGAATACTGACACAGGAGCAGGCCTGGGAAAGGGGCATGGTTGCCCAAGCAACCAAGAGTTACTATCAGCTATGTTAAGTAGGCGACTGGATATATGAATTTGGAGCTCCAGGGAAAGGTCATGGCTAAAGACATAAACTCAGAAGTTATTTCTATCAATGTGGTATATAAAATCACATAGTTGAATAAAATTACCTACGGAAGCATGTAGATAGAGGGAGGCTAAGGCAGGAGAATCACTTGAATCCAGCAGGTGGAGGTTGCAGTGAGCCAATATCACACCATTGCACTCTGGCCTGGGAGACAGAGCAAGACTCTGTCAAAAAAGAAAAAGGAAAAAGAAAAGAATAAAGAAAGATGGCAGACGAAACACCTTGGAGCCGATTGGTAAGTATGACAATTTCAGAGGTATGACTGGGATAGGAATAGATTGAAGAGCTAATCCAGTCTTCACTCTTTTACTTGTTCCAAATATTTGTTGAGTTTAGAGGGAACAGAAACCGCAGGGTCCCCGAGGCAGGAATTCACTTGCTTAAGGAGTAGAAAGAAATTGGATGTGCTATAGAGCACAGTACATGAGATGATTAAAGTGGGAGATGAAAATGAAGAGAAAAAAGGTGCCAGATCATCAGTCATCATGGGGGTTTAATCAGATTTTGCATTTTAAAATACTGATCCTGCTGCTATTTAAAGAACTGGATGTGAGGGTAAGGGTGAAATCGGTTGGTTGATTCAAGTTATCCAGGCCAGAGAGGATGGTGGTTTGGGCTTGAATAACAGCAGTGAAGGTGGTGAGAAGTTGTGGATGGCTATAGAATGGCTGCTACAGAAGCATCTTTGGGATCATCTGCTATGTAGGAGTGCAGAGAAATAAGCAGCAGCTGGAAAGCTTATAGGAATTTAGGAAGTCTCTCTCATGCTCTCTCTCTCTCTGCCTCCTTTTACCTCCTTTCTTTTTTAAAGATAGGAAATATCAAATTTAATGTGTTAATGGGGATGATCCAGTAGAAAGGGATGCACTTGTGATGCCAGAAAAAAAGTGAAATTTATAGGGAAAGGATGGGGCCAGAATTTAGTAGAGGGTTTAGTCTTTAATACACTTCATTCGTCAAATAAGGCAAAATGTACTGGAAAATTTATTGGTGAGAAAAAAAATTCATATGGTGGCATCCATTTTATCAGTGAAATATGCAGCAACTGAGAGTGAAGATTTGGGCAAGAAGAGAGGCAGGAGGTTTGAATAAAGAGAACCCATAGTGGCATGATTATTTCAGAGTGAGAGACAAACAAAGAAAGCACATAGGATTGCTGAACAGTTTGAGCTCACTTAAACTTGGTGGTTCTGAATTTCAAGTGAGTCAAGTCAGCACCAGTGTTATGTTTTCCGGTGGCTCAGTTTGGTAACTTATGTTCAGGTGCAGAGTAGGTGTTTAGTTGTGCTTAGATATTGCTGAAGTTTTACTAGGGAAATGGAGAACATGCCAGTAATGTTTGGGATGTTTGCAAAAGAGCAGTGTGATGTTGGTCCCTGATATGGTTTGGCTGTGTCCCCACCCAAATCTCATCTTGAATTGCATCTTCCGCAATTCCCATGTGTTGTGGGAGGGACCCAGTTGGAGGTAATTAAATCATGGGGGCTGGTCTTACCTGTGCTATTCTCTGGATAGTGATAAGTCTCATGAGATCTGATGGTTCTATAAGGGGGAGTTTCCCTGCACAAGCTCTCTCTTTGCCTGCTTCCATCTTCGTAAGATGTGACTTGCTCCATCTTCCCTTCTGCCATGATTATGAAGCCTCCCCAGCCATGTGGAGCTGTAAGTCCATTAAACCTCTTTCTTTTGTAAATTGCCCAGTCTTGGGTATGTCATTTTCAGCAGCATGAAAATGAACTAATACAGTCCCTCAAATCTAAACTGAGTAAGAAAAGAAATAAGGAAATAGGGGAACAATAATCCAAATTTTATATTGCCTGAAAGTAATACAATTGAGGGGAAGCCCTATTAAAGATGAGAAGACAAAATTATGAATACAGAATTAGG
Organism: Cebus imitator; assembly: GCF_001604975.1. Lineage (NCBI taxonomy): Eukaryota > Metazoa > Chordata > Mammalia > Primates > Cebidae > Cebus > Cebus imitator. The sequence goes on from NW_016107656.1 coordinate 1,121,166, forward strand.
TATGAGACAATGTTGATTTAGAATGACAAAATTAACTCTAACAAATTATGAATTTATAATGTTGTTATAGATCAACATAACAAAATCCAAAAAATTTACATGATATTTTTATTAATTGTTTGAAATGCCATTATTACATATTTTTCTTATGTAATATGCATATAAAAAATGGTATACGGTAAGCAAACAACACATGTATAGGCTGCATGCACTTTGATCTGCCCCTTCACATGACAACAATTTTGTAATAATTTTTTAAATTCTGGAAATAGATAATTCAGTTCTTTCTCTACCATGGGGGATGGAAACTAAAAAATGTTTAACTCTTGATATCTGGGATGCAAAAATCATGTGATTTCACACACACATGCACTTGCTTTTTTTTTGAAATGGAGTTTTGCTCTTGTTGCTCAGGCTGGAGTGCAATGGTGTGATCTCGGCTCACCACAACCTCTGCCTTCTGGATTCAAGTGATTCTCCTGCCTCAGCCTCCTGGTAGTTGGGATTACAGGCACCCACCATGATGTCCAGCTAATTTTTTTTTTTTTTAGTAGAGATGTGGTTTCACCATGTTGACCAGGCTGGTCTCAAGCTCCTGGCTTTTTGTATTGCAGCCATACATTTCTGCTGTCCTGCTGTAGAAATTTTGATCAATTTTATTTTACATGATTCCCATCATAAAAGAAGAAAAAACTCACCTGGTGATTTTCTGTACATTACGTCCTCGAGAATGTTCATGACAGAAGAGAACTTCTGTTTTTCCTGGGCATCACTGAGAACAAAGGCTTCACTGAAGCAACTGCACACGATTGGCTTCCCTACAGTTTTAACCTTGTTTCTTCCCCACTACCTGTTGCTGGCAGAGACCTGTTGTTAGCATAGGTCATGTAGGCACAAGGTCTTGTGGGCATAAGGCCCCCAGCCCTGCAACTTTGTGTCATTACACGAGAGGAGTGGAGCCAGTGTGCAGGCAGCAGGAGGAATCCTGCAGCCATCCTGTCTCTGGCAATTACATGACTGTACTCACAGGTGGTTGTGAACCCTATGTCCCCACTAAATCCAATATAAATGCATTCCCAACTAAACTTTCCCTTCATGACATCCCTACAATGCCCACAGCCCCTCCAACACCACCTTCCTGCAGGGCAGATGTGATAGGAGGGAAGGCAGAGTGGAAAGGGATGTCACTCTTTATCATCACTGTTAAATACCTGAGAGCTTCTATTGAAGTGTCTCAGTCTATGTCCTTTGCCCATTTTTTTCTCCTTAAGTAGGACTGCCTTTTCTCTTTTGATTATTAATCATTACAAATTTTAAAACATTTGCTTGGTCTGTATCAAGACATGTAGAATGATCTAAAAGTCACTCTGAGAATGTACTTGCCACAAAAAATATCTGACCAGGTGAATACATTTGATCCTTGCACAATGCAAGTTTGAACCGTGCAGATTTTATATGTGGATTTTCTTCCACCTCTGCCACCCCTTGAGAGAGCAAGACCAACCAGTTCTCTTCCTCCTTTTCCTCAACCTATCACCATGAAGATGATGAGGATGAAGACCTTTATGATGATCCACTTCCACTTAATGAATAGTAAACAAATTTTCTTTTCCTTATGATTTTCTTAACGTGTTAGTCCATTTTGATGCTGCTGATAAAGACATACCTGAGACTGGACAATCTACAAAAGGAAGAGATTTAATTGGATTTACAGTTCCATATGGCTGAGGAGGCCTCACGATCATGGTAGAAGGCAAGGAGGAGCAAGTCACATCTTACATGGATAGCAGCAGGTTAAAAAAAAAAGTTTGTGCAGAGAAACTCCGATTTCTTAAAACCATCAAATCTTGTGAGACCCATTCACTATCACAAGAACAGCATGGGAATGAACTATTCCCATGATTTAATCATCTCCCACTGGGTACCTCCCACAACATATGGGAATTATGGGAGCTATCAGATGAGATTTGGGTGGGGACACAGAGCCAAACCATAGCACTTAATAACATTTTCTTTTCTCTAGCTTATTTTATTGCAAGAATACAGTATACAACACATATACAAAATACATGCTAATCGACTGCTTATGCTATTAGTAAGGCTTCTTGTCAACAATAAGCTTTTAGTAGTTAAGTTTTAGGGGAGTCAAAAGTTATGGTGCATTTTCAGCTGTGCAGGGAGTTGGCACCCCTAACCTCTGCATTGTTAAAGGGTCAACTGTACTTAGCTGGAGCCCCTTCCAGGCTTTGCAAAGGCCTGTGCTGGGGAGGGGCCCTAAAACTTAGGTTTGGTGTTTTCATAATAAGTCTGGCTGGGACCAAAAGATCAGAGTGTACCTCTGAATCAGCTGAATGTGGAAAGGGTTACTTTCCATACTGAGAAATCGAGGCCCCCTAAAGCTTCCTTTGCTGCCCAGTTATACCTCCCCACCTTCCCTTTTCCTTCCCTGGCCCCGTACCACTTCCTCTCAGGTACATGCATGCGGTGCATCATGGAGGGGGGACGGTGCATGGGTATTGGCTAGAAAGCATAAATCCTCGTCTTTTGGCTCACAATTGGGTCAGCAGTCTCTTTGAGGCTTGGTTTCTGCTTTATTGTGGGTTGGGAGTTACCTTTGCAGGGTGTGAGTGAGGCAGGAAACAAGAGAAATGGATGAGAAAAGATAACCTTAGGAATACTTCGCAGTGTTGTCCTGCCACAATTGAAGAAGTCAATTACAATAGCTCATGGATATTAGATTTCTCAAAACAGGAGCAGCCTCATATAACTGGCATTACTGGTGATGCCAAGGCTAGAACTACAGGTCCTGCCTTACTGAAAGGCGCCCATGTCTTTTTCATTTGTTTGATGAGGGCTGTCAAAAAAGCTGCCTCTTCAGAAAGGTCTGCATCACAGATCTACTTGAAACTCCCCCCATTGGAATATCCCCCTTAAGTTCTTCCAGGAGGCTGGTTAAAATAGGGCAGATCACGAGGTCAGGAGTTCGAGGCCAGCCAGGCCAACATGACAAAACCCCATCTCGGTCTGGATCCAAGATGGCCGTTTAGGAACAGCTCAGGATTGCAGCTCCCAGTGAAAGCGCAGAGGGTGAGTGGACGCCGTGTTTTTATTGCCCACAGACTAGGAAATTCCCGGGCAGAGGTG
>NW_016107656.1:1129584-1141922 GCF_001604975.1 Cebus imitator
AAAAAAAAAAAAAAGTAACTTTTGTCAGGAACAAACACATTAACATGCCTTAGTTTCTAAAATCAGCTTAACAGTCTACTTAGGGTACTAATGAAATGTGAGCAAAAACAAATATGTTTTGATGGTGAAGCAAAGTCTGAGAATGTAAGAACAATTAGTAGAAGAGTGGTGAGTATAACTCACTTTTATTTATTTGAAAATAAATCTAATTTCACAAATTAACCTAAATGTGAAACTTCATCTTACAGTTTTGTCCTGTTAGCTGCTGGGGAAGTGAAATTTCTCATTAAACAGGATTTTGAGGGAATTTTGTCTGGAAATTTAAACCACTCCCTTAAGATGAAGCGTTATTTAAATAGAATATTTCTTCTTCACTATTTGCAAAAATAAAGACACAAACCTAAAAATCCCCACTACCAAATTACCATATCTAGAAATACTAGATAGTAAAAACTGAAAGATATGCTCAAATGTAAATGTTCCTTCCCACTGGAAATTACTCTTCAGCAAGTGGATAATTATATTCTAGCTCTTACAAAGTTACTCATCATAGAAGATCCTGTCCTAATTATATTATTTAAAACCACAAAATATTTTGAAAAAATCATGTAGTTTGAAAATGGACTCAGTCAATCCTACTTTGGACTGCTTACAGAATAGGTAGAAAGCCCAGAAAAATTTTTGTTTGAGATATAATTTATGTACCATAATATTCACCTATTTTAATTCTGCATTTCAATAAGGTTTAGCAAATGTATACTGTCATGCAACTCATCCCTACAATCACACTTTAGACCAATCCACCATTCTAAAATGTAACTAATCCCTGCTGCCACTCCCATCCCACAGCACCAGGGAACCACTGATTTGCTTTCTGTCACTAAACTTTGCTTTTCTAGAGATACGCAAATGGAACCATACAGTGTGCTCTCTTGCCTTGCTCCTTTCACTCACGTAACATTTTTGAGATCTATTCATGCCTTGCATATATTAGCAACTCATTCATTTATTTTTGTACTTAATTTTGTAATTGTGGAAAATACACCTAACATGAAATTTATCATTTTAACCATTTCTGAGTATACAATTTAGTGGCATTACGTACATACACACTGCTGTGAAAGCACCACCACTGTTCATTTTAAGAACTTTTTCTTCTTTCCAAAAGGATACTCTATACCCATGAAACACTAGCTCTCCATTCACCCCTGCCCACTGCTTCTAGCAATCATCACTCTCCTTTCTGTCTCTATGAATTTGCCTGTTTTTACCTATATAAATCCTGTATTGGGATCATACAATTTTTTTCCATGTCTAGCTTATTTCACTTACCAAAATGTTGTCAACTTATATCTCAAAATTTCATTCCTTTTGAAGGCTGAATAATACTCCATTGTATGGCTATTGGATTACATTTTACTGATTCATTCATCGGATGATGGACATTTGGGTTGTTTTCACCTTTTGACTATTGTAAATAATGCTACTGTGAGCATTGGTGTATATATTTGAGTCCAGGTTTTCAATTACTTTGGGTGTATTTCTTGGAATAGAATTGCTGTGTCATATGGAAAGTCTATGCATAACATTTTGAGAAACCACTATACGGTTGTTTCTTTTCTTATTGGAGCAATTAGAGTGGGCATATAAAGATATTTCACTGTAATTTAAATTTGCATTTCCTTGATATCCAGTGATGTTGAACATTTTTTATATTTTTGGTTTAGCCACTTATATATTTTCTCTTGTGAAGTATCCCTCTAACACTTTTGCCATTTTCAAATTGAGTTGCTAGTCTTCCTACTGAGTTGTAAGAGTTTTTTTATGTTCTTTTTCAAATATATGTTTACATATTCATTTTCCTGGTTTATGGTTTGTTTTTTTTATTTTCTTTAAAATGATATGCATACATTTTAAAATTTTAATGCTGGTCCAGTTTATAACATTTTTCTTTTTCAGTTCATGCCTTTTACATTCTATCTAAAAATTTTGGCTTACTTCAAAGCCATAAAGATGTCTGTTTGTTTTCTTTCTAAGGTTTATAGCTTTAGCCTGGTTGTATATGTCCATCATCTATTTTGGGCTAATTTGTGTCTATGGAATAAAAAAGGAGTTCATTTTCCCTCAAAATATGTTCACTTATTCCCCTTATTGAGGGAAAACAAAACAAAAATGCGATTCTTTCTCCCACTGAATTACATTGGCAAATTGATCACATGTATGTAGGCTTTCTGGACTCTCAAATCCATTGATCTACATGTATAGCCCTATACCAATACTAGGCAATATTGATTACTAATTTTTATTATATGTCTTAAAAATAAGTATTGGGTGTTTTCCAACTCTTTGCTTCTTTTTAAAAATTGTTTTGACTACTTTAGGACCTTTGCATTTTATATAAATTTTAGAATCAGCTTGCCAATTTCCATACACAAGAAAATATCTGCTAGTATTCTTATAGGAATTGCATTAAATCTACAAATCAATTTGAGGAGAATTACCATCTTAATAATATTGAGTCTTTATGAATATGGTATATCTCCATTCATTTCGATCATCCTTAATTTTTCTTAGCAATGTTTTGTGTTTTCAGTATATAGACTTCAAAATATTTTCTTGATTATAAATGACTTTTTTTTAAATTTAAGGTTTAGATTGTTAGAGGATAGACCACCTAAATTCACTTATGAGTTCTAGCAGTGTTTTGTAAATTCTCTATGATTTGCTAATACATGATCAAGATTTTTCTTTTTTTTGTAAATAAAGCCCAACATGTGTTTCTTTTAATTGTCTTATTTTGCTGGCTAGAATATTCAGTACAATTTTGAACAGAAGTGGTAAGGGTAAATATCTTTGTTTTGTTCTTGACCCTTGGTAGAAAATATTCAGGTTTTCACCATTGTAATGTTAGCTGTAGTTTATTTGTTGATGACCTTTATTAGATGGAGAAAGTATCACTATAGTTTGGTTTGTTTGATCCTATCAAACCTCCTGTTGAAATTTGATCCCTAATGCTGGAGTTGGGGTCTAATGGGAGATGTTTGGATCATGAGGGCAGATCCCTCATCAGTGGCTTGGTGCCATCACCACACTAATGACTCAATTCTTGCTCTGTTAGTTTCTATGAAAGCTGTCTGTTAAAAAGAACCTGGCACCTCCTCCCTTTCTCTCTTTTGCTTCCTCTCTCATCATGTAATTTCTGTATATGGTGGCTTCCCTTTTCCTTCCACCATGAGTGGAAGTAGCTTGAAGCCCTCACCAGAAGCAGATGCTGGTTCCATGCTTCTTGTAGAGCCTGCAGAACAGTGAGCCAAATAAGCCTCTTTTCTGTATAAATTACCCAGCCTTAAGAATTTCTTTATAACAACACAAAGAGACTAAGATAGTTCCCATATATTCTTACTTTATTGAAAGTTGTTTTCTTTTGTTTTTGTTTGTTTCTTTGTTTATTTAATATATATTTTATTGCACTTTAGGTTCTGGGGTACATGTGAAGAAAATGCAGGATTTTTGCAGAGGTACATACATAGCAATGTGGTTTGCTGCCTCCATCCTCATCACCTATATCTGGCATTTCTCCCCTTGTTATCCCTCCCCAATTCCATACCTCGCACTGTCCCTCCTCTAGTCCCTCCCAACAGACCTCAGTGTGTGATTCTCCCCTTCCTGTGTCCATGTGTTCTCATTGTTCAACACCCGCCTATGAGTGAGAAAATGCAGTGTTTGATTTTCTGTTCTTGTGTTAGTTTGCTGAGAATGATGGTTTCCAGATTCATCCATGTCCCTACAAAGGACACAAACTCATCTTTTTTTTATGGCTGCATAGTATTCCATGGTGTATATGTGCCACATTTCCCTGTCCAGTCTATCATCAATGGGCTATTGGGTTGGTTCCAAGTCTTTGCTATTGTAAATAGTGCTGCAGTGAACATATGTGTGCATGTGTCTTTATAATCGAACGATTTATAATCCTTTGGATATATACCCAGTAATGGGATTGCTGGGTCAAATGGAATTTCTATTTCTAGGTCCTTGAGGAATCACCACACTGTATTCTACAATGGTTGAACTAATTTACACTCCCACCAACAGTGCAAAAGTGTTCCTATTTCTCCACATCCTCTCCAGTATCTGTTGTCTCCAAATTTTTTAATGATCGCCATTCTAACTGGCGTGAGATGGTATCTCAATGCGGTTTTGATTTGCATTCCTCTAATGACCAGTGATGATGAGCATTTTTTCATATGTTAGTTGGCCTCATATATGTCTTCTTTTGTAAAGTATCTGTCCATATCCTTTGCCCACATTTGAATTGGTCTGTTTTTCTCTTGTACATCTGTTTTAATTCTTTGTAAATTCTGGATATAAGTCCTTTGTCAGATGGGTAGATTGCAAAAATTTTTTCCCATTCTGTTGGTTGCCCATTCTCTCAAATGATTGTTTCTTTTGCTGTGCAGAAGCTCTGGAGTTTACTTACAACCCATTTGTCTATTTTGGCTTTTACTGCCAATGCTTTTGGTGTTTCAGTCATGAAGTCCTTGCCTATGTCTATGTCCTGAATGATTTTGCCTACATATTCTTCTAGGGTTTTTATGGTGTTAGGTCTCATGTTTAAGTCTTCAATCCATCTGGAGATAATTTTAATGTAAGGTGTCAGGAAGGGGTCCAGTTTCTGCTTTCTGCACATGGCTAGCCAGCTTTCCCAACACCATTTATTAAACAGGGAATCCTTTCTCCATTGCTTCTTTTTGTCAGGTTTGTCAAAGATCAGATGGTTGTAGATGTGTAGCATTGCCTCTGAGGCCTCTGTTCTGTTCCACTGGTCTGTATCTCTGTTTTGATAACAGCACCATGCTGTTTTGATTACTGTAGACTTATAGTATAAAGGCAGGTAGCATGATGTCTCCAGCTTTGTTCTGTTTGCTTAGAATTGTCTTGGCTGTGCAGGCTCTCTTTTGGTTCCATATGAAGTTTAAGGCGGTCCAGTTCTGTGAAGAGGGTCATAGGTAGCTTGATGGGGATAGCATTGAATCTATAAATTACTTTGGGCAGTATGGCCATTTTCACGATATTGATTCTTCCTATCCATGAGCATGGAATGTTTCTCCATCTGTTTGTGTCCTCTCTTATTTCATTGAGCAGTGGTTTGTAGTTCTCCTTGAAGAGGTCCTTTACATCCTTTGTTAGTTGTATTCCTAGGTATTTTACTCTCTTTGTAGCAATTGTGAATGGCAGTTCATTCTTGATTTGGCTTTCTTTACGTCTGTTATTGGTGTATAGATATGCTTCTGATTTTTGCACATTGATTTTGTATCCTGAGACTTTGCTGAAGTTGCTTATCAGTTTCAGGAGATTTGGGCCTGAGACGATGGGGTCTTCTAAATATACAATCATGTCATCTGCAAATAGAGACAATTTGACTTCCTCCTTTCCTAACTGAATACCCTTTATTTCTTTTTCCTTCCTGATTGCTCTGGCTAGAACTTCCAATACTATATTGAATAGGAGTGGTGAGAGAGAGCATCCTTGCCTAGTGCCAGATTTCAAAGGGAAATTTCCCTTTGCTTCCAGTTTTTGCCCATTCAGTATGATATTAGCTGTGGGTTTGTCGTAAATATCTTTTATTATTTTTGAGATAGGTTCCGTCAATACCTAGTTTATTGAGAGATGTTAGCATAAAGATCTGTTGAATTTTGTTGAAGGTCTTCTCTGCATCTATTGAGATAATCACGTGGTTTTGCCTTTGGTTCTGTTTATGTGGTGAATTACATTTATAGACTTGTATATGTTCAACCAGCCTCGCATCCCTGGGATGAAGCCTACTTGATAATGATGGATAAGCTTTTTGATGTGCTGTTGCAATCCTTTGCCAATGTTTTATTGAAGATTTTTGCACCTATGTTCATCATGGATATTGGCCTGAAGTTTTCTTTTCTTGTTGAGTCTCTGCCGGGTTTTGGTATCAGGATGATGTTGGTCTCATAAAATGATTTGGGGAGGATTCCCTCTTTTTGTATTGTTTGGAATAGTTTCAGAAGGAGTGGTACCAGCTCCTCTTCATATGTCTGGTAGAATTCGGCTGTGAAGCCATCTGGACCTGGGTTTTTTTGGTTGGTAGGCTATTAATTGCTGCCTCAACTAAAGCCCTTGTTATTGGTCTATTCAGGGTTTCGACTTCTTCCTGGTTTAGGCTTGGGAGGGTGCAAGTGTCCAGGAATTTATCCATTTCTTCCAGGTTGCTGGTTTATGTACATATAGTTGTTTGTAGTAATCTCTGATGGTGGTTTGTATATCTGTGGAATCTGTGGTGATATCCCCTTTATCATTTTTTATTGCATCTATTTGACTCTTCTCTCTTTTCTTTTTTATTAATCTGGCTAGTGGTCTGTCTATTTTGTTGATCTTTTCAAAAAACCAGCTCCTGGATTTATTGATTTTTTTGAAGGGTTCTTTGTGTTTCTCTCTCCTTCAGTTCTGCTCTGATCTTAGTTATTTCTTGTCTTCTGCTAGCTTTTGAGATTTTTTGATCTTGCTCCTCCAGCTCCTTCAAGTTTGATAATAGGGTGTTGATTTTAGATCTTTCCTTGCTTCTCATTGGGTATTTATTGCTATAAATTTTCCTCTAGACACTGCTTTAAATGTGTCCCAGAGATTCTGGTACGTTGTGTCTTTGTTCTTGTTGGTTTCAAAGAAAATCTTTATTTCTGTCTTCATTTCGTTGTTTATCCAGTGAATATTCAAGAGCTAATTGTTCATTTCCATGAAGTTGTGCAGTTCTGAGTTAGTTTCTTAATCGTGAGTTCTAATTTGATTGTACTGTGGTCTGAGAGACTGTTTGTTATGATTTCCATTCTTTTGCATTTGCTGAGGAATGATTTACTTCCAATTATGTGGTCAATTTTAGAGTAGGTGTGATGTGGTGCTGAGAAGAATGTATATTCCATGGAATTGGGGAGGAAAGTTCTATAAATGTCTATTAAGTTTGCTCGTCCAGGTCTGAGTTCATGTCCTGGATATCCTTGTTAATTTTCTATCTCATTGATCTGTCTAATATTGACAGTGGAATGTTAAAGTCTCCCATTATTATTGTGTGGGAGTCTATGTCTCTTTGTAGGTCATTAAGAACTTGCTATATGTACCTGGTTGCTCCTGTATTGGCTGTATATATATTTAGGATTGTTAGATATTCTTGTTGCATTGATCCTTTTACCATTATGTAATGCCCTTCTTTGTCTCTTTTGATCTTTGTTGGTCTAAAGTCTGTGTTATGAGATACTAGGATTGCAACTCCTTCTTTTTTTTGCTCTCCATTTGCTTGGTATATCTTCCTCCATCACTTTATTTTGAGCCTATGTGTGTCCTTGCATGTGAGATGGGGATGGGTTTTGACTTTTTATCCAAATTGCCAGTCTGTGTCTTTTGATTGGGGCATTGAGCCCATCTACATTTAAGGTTAATATTGTTATGTGTGAATTCGATCCTACCATTTTGATGCCAGCTGGTTGTTTTGTCCATTAGTTGATGCAGTTTCTTCATTGTGTCAATGCTCTTTACCATTTGGTACATTTTTGGAGTGGCTGGTACTGGTTGTTCTTTTCTGTGTTTGGTGTTTCTTCCAGGAGCTCTTGTAAGGCAGGCCTGGTAGTGATGAAATCTCTAAGTATTTGCTAGTTCGTAAAGGATTTTATTTCTCCTTCACTTATGAAACTTAGTTTGACTAGATATGAAATTCTGAGTTGAAAGCTCTTTTCTTTAAGGATGTTGAATATTGGACCCCACTCTCTTCTGGCTTGTAGGAATTTTGCTGAGAGATCTTCTGTGAGCCTGATGGGCTTCCTTTTGTGGGTAACCCGACCTTTCTCTCTGGTTGCCCTTAGCATTTTTTCCTTCATTTCAGCCCTGGTGAATCTGATGATTATGTGCCTTGGGGTTGCTCTTCTTGAGGAATATCTTTGTGGTGTTCTCTGTATTTCCTGGACTTGAATATTGGCCTGCCTTGTTAGGCTGGGGAAGTTCTCCTGGATAATATCCTGAAGAGTGTTTTCCAGCTTGGATTCATTCTCTCCATCACATTCAGGTACACCTATCAAATGTAGATTAGGTCTTTTCACATAATCCCATATTTCTTGGCAGCTTTGTTCACTTCTTTTTACTCTTCTTTCTCTAATCTTGCCTTCTCATTTTATTTCATTGTGTAGATCTTCAATTGCTGATATCCTTTCTTCTGCTTGGTCAATTCAGCTATTGAAACTTGTGCATGCTTCACAAAGTTCTCATGTTGTTTTTCAGCTCCATCAATTCATTTATATTCCTCTCTAAGCTGTTTATTCTCCTTAGTGTTTCATCAAAAGTTTTTTCAATGTTCTTAGTTTCTTTGCATTGGGTTAGAACATATTTTTTTAGTTCAGAGAAGGTTGTTATTACCCACCTTCTGAAGCCTGTTTCTGTCAATTCATCAGACTCATTCTCCATCCGGCCTTGTTCCCTTGCTGATGAGGAGCTGTGATCCCTTGGAGGAGGAGAGGCATTCTGGTTTTGGGTGTTTTCATCTTTTTTGCACTGGTTTCTTCCCATCTTTGTGGATTTATTTACCTGTGTCTTTGTTGTTGCTGACTTTCAGATGGGGTCTCTGAATGGACGTCCTTTTTGTTGATGTTGAAGTTATTTCTTTCAGTTTTTTAGTTTTCCTTCTAACAGTCAGGCCCCTCTGCTGTAGGACTGCTGGAGGTCCACTCCAGACCCTGCTTGTCTGGGGATTCCCTGCAGTAGCTGCAGAACAGTAAGGGTTGTTGCCAGTTTCTTCTTCTGTTATATTTGTCCCAGAAGGATACCCGGCAGATGTCAGCCTGAGCTCTCCTTTATGAGGTGTCTCTTTTGATATATGGGGGTCTGGTAGCTGCTTGAGGAGACAGTCTGTCCCTTATAGGAGCTCAAGTGCTGAGCTGTGAGCTCCATTGTTCCATTCGAGCTGCTGGGCAGGTATGTTTAAGTCTGCTGCAGCAAAACTAATACGCGCCTTTTTTTCCCAGTGCTCTGTCCCAAGAAGGTGGGGCTTCATTTATAAGTTCCTGATATGCTGCTGCCTTTTTTCAGGGATGCCCCGCCCAGTGAGGAGGTAGCCTAGTCACAGTCTGCCAGCAGAGGTGTTGCTGAGCTGCCATGGGCTCTACCCAGCTGCTGTGTGAACTTCTTTGCATTTTTGTTTATAGAGGTATAGTTAGAACTACCTTGGTAATGGCAGTCTACCTCAGTAATGGCGGACTGTCTTTTTAATGGCAGACTGCCTTGGTAATGGTGGACTGTCTCAGTAGTGGTGGACTGTCTCAGTAATGTCAGATGCCCTTCCCCCCACAGAGCTGGACCATCCCAGGTCCAGCTGTGCTTGCTGTGAAATTTTCAGTTCAGAGTGTTTCAGATTGCTGGTCTTTGTGGGGGAGGGGAGGGTACTGGCCAAGCCAGATCACCAGGCTCCCTGTTTCAGCCCCCCTTTTTTCAGTTGAACAGGTGACTCTGTCTCCCAGGTGTTCCAGGCACCAGTTGAAACAGCGCCCAGATTTGTGTGAGTTTTTGTGTGGAGACCCGCTGCACTGGCTGAAACAGCCATGCTGTAGACTCTTGGTGCTTTTTTGCCCGGTAATCTCCTGCTCTGTGGGCAGTGAAAATTCATTTGGAGCTGTGGTGATCGCTCACCCTCTGTGTTTTCACTGGGAACTGCAATCCAGAGCTGTTCCTATTAGGCCATCTTGTATCCTATTGAAAGTTGGTTTTGTTATATCATAAATTGGCATTGGAATTTGGTAAATGCTATCTCTCTATTTATTAAGATTTCTCCCAATTATTCTAGTAACATGGTATAGTGCATTAAATGGTTTTTGAATGATAACCCTACCTTGCATTTCTGTGATAAACCCTAGTTATTCATGATCTATTATTCTTTTTGCATGTTGCAGGTTTATTCATATTTTGTTAAGGACTTTTGTATCTATATTTATTAATTATGTGACTCAGTAGTTCTTTTTTTTTCTTTGTGATATATTTTTTCATCTATATATTGAGGGAAATCTTGGCCTTATAAAATGAGCTGAGAAGTTTTCTTCATTCTCTATTTTTTGAAATAACTTTTTTTTGTAAGATTGGTGTTATTTATTTCTTATGTGTTCGACTTAACAGTTAATTCATTTGTGCCACAACTTTTCAAAGTTGTGTGGAAAAATTTTTTATTGGTAATTTAATTCCTTTACTGAATATAGAGATTTTTCAAGTTCTCTATTTCTTCTTGAGTCAGTTCTGGTAATTGATACCTTTATTTGAAATTTTATATTACCTCTATGTTGTCAAAAATATTGATATAAAGTTGTTCATAGTGCTTCCTTAGTATCATTTTAACTTTTGTGGGATATATAGTACTGTCCCTTTTTTCATTACTGATATTGGTTATTTGTATCTGTCCAACATTTTTTTGATCCAGCTAGCCAAAATTTAATTAATTTTATTCATTTTTTTTTCTAAGAAGTGACATTTAGTTTTATTGATTTTTCTATTTTGTAAATTTTATTACTCTCTATTTATTGGTTTCCACTCTGATCTTTTAAAAATGTTCTGTTCTGGATCGATACAAGATGGCTGTTTAGGAACAGCTCAGGATTGCAGCTCCCACTGAAAGCACAGAGGGCGAGTGGATGCCACATTTTTATTGCCCACAGACTAGGAAATTCCCAGGCAGAGGAGTTCCACAGGTCGCCAACGCAGCTGTTTCGGCCAGCGCGGCTGTGCCAGCCCAGTGCCGCTGCTTTGCCCAGCGCGGCTGCTTTGTCGGCACCCCAGAGCAGTGGTTCTCCGTACCAAATACACTGGTCTGGGTGCCCTTTTGGCTGGCCATTGGAGACACGGGAAGTTGCCCATTCCTCTGTTTAAAAAGGGGACTGAGCAGAGAACCAGGACAGTAGATTCCAGGGCAAAAAAAGCGCCACGAATCTCAGTGCTGCTGTTTAAGTCAGTGCAGTGAGTCACCACACGGGAAAAAACAAAAACCCAGGCCCCTCTACAAAAGGCGACAGGAACACCAAAACAAAAAAAAAAAAAAAAAAGGCTGTGAGGCAGGGAGCCAGGCGATCAGGCTCGGCTGGTCCCACCCCCACAAAAGAACAGGAATCAGAAACTCTCTGGATTGAGAGTTTCACAGCAAGCGCAGCTGAACCCGGGACGGTCCAGCTCTGAGGGGGAGGGGTGTCCACCATTACCGAGGCAGCACGCCACTACGGAGGTAGTCAGCCAATGCTGAGGCAGCCCGCCATTGCCAAGGCAACCCGCCACTACAGAGAGATTCCGCCGTAAAAGAGGCAGGCCACCCTTGCCCAGGCAGTTCTAACTACACCCATATAAACAGGACTGCAGGGAAGTTCACTCAGCAGCTGGGCAGAACCCACAGCAGCTCAGCAAAGCCTCTACAGGCAGACAGTGACTAGGCTGCCTCCTTGATGGGCAGGGCATCTCTGAAGGAAAGAAAAAAGAAGGCAGCAGCATAACAGAAGCTCATAAATAAAGCCCTAAATCCCTGGGAAAGAGCACCTGGGAACAAAAAGCGATTTATGAGTTCTGCTGCAGCAGACCTAAACATACCTGCCCGGCAGCTCTGAATGAACAATGGAGTGCACAGCTCAGCATTTGAGCTCCTATAAAGAAGAGACCACCTCCTCAAGCAGCTCCCTGACCCTTGTATATCCAAAGAGCCACCTCATAAAGGAGAGATCAGACTGACACCTGGTGGGTATCCTTCTGGGACAAAGATAGCAGAAGAAGAAAACTGGTAACAGCCCTTACTGTTCTGCAGCTGCTGCAGGTGATCCCCAGGCAAGCAGGACCTGGAGTGGACCTCAGCAGACCTACAGCAGAGGGGTCAGACTGTCAGAAGGAAAACCAAGAAAGAGAAATAACCTCATCATCAACAAACAGAGCATCCACTCAGAGACCCAATCTGAAAGCCAGCAACTACAAAGACAACAGGTGGATAATCCATAAAGATGGGAAGAAACCAGCGCAAAAAGGATGAAAACATCCAAAACCAGAACACCTCTCCTCCTACAAGGGATCACAACTCCTCACCAGCAAGGGAACAAGGTTGGATGGAGAACGAGTGTGATGAAATGACAGAATCAGACTTCAGAAGGTGGGTAGTAAGAAACTTCTGTGAACTAAAAGAACATATTCTAACCCAATGCAAAGAAACTAAGAACCTTGAAAAAAGATTTGACGAAATGCTAACAAGAATGGACAAAATAGAAAGAAATATAAGTGAATTGATGGAGCTGAAAAACACAACACGAGAACATCGCGAAGCA
>NW_016107656.1:1148197-1168224 GCF_001604975.1 Cebus imitator
GCATGTTCTCACTCATAGGTGGGTGTTGAACAATGAGAACACATGGACACAGGGAGGAGAGCACTACACACTGGGGTCAGTTGGGGGGAAATAGGGGAGGGACGGTGGGGGGTGGGGAGCTGGGGAGAGATAGCAAGGGGAGAGATGCCAGAGGTAGGTGATGGGGAGGAAGGCAGCAAATCACACTGTCACGTGTGTACTTATGGAACAATCTTGCATGTTCTTCACATGTACCCCAAAACCTAAAACGCAATAAAATAAATAAATGGGAAAATAAATAAATAAATAAATAAAATAAAAATGTTCTGTTCTTCCACTTACTTACTTTGTGTTTTATTGATCTCTTCTAGTTATTAGGGTAAGAATTTGCATTGTTTTTAAACCTTTCTGCTATTATAATATACTCATATAAAGTTATACATTTTCCTTTGAGCACTATTTTAGCTACATTCAACAATTTTGATATATTGCATTTTTATTTTCATCTAGTTCCAGAAAATTAAAAAATTTTCTTTTCTGACACATGAGTTACTTAAAAGTGTGTTAAGTTCTACATAATTGGGAATTTCTCAGATATATTACTGTTGTTAATATCCAAGTTAATTCCATTGTGGACAGATAATATATTTTTCATAATTTTAATCTTTTTAAATTCATTGAAATTAATTTTATGGCCCTCCAGATAGTCTATCTTGGTGATTGCTCAATGTGCACTTAAAAATAATGAACTTTACTAAAACACCAAAAGCAATGGCAACAGAAGCCAAATAGATAAATGGGATCTAATTAAACTTAAGAGTTTCTGCATAGCAAAAGAAACAATCATTAGAGTGAACTGACAACCAACAGAATGGGGAAAAATTTTTGCAATTTACCCATCTGACAAAGGGCTGATATCCAGAATCTACGAATAACTAAAACAGATTTACAAGAAAAAAACAAACAAACCCATTCAAAAGTGCGCAAAAGATATGAACAGACACTTTTCACAAAAGAGGACTTATATGAGGACAACAAACATATGAAAAAATGTTCATCATCAGTGGTTATTAGAGAAATGCAAATCAAAACCACACTGAGATACCATCTCGTGCCAGTTAGAATGGTGATCATTAAAAAATCTGGAGACAACAGATGCTGGAGAGGATGTGGAGAAATAAGAACACTTTTACAATGTTGGTGGGAGTGTAAATTAGTTCAATCATTGTGGAAGACAGTGTGGTGATTCCTCAAGGATCTAGAAATAGCAATATCATTTGACCCAGCAATCCCATTACTAGGTATATGCCCAAAAGATTATAAATCGTTCTATTATAAAGACACATGCACACGTATGTTCATTGTGGCACTGTTTACAATAGCAAAGACCTGAAACCAATCCAAATGTGCATCAATGATAGACTGGACAAAGAAAATGTGGCACATATACACCATGGAATACGATGCAGCCATAAAAAACGATGAGTTTATGTCCTTTGTAGGGACATGGATGAATCTGGAAACCCTCATTCTCAGCAAACTGACCCAAGAACAGAAAACCAAACACTGCATGTTCTCACTCATCAGTGGGTGTTGAACAATGAGAACACATGGACACAGGGAGGGGAACAACCCACACTGGAATATGTTTTGGGGTAGGGGACTAGGGGAGGGACAGTAGGGGGCAGGGAAGTTGGGGAGGGATAACACTGGGAGAAATGCCTGATATAGGTGATGTGGGGATGGAGACAGCAAAACATGATAGCACGTGTGTACGTATGCAACAATCCTGCAAGATCTGCACATGTACCCCAGAACTTAAAGTACAATTAAAAAATAAAAATTATAAAAGACTAGTAGAGACAGAGAAAAAAAGATGAATATTCTGCTGCTTGGAAGTGAAATTTTATGAGGTCAAATTGGTTGATATTATTGTTCATGTTTTCTATGTCTCTACTGATTTTCTACTTTTAATAATAATTACTGAGAAAGAAATAAAATACATATTGTGTCTTAATTTTTCATCAAACGTATATATTTAAAAATTTTTAAATATTTTTAACAGAGATCCAAGTTACCAACTGATACAAATTCCTTTCAGCCTAAAGAGATTTCATTAGTATTTCCTATAGTACAGCTCTAGCAATGAATTGTTTCAGTTTGGCTTATCTGAAAATATCTTTATTTTCTCTTACCATTTGAAGAATTTGGTGGCGATAGAATTCTTGGCTGACCTTTTTTTCTCCTCACCAATTTAAATTTATCATTCTATGCTGTCTGGACTCCATTATTTCTGATGCAAAGTCAACCATCTTGTATTGTTTTACTATTTATGCGATGTGTCATTTTCCTCTTGCCACTTTCAGAATATTCTCCCTGTCTTGCAGTTTGACTATGGTATTTTTGGGTATGGCTTTGTTTGTATTTACCCAACTTGTTGTTTTTGAGCATCTTGATGTATAAGTTAATATTTTCACAACATAAAGAAAGTTAGGATCCACCGTTTCTTCAAAGTTTTTTCCACTCTTTATTTTCTTTCCTTTCCTTTGGACCCCATTTTTATACATGCTGAAATACTTAATGTTGCCCCACATATGTCTGAGATGCTATTCATTTTTTTCTCATCCCCTTTTTCCTTGAATTTTTTGTTTGTTTGATTGGTTGGGTTTGGAATGACTGGATAATCTATTGATCTATTTTCAATTTCACTGATTCTTTCTTCTGACATCTCAAATCGGAAGGTAAATTTAGTGAATTTTTAATTTCAGTTATTTTACTTTTTCAGCTGCAGAATTTCCATGTGGCTTTTTTCATAGCTTCTATTTTTCTATTGAGATTTCTTATTTTAACTCATTTTTAGTGTATTTTCTATTAATTCTTTGAACATATATGTTGAAGTCTCTTTATACTAAAATCTAACATTAGAGCCTACTTGGAGTCCACTTCTATTGACTGCGTCTGTGTTAAACCTGTAGATTTGTTCTGTTTCTCTGAATGTCTAATAATTTTTAAAGTGAAAATTGGACATGGTAGATAATACACTGAAGAAATTACATTTATTTTATTTTTTTCCTGAGTGTTGTTTTGTATTTATTTTAGTATATTACCTGTATGCAAGCTGAGAAATGTCTATACCACGACAAACAACTTCTGATGTCTTTGCTCAAATTTATGTTTGCTTTTTTTTAGCCTCATTCCATAAGTCTTCCTGTGCCCGCATAGCTTAGCTGTTGGTTAATTATTTGGCAAAGATTATACTTAGACATTTCTGGCCCATAAAGCTTCTATCCTTTCACACTCAAGCTGTGTGTAAGTTGAGGAGTGCTTTCAAAGTTACAGCCAATTATAAAATGCCCTTTGGTCCTCACTTTTAACAAGCTCTCTGGGTTCTCCCCTATGTATATGTAGCTTAGCAATTATCCAGAGATTTGTAGAAAGTTTTATTTCAGCCCATCTATGGCTCTCACTTCCAATACCTCACATTTAAATTTCTAGCTGGTTGCCATCTTCCTTGAATTGAAGTAGTTATGCTGTCTGATAAGGCTACAAGTTTTATGCTCCTACCCCAAACTGAATCTGTCATCTCCAGCTGGAAAAGACAAGTTTTCACCACCTGTTAACAACAAATCAGCTACTACTGGATAATGGTCTTTACCACTTGAGCTGTGGAAGGGAAAGGATGAGAACCTTTTCAGTTAAGAAGCCCATAGCCTTATTGGTCTTACTTCATGCAGGAGCAGTTTTTCATGAGTAGATTTTCCTTAACTTGTTGTCTGCCTTTGGTCATCTCTAGTACCTTGTGATGGTTGTTTTTAATGGTTTTGTCCAGTTCTTTTTTTTTAATAGCTTTCTGCTCAGAGATAAGAAAGAAATTTAACACAGACCTAGTCATCCTACCCAGGAACTTAGAAGTATACCTACATAATTGCAGACCATCAAACATTTTTAAAGAGCAATACTAAGGCCATGTGCAATGGCTCACGCCTGTAATTTCAGCACTTTGGGAGGCCAAGGTGGGCAGATCACGAATTCAAGAGATCAAGACCATCCTGGCCAACATGGTGAAACCCCGTCTCTACTAAAAATATGAAAATGAGGGGGGACGATGAGTGCTTGTAGTCCCAGGTACTCAGGAGGCTGAGGCAGGAAAATTGCTTGAACCTGGGAGGCAGAGGTTGCAGTGAGCAAAGATCATACCACTGTACCAGCCTGGTGACAGAGCAAAACTCTGTCTCAAAAAAAAAAAAAAAAAAAAAAAAAAAAAAAAAAAAAAAAAAAAAAAAAAAAAAAAAAAAAAAAAAAAAAAAAAAAAAAAAAAAAAAAAAAAAAAAAAAAAAGGGTGGAGGGCAGAATACTAAAAGTGATTAGGTTGCAAAGATCTTACAAACATGTAACCTACAAGATACAAGATGAACAAGAAACAAGAACAGCAGAAAAAGTCTATTCTAATGTTTTGCAAATAGTGCTATTGGTTGTCTACAGAGAAGCCTTTCTCTCTACTTGTTTCTTTTCTTTTTTTTTTTTTTTTTTGAGACAGAGTCTCACTCTCGTGGCCCAGGTTATAGGGCAATAGTGCTATCTCAGCTCACTGCAACCTCCTCCTTCCAGGTTCAAGCCATTCTCCTGCCTTAGCCTCCCAAGTAGCTGGGATTACAGGCACCGCCATTACACGTGGCTAATGTATTTTTAGTACAGGTGGGGCTTCACCATGTTGGTCAGTCTGGTCTCCAACTCCTGACCTCCACTGATCCACCTGCCTCGGCCTCCCAAAGTGTACTTCGTCCTTTCTAACAGAATCAGAATGTGTTCGCATATTGTAAGATACATATTTCATGTGTTTCATATGTTTCTTCCTGGTTTTAAGGGATGACTATTAATTAATCCTAGTCAATCATGATTAATATCCATTTAGAATGGATCCATTTATAAGTATGGTTTTATGATACATCCCTGGCCAATGAAATAAGAAGAGAACTCTTCCAGGTGGCTTCTGGAAAGGTTTTCTCTTTCTCATATAAAGGGACATAAGACAGAAATTCACGCACTGTCCTACTTTCAGAAGATTTTGGATGAAGGTATAATACTTGGAGCTGCTCCAAGAGGACAAAGCCAAAGACTGGAGTGGTGATATGATAGGGTTACGAACCAACCCAGCTTGCCTGAGACTATACCAGTTTTAGCACTGAAAGTCCTCTGTCCCAGGAAATTTTTCAGCCTTGGAATAATCAAAACAGTTAGTCCCCCTACATTGCTCTGCTGCTGAATTGACCAACCGATACTGGTGTGACCCTACTACCAGACTTCTTAAAATAATATGAACAATTTATTCACTATTCTTTAAGCTCTCTCTAGTTGAATAGCAGATTCAATTGGTTACCTGCCATATGCATAGCAGGTACTATATGCCTTCTATGAATAGTAGATTCAACTGGTTACCTGCCATGTGCATATTTGGGTACTATAATAGTTAGGACACTTACTATTACAGTTAGTTACACCATAGATGTACAGCCAAAAGTGTCCTAACTATTATAGTACCCAAATATAAACAGCATTAACCAATTCATCCTTGTATACCCATTCACAAGTTAAAAGAAGTCTGCCCTAAGAAGTTTTCTTTTCTTTTTTTAGAGGGAATGGGAAAGAAGATGATGAGGAAGAAAAAGTGGGGATACAGGCAGGTTGGGAGACAGGCAGGGAAGAAGATGGGCAGGGAAGAAGACAGATGGGAGAAGGAGTGGGGAAGAAGACGGGGAGAGGGAGCCGGGGGAGGAAGCTAAAGAGAGAGAGAGCAGAGGGAGGAAGCTAAGGAGAGGGAGCAGGGAAGGAGACCTGGAGAGGGGGTCTGCCCTAGGAACTTTTGATGCATATTAGCAATGTACATCATAACTGCAGTGGTGGCCAATGTCAGTTATCCATTGAGAGAAAATAAGCTGTGTGAAATCAGAGACCATATCCGTCTTGTAAGGAGCTGTAATTCCCCATCATTCCCAGTCCTCAGCACATGGCAGGTAACCAGTAAATATTTGCTGAATGAATATTACTCAGTACTTTGACTGAAAATTCTCAAGCAAACAGGAAAGTGGCCCCTGGTGCCAGTAGAGTGAATTAAAAAGTGAAGTAAATTTTAAAATATTGATTTGTAGACAACTCTGGTATATCACAAGTCAGAATGGGCCAGAGGATCTGAAATCTTGTTGGGGAAGGGTAAATCAGGACAGTAGCAGAGGGAAAGCTGGCCTAGCATCTGGGAGGTTGAGGGTGAGAAAGGAGGATATAGCTCATGAATAACTCCAGGTATTAATAGAAAAGTGTACATTTAAGTAGAGTTAAAGTTTGTGGGTAGCTACAAGTTGGAGAATGTATAATTCTAATTAACTATGGAATATTGCAACATGATCAGGAAGGGTAGACCTCAGTTTTATCTGAATGATGCAGGCGGTGAACGGAGCTGCAGCAGGGGCAGCCATGGGTCCACTGGGAGAGGGCAAAGTGATCTCACAATGAAGATTGGGAGTGGACAGCCAGTCCAGATGCCTGGCTGGAGACCCTGGCAATGGCTTGAGGGGGCAGCCAGCAGGAGCCAAGGTATGGCTGAGTCAGCCAGGGGAGTGGTGCTGGGAGCAGAACTGAGCCAAAAGGACAGCTCATGCATTCAGACCTCAGCTTCAGGGATCAGCAGGGTGCACAGTAAACACCCTAGTAGACAGGGCACTGCCCCAGGGACAACAACTAGAAGACACCATGCTTAAGACCCTAAGTTCCCTTTCTCTGCCCATATCTTTAATCTACTTACAGAGAAAGACAAGGGAGGGGAAGCCTATCTGAGAGGCAGAACTATTTGATTTAATAGTCAACATAAAATATCAAATTGGACTAAGCTTTAAACCAGATTGGACATTTCACTATTTTTCACTGCTAGCCAATGATGGGGTGCTTATAAGGAAGACTGTAACAGACACAGGCTAAGTAAAGAAGTCTTATTTTTTCCATACATAAGTTGTTGTTAAGTTTCTTGGCCCTCCTCCCCCACATACATATTCCACGTGGACTGTAAGGGGAAAAGAAGGAGCGTGGTTTTCCAGGAATGCTGGAGCTGGAGAGCAGAAGCGCTGGAGCAAGAATGAACTTCCTGGATTACTCAGAATGAATTTCTCTGAGGCCACAGCAGTGGGAGTTTTGATCCCAGAAAACACTGGAGCAAATCTGAATCTGCTTCGGTGAGTCAATCCAGGGCTGTTCGTCTGTGTTATTCGGCTTCCCTCTGCTCCTAACCTCTTTTCTTCACTGTTCTTTATCATGAACACCTGGCTCTGTGTACATTTTCAATGCATGTGGCCCACTGGTTGGGTAGGGAGTCAGGGATTAGATAGCCAAGCTTCCCTTTCATCCTCGGGTCTTATTTCCTGCTCTGGTTGGAAATCCCAGAGTTCCAATGGTAACTTGATGTGTACTAAGGCATCTGATGCTAATAGTATTTTCTTCTCCAAGGTATTTATGTGTAAACTTGAAAAAGGTCATCAAAATCTAGAGTCATGAATTTGTAAGGTGACAGTTTACATAGTGGCTCTAAAGTGTCCTATATACATGAATAGACTGGGAAATAAGTTTGAAGACAGTGGAAGATAGTGATTTATAAGACACCAAGGAGAAGAAATTCAAAAGGACTGGGGACCCAGTGAAGTCACTGATGGCTTGGGAAACATCGATAATAAAGGGAGACCAGAATCCCAGACTCCTAGACCATAAGCAACTCCAATGTCCTTGTCTTAGGGTCAAGCTATATAGCATTTCGCAGTGTGGTCTATGCACAAACTCCATTAGAATCACCAGGGGGACCTATTTAAGCTGAAAATTCCTGTCCAGGTGCAGTGGCTCATACCTTAATTCCAACACTTTGGGAGGCTGAGGTGGGCGGATCGCTTGAGCCCAGGAGTTCAAGACCAGCCTGGCCAACATGGTGAAACTGCGTCTCTACTAAAAATACAAAAATTAGCCAGGTGTGGTAGTGAGCGCCTGTAATCCCAGCTACTGAGGAGGCTGAGGCAGGAGAATCACTTGAGCCTGGGAGGTGGAGGTTGCAGTGAGCTGTGATCGCCCCACCGCACTCCAGCCTGGGCTGTTTCAAAAAAAAATAAGTAAAAGTAAATAAAATAAAATAAACTGAAAATTTCTGAGACCCACTCTTTGTCTCTCTTTTTAAAAAAATTCTTTCTCTTTCTTTTTTTCATTCTTTCTCTTTCGTAAGTACATATAACATAAAATGTGTCATTTTAACCATTTTTTAGTATTCAGTTCAGCACTATTACCTACATTCGCAATGTTGTGCACCTATCTCCATTACCCATTTCCAAAAGATTGTCATCATCCCAAATAGAAACTGCACCCATGAAACTAAAACTCCCCATTTCTCCCTCCCTTTCCCACCAGTAGCCTCTGTTCTACTTTCTGTCCCTGTGAATTTGCTGAGGCCCGCTCTTGACTTTCCTGGGTTGTCCTCTCAGAGCCAGGATGGCAGAACTGACAAGGGCATCTCCATTTAAATAGAAAATTCCTAGGTCCGCTGTCTCCCTTTCCCTCCCCTCCCCTCCCCTCCTTTCTCCTCTCCTTTCCTTTTCTTCCTCTCTTTTTCTTTCACTGCGATTAATTACACATGACATACAACATCTTTGTAACCATTTTTGAGTGTTCAATTCATGACTTCATGACTTGCAAGGTGACAGTGGCTGGCAGTGCCAGGTGCTCCAAATGCGTCGGGACCCTTGTTCCACCTTCGGCTGTTGCCCTCACCACAGCCATGAATGGATGCTCCTGCCCCACCTACTTCACAGAGATGCTTCGTCCTCCGTGGTGGTGTGAGTGTCTGAAGACTGAAAGCATTGATGTCCTGGTCCCTTCCATTTCACAGAGAAACTGTGACTGTCAGATTTATTTCACTTGCTGTTAGGGATACCATACCACAGTTTATCTAGGATTCCAGCCTTGATCCAAAGAATAATAGGACCTGTGAGATCAAAACATACTCATCAGTTCTTCACACCTTCTTCAGAGTGAGTCCCTCACCACATGACATAATGTGTAGGAGACAAGAGCTGTCTCTGGTTTACCAGGATAGAGGGGTCATAGAAGTGTTGTCTTCTGAGTAGTCAGACGTAAAGTGGGGATTCCTTTTCCCCTCATACCTCAGGTACCTTGATTCTTCATGTCAGCATCTTCCTTGACATCCTACACCTACAGCAGCCCTTTTTCCTTTCTCTTTTTATTTTGAGACAGAGTCTTGCTCTGTCACCCAGGCTGGAGTGCGGTGGCACAGTCTCGGCAACCTCTACCTCCCGGGTTCAAGTGATTCTCCTGCCTCAGCCTCCCAAGTAGCTGCGATTACAGGCACCCACCACCCTACTCGAATATTTTTTGTATTTTTAGCAAAGACGGAGTTTCACTATATTGGCCAGGCTCATCTCAAACTCCTGACCTCAGGTGATTTGCCTGCTTTGGCCTTCCAAAATGCTGGGATTACAAGTGTGAACCATTGCGTCCAGCCTCCCTACAGCCCTTTACATGTGCCTGGGTAAGTGAGGGCTTCCTTGGATTTCAGTTGCATATATGTCCAAGATTCACGATGCTAAATAGTGTTATGCAGTTGGTTTGAATATATTGGGAGTTTGGGTTCACACAGATATTAAGAAAGTTATTAACACCTCTTACAAATTATCAGACATTTCCCTACATTTTTGTAGGGAAAAATGCACTTTAAAAAAATGCACTTTAATTGCACTTCAATGTTGTGGTTTCAAATTTAGAATTTCATCAAAGAAATCCTTCTAGAGTTGGGCCCGCCAGTATGTGGATTGAACTCCCTGTGATTCAATGCTGACTGCTTATAAAATGGATTCTTTTCTTCCTTGGATGTGAACTCAATCTTACAAACCTATATTTTGACAAATGACGTTTAAGTGATCTAAAAGCAGACAAATTTAGTTCCCACTGAATTACACAGGGGTTTGAAAAGGAAAAGTGCTTGCTGGGATGATTTTATAGCTTCAGTAACTGAGTTGATCGGTTAGTGTAAAATATATCCAAGTTTGTCCGTATGTCTTCTCATTTCTCCTAAGCATGAACCCTTACTTTGTAAAAGGATTCATACTTTGTATTTTGATGAACTGTCACCATATCTGATTTTCTCAGCGTTTAGATTTCTGTTCACGTGGTTTTGAGTTAGTAAGGAGAGACTGAGAGGGTTGAGGGGTAGGAGACCAAACAGTGGGGGAGAGGAGAACAGAAGACAAGGTGATTTGAAATTGCGGCTCCTTCCTCTCTTGTTGATTTTAAGCAAATGCTCATAATGTTTTCTGGGATTTTTCAGAATTTTCCCTGAAGCTGGTATTTTCCTTCTGTGTCTTATGAACCATCAAAAGGCAAGAGCTCTGACGAAGTCGCGTTTGTGTTGTCCTCACCCAGGCACACACGTTGGACCCAGAAGACACTGAAAACACCAGAAACAGGTATTGAATGATGGCGATCTGACTTCAAAAGAAAATTTTAGGTAAACTTTTATTTCTTTTCCTTCTTACCCACAAGCAGGCCTTCTTATCCCTTCACAGGGATTTTCCAGGGAAGAAGGAGAACAGAGAAGTAAACACACAAAGGAGGTCACAGCCTGATACGGTTTGGATTTGTGTCCCCACCCAAATCTTACATCAAGTTTAAATCTTCAGTGTTGGAGGAGGAGCCTGGTGGGAGGTGATTGGATCATGGGGGTGGATTTTCCCCTGGCTGTTCCTGAGACAATGAGTGAGTTCTCGACAGATCTGGTTGTTTAAAAGTGTATAGCATCTCCTGCTTTGTTCTTCTTGCTCCGGTTCTGGCCATGTAAGATGTGTCTGCTTCCCCTTCACCTTCCACCATGATTGTGAGTTTCCTGAGGCCTCCCCAGCCATGCTTCCTGTGCAGCCTGTGGAACTGTGAGCCAACTAAACCTCTTTTCTTTATAAATTAAATTACCCAGTCTCAGTTTTTTTATAGCAGTGCGACTATACACAGCCTATTAGCAAAACAAAGGCAAAGACTCTAGCTGTCCTCATCTTTCCCTTTTAGTTAACTCTTGTTTCTATGTCATCAGAACAATATGTAAAGATTGTGGAGACATCTTTCTTGGCACTTTATAAAAATACAGTCCTATTAAAATTTAATGATGTACTATTAGGACAAAGTTGTTTGAACCATCTTGGCTTCCATTTCTTATTTTCTTAGGGCTACATACGTGTTAATATCACAATTTACATGACTAGAGTGCATTCTGTCAAATATTTGAGAGATTATTTTAAGAACCTGACAATATCCGGATGACTTGTATCCCATTGATTCATTTGCTTGTCCTATCAACATTTCTCAAGTTGCTTGAAGGCTTTGTATACTGGCCTGTTTTTTATTTGAAATCTTGCTGTGCTTTGATAAAGGGGGTCGGATGCAGTGGCTCATGCTTATAATCCCTGCAGTTTGGGAAGCTAAAACAGGTGGATCATGAGGTCAGGAGATCGAGACCATCCTAGCCAACATGGTGAAACCACATCTCTCCTAAAATACAAAAAATTAGCCTAGCATGGTGGCGCATGCCTGTAGTACCAGCTACTCAGGAGGCTGGGGCAGGGGAATCACTTGAACCCAGGAGGCGGAGATTGCAGTGAGCTGAGATAACACCACTGCACTCCAGCCTGGGTGACAGAGCAAGACTCCATCTCAAAAAAAAAAAAAAAAAGAATGACAAAGGACCAATTAAATAACTTAGTATTTCTATGATCCTTTCCACAAGGAAGCTTTAAAACTTAATTTCTATTTAGGGTATTCATATTCTTCTCACCTCCCCAATCAAACCAAACATTTCTCTGATGTATTTTCAACATGATGTTGTAACAAAAAGTACATCTCAGTCAAAGTAAAAGTTCTGCAATCGTTCATTCATCAAGTAGTTGTTTACTATTTTGGTCCAGGCATTGTTCCAGCATTGTGGAGAGACAGTGGTGAAGAAGGCAGGAGAGGTCTCTGCCCTTCAGGAGTTTCTATGCTCTGAGAGGAGGGTGACACCACTTGCTGCCCGTCCAGTAACCTCCTGCTGCCTTATTCTTAGCTATTGGAGCCCTAATGTAGCACAGGTTCGTAATGTACACCGTTGAAAATATCTGCTTCATCTTCCTCTGACTTGAGGATAGCAAACTGACCCATTTTGGCATAAGCCTAAGTCATCAGATAGGACTTCTTTAAAAGATTTCAAAGTCATGCTCCTTTGCCTTTTGCTCCTCACTCTTCATCCTTTTTGCCTAAACACATGGACGTGATGCCTGGAAGTGGAGGAGCCATCTTCGCTTGTGGCTATGAAAGCCACACTCATATAGAGAGGCAGCAGGGAGCTAGAAGAAACCCGGTTTCTTGATGCTGCCAGGGGAGCAATGCACCCCTTATTTAGAGATACATAAGTTTCTACACTTGGTGGTAGCGTTTCTGTCTCATGATGTCAGAAACCCAACCACCAGTTAGGGTGAGTCTAACTGATTGTTGCAGGTTGGAGTCCCTAGAGGCAGACTCTGAAGCAGTGATTTACACACAGAAAGAGTATTAAGGAGAGTCCTTGAAATAGCACCTGTGGATCATACAGAAGGAAAAATTCCAAGCCTGGGAGGGCCTTTCAGACTTATCTCCAGGTAGATGGATGCAGCTGGGCCTTTATACATGTGTAATGCCCAGTCATTGAATGCGGGTGCCAAAGGAAAGGGGGATGACTTTAGGTGAGACAACTCTTTCCAGATGAGTCACTTCCTGAAAAGAGCTCACAGTGGGACGTTGTCTGTGGACAGCACTCTAAGAAACAGGGAAAATAAGTTCTGCATTCCTAAAGGAGAATTGGGGAAGCACATTACAACACCCACAGCCGTCCATCCTCTATGCCCCTTAAATATACTGATAAATGTAAGTTTCACAAGCAGCCCCCTTGGATTCCATCAAGTCTATTTTCCTGGGAGAAACTTGTAAGCAAAAAGTTAACCGGGTGAACTACAGCCCCGAAAATATTTAATAGAAAGGAAGAGCTGCATCCGATCTTGGAGTTGCCACTGAAGTTCATTAAATCCTTCTTCTGTTATTCATTTTACATTCCCCTCACCTTCAGCTGGCATGTCTCAGTGGCTTACCTGGTAGTGTGACCCAGATCTGTACCACTGAGGGCTCTGAGCTGCTGATCACCTGCCTTACTCAGGCCACCACTGCAGCACTCACGCATTAACCATCAAAATCAGATGAGGGACTACTGAGAGATGCTTAAGCAGATCACCAAGTACCAGACAACTTCTTTCCTGCCCTCATTATACAAGAGCAGCTAACCTTCGCCTAATGATCAGGGTCCACTGTCTGTAACAAGGCAGTTGCTCCTTTTCTTTCCTGCTGGTCCTTTGGCACGTGAAACCCTAAGTGTGTAGACAGTAGCCACAGTTTATAAATCAATGGGGCTAATGATGTGTTCCTTGGTAGAAGTGTTTCTGTTTGTGAATTCGAATCTCCAAACCCACAGAGCACAGAATTGCAGAGACAAGAAGCACAGATTCTTCGAGTAGATGACTGAGGCTGATGCTAAGCTAATGTGATAATTGAGAGAGTGTTTATAGAAGTCCCTTCTGTGAAAATGACATTGATACTGAGAGCTAAATGATGAGAATGATACAGTCAGAGGAGCTGGATAAAGACTTTCCTAGACAACAACAAAAAGAAACTGCAGGCTGGGCGTGGTGGCTCACACCGGTAATCAAAGCACTTTGGAGACCAAAGCGGGCGGATCACCTGAGGTCGGGAATTCAAGACCAGCTTGACCAACATGGTGAAACCTTGTCTTAAAAATAAATATATAAATATATAAGTAATTTAAAAATAAAGAAACTGCAAATGAAAAATATAAAGTCCGAACAAATTTTAATTTGTTACAAATCAGTGAATCTATACTGTAGAGAATGTGGGGAAATGGGTATAAAGTGGACTTGCAGACGTAGGCAGGAGCCAGATTATGTGTGATCTTCGAGGTGTTAGTGAGGACTTCACATGTTTTCTAACTATGAGGCAAAACCATCAAAAAGTTATAAGTGGGCCTGGTGCGGTGGCTCATACCTGTAATCTCAGCACTTTGGGAGGCCAAGGCAGGTAGATTGCTTGAAGCCAGGAGTCCTAGACCAGCCTGGGCAACATGACAAAATCCCATCCTTACAAAAAAATTAAAAAATTAGCAAGGCATGGTGGTGCATGCCAGTAGTTCCAGGAACTTGGGAGGCTGAGGCAGGAAGATATCTGAGCCTGGGAGGTCGAGGCTGCAGTGAGCCGTGATTGCACTGCACTCCAGCCTGGGCAATGTGAGACGTTGTCTCAGAAAAAGTTACATGCAAAAGAATGTCACCTTCTGGGTTTTAAAGGACTAAACTGAGGAAAGTTGCGGCAGATAGCTGTGCAAGAAGCTACTGGGTTTTAATTTTCCTAAATCCCCCATAAAAGCCCACAGCAATTAGGATAACAAGCACATAAAACCCGGACAACATCTATAACAAAACTAAATGAAAAGGTAACATCATTAACTCCAAAATACAGGTGAGTTGTATCCTGACAGCTGTAAAATATGCATAAAATCAGCGTTTATGAAGGAGAAAGCAGAGGGAAGCAACGGGACAACTGATGGACTGAAGAACTTTGGAATAACCACAAGGGCTCCCCTGAAGCTCTGTACATCAATCTGAGAACGGTAGGGAACACTGGGAAGGGTTTTTGCCCAACAATAGCAAGCCAGTGACAAGGTCTTAAGTTGCTGAAGTGGTCTAGACCTATGAACCCGCAAAACTGGCTAGCAAAAGCTCCCTTCCAGGACAACATCCCACACAGAGGTGAAATTCCTGCAAACCAAATCAAAATTGAGCAGGAGAGGGTCAACAGAGACCAAGGAAAAAAGAAAGTCTGGCTAAAAATAGAAAGAGGGAACAAAGCCAAGAAATTTCAAAATATAAGCCATTGTACAGTTCTTCCTCGGCATCCATGTGGGATTGGTCTCAGAACCTATTGAGAATGCCAGAAACAGGGCCGGCTTTAGCTCAGCGGTTACTTCGACAATGCTTTCCTTGGTTGAGAACGCCAGAATCTGTGGATGCTCAAATCCCTGTTGTAAAACAGCATAGTATTTGCATACAACTTGCATACATCCTCCCATATACTTTGAATCATCTCTAGATTACTTATAATATCTAACAAAATGTAAATACTATGTAAATAGTTTTTATACCATATTGTTTAGGAAATAATGACAAGACAAAAAGCGAACATGTCAACACAGATGCAATTTTTAACAATATTTTCAAAAGATATTTTCAGTCTTTGATGGGTTGAGTCCATGGATGTAAAGTCCGTGGATACAGAGGGCCAATTGTATTTTCAAACATATCACAAACAACAGAAGAGGGAAATCTAGATCCATGAGGTTGGAAACATTAAAGTTCAAAAAATTAATTTCATGTAAAAATAAGCAACATAAAGGAATTAAAGTCATATTAAATGGAAAAGAAAAAAATGCAAAATAGTATTCCTAAAAACAATAAAAACATGCCAAAGAGACATGTACACAAATAGATGAAAAATATAAACATATTTTAAAACACTATAAAGCATATTTAAAAAAACAATGCAATGTCTAAAAGGACAGACTAGAGCAGAAGAAAATTTGGGAATGAGAAGACAGAACTCAGAAAACAATTAATTTTTAAAAATTGCTGGGCTGAGTGGCTCACGCCTGTAATCCCAGCACTTTGGAATGCTGAGGCAAGTGAATCACAAGGTCAGGAGTTCGAGACCAGCCTGACCAAAGTGGTAAAATCCTGAGTCTACTAAAAATACAAAAATTAGCTGGGTGTGGTGGTACCCACCTATAATCCTAGCTACTCAGGAGGCTGAGGCAGGAGAATTGCTTGAACTCTGGAGGCAGAGGTTGCAGTGAGCCGAGATCATGCCATTGCACTCCATCCTGGGCAACAGAGTGAGACTCCGTCTCAAAATATATACATATATACTTCTGAAATAACTCTAAGTCAGAAGAAACATAATGAATAAATAGAACAGAAAATGCTTTAAGAAAAATTAAGATTAAGAAGAATAAAACTTCAATATAAAAATAATAAAAGAATAAAGAGGTAGAAAGGGTTAGAAAGAAAGTAACAAATACAGAAGGCTAGCAAGAAAGATCCAACTGACATGTAAGAGGAAGCTCTGAAGAAGAAAACCAAATTAGCAAACAGAGCAAACAAGGACTATGAAAAAGAAAGGAAACATTTTCTTATTCTAAGTAACAATAAAAAGATTAATACTGCATATTGAAAAGGCACAGTGCAATCCTCAAAAACACCAAACCAGAGTGACCAAAACTGAAATAGATTCTAATAAAATAATTGGACTTAAAAAAATTCCTTCAGCACTTAGCACAAGGCCAGGTCACTTATATGAGGGAAATAAAACAGACTGTCCTAAAAAAGTTTGAAAGCGATGCTTTATGCTAGAAGAAAAATGGAATATAACATTTAAGATGCTCCAAAAAAGGAAATGTAGAACCAAGAATTTTATATCTAGCCAAAATGGCTGCCAAATGTTAGAGACCACAGACAAGCTATGATCAAAATGTAAAAACTCAGAGAATACTTTTTTCAATGGTTCTTCCTTGAGAAACTGGAGAATGGGCTTAAGACAACCAAAATCGTAAAAACAAACAAACATAAAGACTAGTGGTAAGCCCTAAATATATAATTATATGAAGAATTAATAGCAACTGAGAAATGGAAGGGAGAGAAAAAAGTAAGTTATTTCTGACAATACAGAAATAGAATAACTAAAACAAATGGGAAGACTTCTAAAAAATAAACGTATTTTCATAATCATATTGCTAAAAACACTGATATTGTTAATCTTAGATTGTTTTACGTGTAATTTAGAATAAACCAAATGAGTAATATGTGAAATTCTCATTTATCATCTCCCATTCTTGACAACCAGAATTTGTGATGTGGGTGAATGGAGGAGCAAGTTTCACACTGAAAAGATTAAGTAAAACACCTTGTAGTTTTGAATTTAGAAAGATACATCTGGTAGCTTTTAGGGAAACATTATATCTAAATTAACATTGCTAGTAGGTTGGTCATTCTTTCCAGGTTTTTTTTCAGTGTTGAAAAGTAGAAGATATGCCTTTTCTTGATTACACAATGTAAACCGCCTAGATCTTAAATGTCACTCTGGGAAGAATAAAGACTTGTACAGTGCTGAATGGACCGAGTTTGAAAATTTTGAGAAAATCTTAAGTGACTAAAGAAACCTGGAATTCAATTTTCTGAATCATCAGTGGAATGAGAGTTAGAGGCAAAATTCATTCAGTGACAGAAAAATAAGTATATTTTTCTCACACAAGCATTTATGATTGTGAGATTTGTTTCTATGATATTTCTGTTACTACATGAAAAATAAGTCAGAGCCACCAGCTGAGGGTGGAGAGGGATAGAGGGCATGGGCTGTTTAAGCAGAGAATGAAGATATAAAATATTATCACAGAGGAGAATAAAAACTTACTAGAAAACAGGGGCACTGAGCAGTATTGAGTGCTTTTTGAAGTTTGTAGCTATGAATGAACATCAAGCTGGTTGAAAGAATAGATTAATTTTGCAAATAGAAGGTTGACTTAGTAAGGATTAACCAGTGAAGTACTGTGTCACAGGAAAGAGAGACAGGCAAAATTGATGAGTGTAAACAATTTTGATATGTCATATTTTAACATGTTAGAATAATGTGAAAAATGTAATGTTTCAAAGCAAATATAAGCATTGGGTGCAAAATTTCCTCAAAGGCTGGGCATGGTAGGTCATGCCTATAATCCCAGCACTTTGGGAGGCTGAGGAGGGTGGATCATTTGAGGTCAGGAGTTCAAGACCAGCCTGGCCAACATGGTGACCCTGTCTCTACTGAAAATACAAAAAATAGCCAGGCATGATAATGGGTGCCTGTAATCTCAGCTGCTTGGGGAGGCTGAGGGAAGAGAATCACTTGAACCCGGAAGGGAGAGGTTGCAGCGAGCAGAGATTGTGCCACTGCACTCCAACCTGATGACAGAGCAAGACTCCACCTAAAAAAAATTTCCTCAAGGATGTTATTTTTAAAAAATAGCCACTGCATACAATGCAGAAGTATGAGCAAAAATGGAAAATAATTTTGTTACTTCTAGTTTGTAATTGAAAAACTTATGTTTAATTTTATGCATGAATTTTCATTGTGAGCTGAAGAAATTGCTTTGAGGTTAATGTGTATTGGGCTCAAAAATTCAATGTTTCGTCTTAATTAATGTAATTTGTTAGTAGGGAACCATGTGACTAAAACGAACTTATTTATTTCTCACATAAGAAAAATAAACACGGCTAGCCACCACGGCACACACCTGTAATCCTAGCATGTTGGGAGGCTGCAGCCAGTGGATCATTTGAGGTCAGGAGTTCAAGGCCAGCGTGGCCAACATGGCAAAACCCTGCCTCTACTAAAAATACAAAAATTAGCTGGGCCTGGTGGTGTGCACCTATAATCCCAGGTACTCAGGAGTCTGAGGCAGGAGAATCACTTGAACCCAGGAAGCAGTGGTTGCAGTGAGTGAGTTCACGCCACTGCACTGAAGCCTGGACAACAGAGTGAGGTCGTTGAAAAGAAAAGAGAAAAGAAAAGAAGAGAAAAATAAGCACAATAGAGCATTGCTACGGACTGACTTTGTCCTTCCAACATCCGGACATTGAATCCCTAATTTCCCATGTGACGGCTTTGGAGGTGTGGCCTGTGGAAGGGAAACAGGTTTAGATGAGGTCACGAGAGCACAGCCCCCAAGGTGGATTAGTGCCTTTATAAAAGGATGAAAAGACCAGAGCCTTCTCTCTGTCTCTGCCATGTGAGGATACAACTAAATGGCAGGCATCTACAAGTCAGGAAGAGGCCCTCACCAAGAACCTAGCCATGCGGGCATCCTAATTACAGACTTCCAGGCTCCAGAAGGGTGAGAAATAAATGTTTGTCATTGAATCCACCCAATCTATGATATTTTTCATCGTAGCCCCAACTGACTGAGGCACAAATATAAAGCATTTTGGAATTTTGGAACCAGGAGTACAATTAATGCTGCAAACACGTGTAAATTTCTCAATTATGGCATCCACTATATTTACATCCTACTTTTCAAAAGAAATGAAATGTTTATAGGACATTGCAAATTATTCTTTTTTTAAAAAGAAAAAGATTTAGAAAACATTTTCAGTGCATGATGTAGTTGAATTATACACCATTCCACAAGAAGATTAAAGAAAATATCGTTCTTTATTGGCTCTTAGTTACTATATAAGCCTCTGCCAAATATCATTTCCTCTGAGAATCCTTTCCTGATACCCTGAGTTTGGATTAGGTGCCCTTCTGCTGTGTTCTCCAAGCATCATGAATTTACCTCTAGTTGCAGGTTATGGGAACAGCCTGTTTCTTTCTCTCTTTTCCTACCATACTGTAAACTCTTTGAGGATGAGGTCGTGCTTTGTTCATCAAAACATCCTGGCATTTGCCCAGCCCTGCTCCAAATAAGAGCTCTGTGTCTATTTGTTGAATGAATAGATAAATCATCTCTATAAAAGCCACTAGCCCACTATTAAAAGTAATGGAAAAACCCTCACTTACTTTTGCACCAGCCAAATAGATAATTGTAAAATAGGTTTTAGGAAATGCAAGGGGTGGCCAGGTGTGGTGGCTCATGCCTGTAATCCCAGCACTTTGGGAACCCAAGGTGGGAGGATTGCTTGAGTCTAGTAGTTTGAGACCAGCCCAGGAAACATAGGGAGATCCCATTTCTATAAAAAATAAAAAAATTACCAGGCATGGTGGCACATACCTGTGGTCCAAGCTATTTAGGAGGCTGAGGTTAGAGGATCGCTTGAACTTGGAAGGTTGAGGCTGCATAAGCTGTGATCATGGCACTGCACTTC
>NW_016107656.1:1168324-1172307 GCF_001604975.1 Cebus imitator
AAAAAAAAAAAAAAAAAAGAAGAAGAAGAAGTAAAAGGCTAGAGTTTTTCAAATTGCCCATGTGTAAAAATGTTGGAAACATTTAAAAAATACTCAGAACACTAAAGCAAAACAATACATTTTGCCAAGAAGGAAACAAGAATGTGACATTGAAATGAGCACTGCCATTCCAAAATTTGAAAGGCAAATATCAGAGGAATTTTTGAGGACAATAAAAGCTTTTGTTAACATGGAATAGAATAAGTACCTACGGAGTACATACAGTGAATGTATTGAAACAATTTCATTTGATGCAAACAGGCCAGTGAGCCCATTTTGGCCCTTTCGTTTGTTGTTGTCTTTGTCCAAAATCATGTGCTCTGAGGAAAATTACGAATTGCTTTAAACATTAACAGATGCTGGATTTAAAGAGTGATCAACTTCTAAACTGCTGATTACCATGGAAAAACTAAATACATATTCTCTATTGTGTACCAAGTTTGAAGCTATTATACTATGAAGAGGTTTCTTATGTTTGAGAACATGTGAAATATGTGACACAAAAGTAGTGGCTTCATGGCCGTTCATTTTCTCTTTGTATTTGGAATTGGTTGAAGTCAACCAATTTTGCCTGTGATATACCCAAACATGATGACAATCGCCAACAGTTATTGAGGGCTTACTATGTGCCTGGCACTGTTCTGTAAGATGTGCGTGTATTAATTCATTGAAGTATCATAATAACTTCACGGGAAGCATTATGCCCCTTTTACAGATGATGAATTTGTGGAGAGAAATTTGCCTAAGGACACAAGCTTGTAGCTAGGGAATCTGGAATTTCAACCAAAGCTGTCTTGCCCTAGGGCCTGAGTTCTGAGCTGCAACAAAAGCCAACTTGGTTCACGTTCGCAGAAAAGAGAGTTGTTCAAAGAATAGTGGGCAGCCCACAGAATTTTGGGAATGTTGGAGAGCTAGGCACAGGGCTGGACAGCCAGCAACTATCCCAGAAACCCCAGCGCAGAGCAACTCCGGTGAGAAAACCACCGCTGTGACCCACTGACCAGCAGATGTTTGATAGACCAGGTGTGATAAACCTTTCTCTTGCTTTTGACATGAACATGCAACAGAAAGTCTCTTACTCTTTTTTTATTTTTATAACCAAGTTGCATATAGATTACTATTTTACCAATGTCATTCCACTTTCCACTGAAGCAGAAAATTACACTTATCAGTGTTTAATGAATGAACTGGATCATATGGGCACGGTGGAAATGGTTTTCTGTGGTGAAATATTGTTTCTGAGCTGAGGAGGTCAGGATGCGGCTTAGGGGAAGAAGGGTGTGGGAAAACTCTCTGATTTTCCTGTGTTTTAAAATGCTTGTTACATTTTCTCCATCATGTTTGGGGAGCTACTGCATGCGTCTCTGATGTTAGGTCAGGTAACAAAGGCTATTTTTGTTTGTTTGTTAGTAAAGGGGTCTCACTCTGTCACTCAGGCTGGAGTGCAGTGGCGCAATCATAGCTCATTGCAGCCTAGAACTCCTGGGCTTAGGCTATCCTCCTGACAAAGCTGGATTTTAAGGGACAGGAAACCCCTAGGAGCAGGGCTCTTATCAAAGGTCAGGTGCAGAGTTAATTAGACCCCCTATCCGTAGAATGCAGCGGCTGGAGAGCCAACTGTGTGAATCTCTTCACAACTTCACATTCACTGACACCATATTGGTGGCTCGAAATAGGTTGATTTTTATAATAAATACCCTACTATTTATTAGTGGGGTATTTATTATATATAATACTAATAAATAGCAGGGTATTTATTATATACCATGGAAATTGGCAAATACTCCAAGAGCACCAATTATTAAACATTTACCAGCATTTTCTATCAGGTACATGTGCTTTCAACAGAACTGCTAGAGTGAAAAATCAAGGAGGTCCATACACAGTATTTTCTTCAAAGAAAATAGCATTTGAAAAGCCATGGAGGAGGACTGTGATGGTTATTATTGAGTGTCAACTGGACTGGATTGAAGGATGAAAAATATTTTTTCCTGGGTGTGTCTGTGAGGGTGTTGCCAAAGGAGATAAACATTTGAGTCAGTGGACTGGGAGAGGCAGACCCACCCTCAGTCTGGATGGGCACCATCTAATCAGCCACCAGCACGGCTACGATAAATCAGGTAGAGGAATGTGGAAGGTCTTGATTTGCTGAGTCTTCCAGCCTCCATCTTTCTCCTGTACTGGATGCTTCTGCCCTCGGACATTATAGGACTCCGAGTTCTTCAGCTTTTAGACTCTTGGACTTTTAGTTTCTTGGACACCAGTGGTTTGCCAGTGGTTCTCCGGCCTTTGGCCACAGACTGAAGCCTGCACTGTCAGTGTCCCCACTTTTGAGGTTTTGGTGCTCAGACCAATCCACCACTGGCCTTCTTGCTCCTCAACTTGCAGATGGCCTGTTGTGGGACTTTACCTTGTGATCCAGATGGTCAATTCTCTTTAGCAAACTCCCTTTCATATATACATCTATCCTATTAGTTCTGTCCCTCTGAGAACCCTGACTAATACAAGGATGAACCTTAAGCTCCCTAGAGACATTGATTTTAAAATGAATAGCTACAATAGTGTCACCATTGATACACCTTAACAACACACGAAGTTTAGATTTCAATGTATTATCGTTCGTATACTGAAAATATATGAAGGGTCAAAGAACCTTGAGAATTTTGACTTGGAGGATGGAAAACAGGAAAGAGACGAAAATGGAAGAAAATAATATTCTCAGTAAGCAGTAACAACCACAGCAAGAAACTAAGAATGCATCAATCAAGATGTTACTGATGACTCAAGAAATGAACAAATCACCGTCAGCCCAGTGCAGGCAGATTCCTCTCTCCTTCTACTTTCACCTACTCCCACTGAGCTGCTTGTAATAAGAGGAACAGCCTAGCATCCCCGCGCAGGTGCAGGTGAAGAAATGAGGCAGCAAGGGGTGTCAGGGAGAACCACGGGTCTTGATGGGACTGAAGAAGTCAAAATAAATTCTCTACTTTGTTGCCCAACATGGTGTCCAAGGATCAGGAAGAAAAGTAGAGTTCGACTTGGTATCCCTTATGGTTTCTTTCCTGATTATCCACAGGTTGCCTGGCCTTGGCGAAAGTCACTGCACATCTGTGCTCCATCTGTCAGATGTTATGGCAATGTTGGATGTGTCCAACAATTGTGTCCGGGGGCTCCAGTAGCCTCTATCACATCAGCCAAGTGGACACAGGGCAGTCATTCCCCGGAACTCACTAGACATGCTGTCTTAGCTTGGGATTTCTAGACACATTTGTGTGTACGGGAGTAACAGTCATCACTCCAAACATGAGGGTCAGTGAATGGTGCTTTTCTATTGCAGGCTTCTGGGACTGCCTGGCTGACACTATTCGTGTCTGATGGAAGGAGTCTTCTGTGATGGCTGTCTCCCTCCCCGATGCCGTTATATTCGCCAGCTCAGGCAGCCCTAACAAAATAACATAGAATGGGGGCCTTAAACAACAACAACGTATTTTCTCAACGTCCTGGAGGCTGAAAGTCCAAGATCAAGGTTCTCGTGATTTGGTTTCTGGTGAAGACTCTCGGGCCTGCAGACGGTCACCAGGTCTCCTTCTCAGTGTGTGTGTCCCCACAAGGCCTTCCCTCCATGCATGCTCATGGTGGGGGAATGGGGAGCGAGTTCTAGGTGTCTCTTCTCCTAGGGGCACTAATCCTATCAGGTCAGGGCCAACTCTTGTGACCTTATTGAATCTTAATTAATCTTCGGGGCCCCTTTCCAAACACAGCAACACTGGGGGTTAGGACTTCAAAACATGAATTTTGGGGGAACACAAACAATTAGTTCCCAACAGCCACTGACCACAGCATTCTGGGATAGAGGGTCACTCAAGATCGGAGACAAGCACTGAGCCCAGTAGCTCTCATTATTGAGTATTAGGATTCCCGTGGATTTTCAGCTGAGGTTTCCC
>NW_016107656.1:1174903-1180738 GCF_001604975.1 Cebus imitator
AAAAAAAAAAAAAAAAAAAAAAAAAAAAAAAAAAAAAAAAAAAAAAAAAAAAAACAAAGAAAAACAAGAAACTAAATGCTTTCCTTTTAATTTAGGAAGTTAAGGAAAGGATATCTGCTCTCACCAGTCCTATTTTATATCATCCTGGACCTCTTAACTAGTGCAATAAGACAAGAAAAAGAAATTAAAAGCATACAGATTGGGAAGAAAGAAATAAAGCTGTCCTTGTACATAAATAGTATGATTGTCTAGGTAGAAAATCCCAAAAAATCAACAACAACAAAAATCCCCTTCTGCAACTACTAAGCAATTATGGAAATGTTGGCAGATACAACGTTAATATATAAAAGTTAATTGCTTTCTTATAT
Organism: Cebus imitator; assembly: GCF_001604975.1. Lineage (NCBI taxonomy): Eukaryota > Metazoa > Chordata > Mammalia > Primates > Cebidae > Cebus > Cebus imitator. The sequence continues at coordinate 1,175,272 of NW_016107656.1, forward strand.
AGCAACAATGAATAACTGGAATTTGAAACATTTAGGTATAAATCTAACAAAATATGTATAAAATTTATATGAGAAAAGCTATAAACCTCTGATGAAAGGAATCAAAGAATATATGAATAAACGGAGAGAGACACCATGAACATAGTTAAGATTTAATATTGTCAAGTATCCCTTCTTCCCAACTGGATCTACACATTGAATGAAATCCCAATCCAATTACCAGTAAGGGTTGTTTTTTTTTTAATTTTATTTTGACGAACTAGTCCTAAAGTTTGTATGGAAAGGCAAAGGACCCAGAATAGCCAACCAATGCTGAAAGAAAAGAATACAGTCAGAGGCCTTACACTATTCAACTTCAGGATTACTATAAAGCTACAATAATCAAGACAGCATGGTATTGGTGAAAGAATAGACAGATAAGTAGAGTAGAATAGAGAGCCTAGAAATAGATCCACACAAATAAGGCCAACTGATATTCAATGCATGAGGAAAGGCAATTTAGTGGAAAAAAGGTAGCCTTTTCCACAAATGGTGTGTGGGAGCGGGGAAGGCCAATATAGGAGCTCTGTATTTTCTGTGCAGTTTTTCTGTAAGCCTAAAATTGCTAAAAAGAAATGAAGTCTATTAAATTTTTAAAATCTATTTCAAAGAAAGGGCAAAGGGAGAGTTCATATAACCATATAAACTTTTGGGTAAGACAGAAGCTTTGACATTAAACACATGAACACACCAGCAGAGGTTTAATACATGAAAAAAATTACTAAGAACATCTAGATTTTGTAGTAAGTTGGATCAAAACCTGAAATGGCAGGAAAAGAAGGAGCCAGAAAGGAAAATAACATATTCGCTCAAAATAAAAATAAAAAAAAAATAACAACCAGTACAAGGCAATAAAATGAGTATTCTGAAGGGCCATGATAAAAGCAAAACCTTGAAAAAAATCACCCTCACTGAGACTGTGTAAGCTGGGTCGGCAGCCCACTATACAGATGTCCTGTGAAAAACAGTTACAGCAGCCCTTTCCAGTTCAGGCGAAGTTTCCTGAGTCTTTGCTCCAGTCTCAGCAGAATATTTGAAAACCTAGAGGACTGTGGAGCCAGACAGAGCATGTTTCAAGCCTGGATTCCCACGGACTAATGGATGCTCTAGGACAGAAAATAACCTCCCAAAGACCATAAACCAGGGCAGTAGAGCAGAGACTTGGCGTCCAGGCCCACTGGTCACACTGCATGGGTCAAATTCTAGCTGTGTCTCTTCCTGGAGGTGAGACCATCAGAATCCAATGAGAAAATAAATGTGCACATTGGCCGTTCATCTGATCTGGTTTCTACTCCATTGCTTACCACATAGAGTCTGTCTCTGGTTGGCCCCGTTGTATTGCCAATTTAATTGGACAAGACAGATAATATTTTTTTGATTTCATACCCAGGAAGCTGTCTCTTGTCTCTCTTCATTTCATACAATGCAGCTTCTGTCTCCTGCCCCAGGTCTCCGGGTCCCTGAATTCCAGACGGAGGATCAGCGGGCTGATGCTGCTTGCTTTGAAAAGAAGAGCAGCGTCTGGGCACGGTGGCTCATGCCGGTAATCCCAGCACTTTGGGAGGCCAAGGCCGGCGGATCACAAGGTCAGGAAATCGAGACCAGCCTGGCTAACACTGTGAAACCCTGTCTCTACTAAAAATACAAAAAATTAACCGGGCGTGTTGGCACGCGACTGTAAATCTCAGCTACTCAGAAGGCTGAGGCAGGAGAAACGTTGAACCTGGGAGGTGGAGGTTGCAGTGAGCCGAGATCGGGCCATGGCACTGCAGCCTGGGCCACAGAGCAAGACTGCCTCTCAGAAAAGAAAGAAAGAAAGAAAAGCTCCAGAGCCAATGCGACATCATTGTATCTGCAAGATTAGGGTAACAATTATTTACAACTCAATGGAAAAAGAGAAAGAAAACATTCACCACTGGCAATGTGGAAGTGCAAACAAAATGAAAATGAAACTAACTTATTTACACAAATAAGAGGTCCTGGGCGATTACTGACAGGCAGCTACGTGGGTCGTGACATAGGTAATGCTATTGAACAGGCGCCTGAATCTAAGGAAAGTGGGGGTAATAGGGCTTCTCTGCCTCTGGCTGCACGGCTACACAGCCGGCAGCCAGCAGTAGGAGCAATTTTGCATCTGCTTTTTTACAGCCCAATGACTGGGCAGAATTTTATGGCCAATAGCAGTAAAAATCTGGCAACTATACATTTGGAGCCCAGAAACTGAATCACCAAAACAATCCAGGGAAAAAAATAGCAAAATGGTAGAAATGAAATTCACCCAATCATTAGAAAATAAGAATATTTTTAATATGTAGAAGTTTGGGAGAAGGGCAAAGTTTGGCTCAAAAACAGAAAAGGAATTTTTTAAAATGCAGAAAGGCTTGGGGAAAGGAGCACCGTGGAGCTTTTCCAAAGCTTTAGGGAATGAATGAAACGTATTTCAGAAAAACTCAAAATTGCACAATCGTTTTTTGGAATTAGTATGAGATTAAATTAGAGATGTAAAAATAACACTGAAAACAGAGTGACTAGTTTCTCAGTATCTGAAATAAATATTTGCTTTGTTAAAAAAAAGGAAAGAAAAAGGAATGAAAAAAATCACAAGTATTCGAAAAGAAGATTTTTACTTAAAAAAAAAATACTTAAAGCACTAAACACTAACCCAATGTTTACTAACATCTAATTAATTAAAATCATAAGACACCAGAGGTCAAGCTCCTAATTCTGAAGAAATTATATTTACTATGTTATCATGTCAGTGAAGTTTATAAGCAGCAGGTCCGTGAAGTAAAATAATAACTGCCATTATTATTTTAATTACTGGTGATAATGATAGTAGATGTTGCTTTTTAGTCAAGAACTAGATTAACAGAGTAAAAGGTCGGACCTAGATTCTCCAAACTATTGAACATCAAGAGTATTTGTTCATGTCAGAAGAATTTTTAACATCTAAATAATTTATTTAGAAGAGAAATTTCTTGTTGAATATCACATTTTAACAGCCTACTCCTAAAGTTCAAGAATTTTCTCTCTGTCTAGTGGTTCTGAGTGCAGACTCTGATACCAGGATTTCTGGGCTCAAATCCTACCGGTTTCTGATTTGTCGCCAAATCACCCGTTAGCTGTGCCTATTTCTTCATCCATAAACTGAGGGTGTTAATAGCACATACTCTATAAGGTTGCTGTGAAGATGAAAAGAGTTAATATAGGGGAGGATCCTTTAAAGCCAGAAGTTTGAGACCAGTCTGGACAACAAAGTGAGATCCCTCGTCTCTACAAAAAGCTTTTAAAAAATTAGCCAGATGCAATGGCACATGCCTGTAGTCCTAACTACTCAGGAGGCTGAGGCAAGGCAGGAGGATCGCTTGAGCACATGAGCCCGGGAGTTCAAGGCTGCAGTGAGCTATGATCGCACCATTGCACTCTAGCCTGGAGCTAGGCCATGTCTTTGAAAAAAAAAGAGACAGAGCAAGACCCTGTCTTTGAAAAAAAAAAGTTAAAATAGGTAAATTCATTAGAGCAGTGAACAAAGCCACTGAAGCATCAAAAAAAAGAAGAGCAGTGTATCATGGATTTAACAGCTTAAGAAACACCTTCTCCTCAACCCACCCCCTTCACCTGCAGACCTTACATGGTGCCCAAGAAGTCCAGATATTCTCCCATGCTCTGTCAGGGTCTGCAGTAGATCTGCCAGGAAGTGCTCCAGAGAAAGTCAAGGGGGCCATGAAGCAAGGCTGAGAGATGAATCCTCTCCAGTTGGCCTGACTCTAAATAGAGGTGGGAAGAAACTGCAGCAGTGTGGGGCCTAAGTAGCAGGGCAGGTGACCCTGGGCTCTGAGCATGCTGAAAATAAAATGGGAGGTGGCCCAGTGGAGCCACTAGGGCAGCAGACACATTGAGGGCAGGGCCCCATGCCTAACGAGCTAGAAGGCTGGCCTGCCCATCAACCAAAAGTCAACAGGCACAGCAGTGACTACCAAGTAGCCTTCACACCAAAGGATCTTCACCGAAATGGACAATCTTCAGGAAACATCCACAAGCACCCAGACGTTACCGGGAAAAGGGAAGGAGGAGAGATGGGCACTGAGAGCCCGAGCGTGGGTCCCTAGAGAGACTGAGTTACGTTTTAAGTCTGAATCAAGCTATGCTTAAATGGCAAAATTAAATTTTTTCAACCATCAGTAGAAACAGAGGTTTAAGGGAAAGTCGAGATCAGTCTTTAAAAAATAAAGAGAAACTGGCCAGGGTAGCACTTCTCAGAGCATCAATCCTGACTAAGGTAGCTATCTTTTCAGTTTGCCCAGGATGGTCCTGCTACACGCTTCTCCCAGGAAGACCAGCAGCTCCCCTTTCACTCTCGACAGGTTTGGATCGGGATGATTTGTAAGGTCTCCCCAGTCATGACCTGTTCAATTTCAAATGCTTTGTCTAGGATTGCTGAGGCTTGTTATGTAGGTTTATACCACTGAATAACAACAATTCTAAATAACAAAATGGAACTGTGCATCAAACGGGGGACAGAGCAGAGGTGAGCCCTAAGAAGCAAGAGCAATGTTGAAAACAGAGCTGTCAGCTTTCCTGGAGGACCTGGAGAAGAGCTTCACCCAGCATGCAGTCCAAGGTGAATTAGAAGAACTGGACTAAATGTTTAAAGAAAAACATTCTATGGATAATTTGTTTGGATTTTCTTTTTTAGATGGAGTCTCACTCTGTTGCCAGGCTGGAGTTCAGTGGCATAATCTCAGCTCACTGCAAACTCCGCCTCCCGGGCTCAAGCAATTCTCCTGCCTCAGCCTCCCAAATAGCTGGGATTACAGGCACCCGCCACTACACCCGGCTAATTTTTTGTATTTTTAGTAGAGACAGAGTTTCACCATGTTGGCCAGGCTGATCTCGTACTTCTGACCATCAGATCTCATGAGAATTCACTCACTATCATGAGAAGAACATGGGGGAATTGCCCCCACAATCCAATCATCTCCCACCAGGTCCCTCCCTCAGCATGTGGGGGTCACAATCCAAGATCAGATATGGGTGGAGACAGAGCCAAACCATATCAATGCCTTTCCTTGAAGGAGCATTGAATGTTGCTGTGATTGATTTTTGAGGGCCAAAATTAAATATCAAAGCTGAAGATACTCTTTTGAATTGGGTGGGTCCCGCAATCATGTGAACACAATCTTTGTCAGCAGTCTGGGCTCAGGTTAAATCAAAACAACTTAGTTTTCAGTGATGTTTAACAACTTTTTTCCACCTCCATCTTATGTTCTTTATTCATCATCTTAATCATTGTGATTCTTTTGCATTTTTATGTTTCTTATTGTTTATCTAATTATAAACGACATCATAAATGATCGTTATTGAGATCTGTTATATTTGACTGTTCTTGTTCATTTATTTCTTTTTTTTTTTTCTTTTCTTTTTTTTT
>NW_016107656.1:1180958-1216108 GCF_001604975.1 Cebus imitator
GATTACAGGCTTGAGCCACCGCGCCAGGCCCCATTTATTTCTTTATCTTTTTCCAAGGAGAGTGATGGAGTTTGGAATTTCCTTCTCAGGGAACTTTACGTTTCAAAGTCAAGTGGAAGTTGCCTGAGGACAATCTCTATTTCTGGGTTTTGTGTTTGAAAACAAAATAATTAGGAGTCTTTGACAGAAGAAAGAGAGAAGATAAGGGATGAGAGAGAATGATTAATCAGACAAGAAGGCAATAGTAGTTAGATTTTTGCTTTTAGCAACTGAAGGAGGGTATAGAAACTCAGAGGAGCAGGAGGGTGGGCCCATCTCTGGCAGCTGGTGCCAAAGCACTGCACCCCAATGTCTAAGGGTTGCACCCAAACTGTGGCGCAGCTTCCAAGGCCTACGAAGCCTTAGGCAAGTGTAATCAATATCAAGGTTGGCCAGAATGGGCCACAGAGAAGTGGAGCTTCCCAAATGTTCTGCTTTGTGTAAGACCACAAAAGCAATAAAGGGATCCTGGCTGGCAACTGGGGACGATAGAAAGAAATAGAGAATTGAGTCCCAGTAATGACACTCTTTAAGTTTTCTATCAGAGTTAGATTAAAATGTATTTTTGAAAAAAAAAAAATGAAGTTAATGGCATGTTTCATTTCTTGACAGTTGGTGCAGAAGAGTACAGATCGATCATACAAAAAGAAAATTCACCAGGAAGTGTACAGATAATGGAAGTGCATAAAAACAGTCCTAAATCTGTCAACATTTTAAATTCAGCCCTTTGAATTAGAGTTGCAAGCAACAGTTGAAATTGACAAATTCAAGTTTCATTTCCAATTGTTATATCCTCTTTGTAGCGGATGCTCCAATGGGCCTTATGTTTGGAAAGGAGGGAAACCAAGGGTGAAAGAGACAGGCAAAAGAACAAGAAAATTGGTGGGTTGGCAAACTAACATCTAAATTATTGAGAGGACCAGGCGTGGTGGCTCATGCCTGTAATCCCAGCACTTTGGAAGGCCGAGGTAGGCAGATTACCCGAGATCAGGAGTTTAAGACCAGCCTGGCCAACATGGCGAAACCCTGTCTCTACTAAAAATACAAAAATTAGCCGGGTGTGGTGGCAGGCACCTGTAGTCCCACCTACTTGGGAGGCTGAGGCAGAAGAATCCCTTCAACCCGGGAGGCAGAGGTTGCAGTGAGCCGAGATCACACCATTGCACTCCATCCTGGGTGACAGAGCAAAACTCCATCTCAAAAAAAAAAAAAAAATTATTGAGAGGAGACTAATATTAAGATGGCTTCATGCTAATATTGCTAATATTAGAGGAGTGACAAGTGGCAATCTTGCCATAGCTCTACATCTTAATGGGCTTCTTTTTCTTTTGTTTGTTTGTTTTAAGTCTTTGTTTTCCAAATTAAAGATCTCTTTTAAATGATGTTATTTTACATACTGTCGCCACCTGGCTTTCTAATGTAAGTTGTCTTTAACATGGAGTAGTTTCTGACTCTGTGAGGAATGGAGCTCTGTCTCTTTTGAGTAGATGTCAAATTGGCATGACTTGCCATCAAGAAACTCAAACAGTTCATGTTCAGCAGAAACAAAGATTATATTTTTTGGGTATAACCTTTTAGGAAAGGTGCTATTGACTTATTAGTCACATTTTATAGTAGCCAGGAAAAAAAATTGACTAAGGAGAAAACTGCTTAAGTATTTTTGAAAGACTTCTATTTTCATGTTAGTATGCTGAATATTTAAATATAATTTTTACTCTTTTTAACAGACATCAGTGGAATTTCAAAAAGTAAGAAATTATTTAAATTGAGGATTAATCTTTAGCATTTTTACTTCCTCATCAACTAAGATTATTGTGCAGTATATACAAAAAAATTCTAAAATCTACAGGAAGGTTTTTTTGTGTGTGTGTGTGTGAGAGAGGCAGAGTTCTTGAGAGCTGAATGTGCTTATAGGTCATTTTAAAGAGACATTTTTACAAAATAATTGCTTGTTAGTAAGTCATTTGCAAGAAATTAACACCATGATACATCTGTAAGTAAATAAGTATCTGATTATGTCAGGGAACCATTTCACCCACATTTTTAGTAATATCTGTAGTATATAAGAACTGAATAAGAGTATTTCAGAGACAAAAAGAGGAGGTTTTTCTAAGAATTTGCTGAGTTAATATTATACACCTCTGTGCATGGCGATGTGACATATTTAGTCTTAGAAGAATTTTCTAAGGAAAAGAACTTTCTACCTGAGGACCCAGATTCAACTGGGTTTGCTCTGGAGAACTGAGTCTTTATCAAGTCTCTGCTAAATCTAGGACTGCTAGCATCAACCTGTATCTGCAGGGCTGCAAGGCTTAATCAAAGCAGTCATGAGGACATAAATCTTGGATGGGATTCCAAGTAAAAAGTGCTTCAACTCTTTGCATTTCAATATCTGTGGTCCTTAGAATAGCTTCTTACTGATGGGAAGTTGAAGATGAGGATGCAATCTAGTCTTGGTAATCCCATTTAGCCCTTGTTCTGTTAGCATAAAGTACAGAAAGTTCTCGTTATCCAAGAATAATAATTGGTACCAGGAGGATCCACTTCACAGTAAATCTGCACAAAATGGGAACCAAAATTTAATAGTAAATAGAAAATAAAAAAGAAAGTTTGACTAGGTTTTTATGAAAAGTGCAGCTAAAATTATGAAAACTGTTTCATATTACATTAAAAACTTTTAGGTTATAATTGTATCTGTTGTGATCATTCTTAGGATAAAAGAGTAATGAACTACTGATTGCTTTTGGGTGGGAAGAATTTTTCCACAAAGTTATCTGATAGCACAGTTTGCATTTGTATTCTTTTGCAAACTAGAAAGAGGATCATTTTTCTTTGTATATATTTTCAAGAATTTTCTCATATTTTACAAGATCTTTTCTTAATCCTTTTTTATTAAAATCATTATTTTCCAAGTATCATCATCCTTGTCAAATTTCTCTTCTTCAGTTGTCAACTGTTCTAACTCTGTGAGATCTTTATTTGCCAGTGGCTTTGTGAATAGGACAGTTCTTTAGCATTCTTTTCAATGACTTTATGTCATCTTATATAGATGGCAATTTTTCTTTCAAGTTAACTTACGTTGTATGGTAGAATGTTTAGACCATCAAATTATCATCAATATTTGGAAAACCAAGATTTTGAAGCATGGCTGGTGACTTTTGCAAATGGGATCAGGCAATTGATATAATTTTTCAGCTTTCGACATCTCGCAATCTCATAATATCAGGGACTTGATAATGAATGTTTCGATAATGAGAATACCTCTATACAACCTTGAAGTTGAGAACAGTATCAGTAGATGGGAAAGGGCCTACAGCCAGTTGTTATTAGTTTCAAAAAATCACCAACACCTTTGCCCCCTATTAAAAAGTAATTGAAAAACCCCGATCTTTACTTTCTTGCTATTTTTCACATTATCAAATAACTTAACCAACATGATGGCAAGGAAGCTCCTTTTATTTTGCCACACAAAGAGACCGCCTGCGCATTGAGGAAACAGGAGATTCTTTGACATACAATATTGGCAGTTAGATTTTATTTTAGCAGTCTCTGCTGACACTCCCTATCATGGCTGTTCCTTGAAGTAGCATTACCCAGTGTATTAGTCAGGGTTCTCTAGAGGAACAGAACTAATGGGATAGATGTATACATAAAGGGGAGTTTATTAAGGAGTATTGACTCACACCATCGTAAAGTGAGGTCCCACGATAGGCTGTCTGCAAGCTGTGGAGCAAGGAAGCCAGTCCAAGTCCCAAAACTTCAAAAGCAGGGAAGCTCACAGTGCAGCCTTCAGTCTGTGTTGAAGGTCTAAGAGTCCCAAAGCTGAAGAACTTGGAGTCTGATGTTCAAGGGCAGGACCCATCCAGCACAGGAGAAAGATGTAGGCTAGAAGACTGAACCAGTCTAGTCTTTTCATGTTCTTCTGCCTGCTTTTATTCTGGCCATGCTGGCAGCTGATTAGATGGTGCCCATCCAGATTGAGGGCGGGTCTGCCTCTCCCAGCCCACTGACTCAAATGTTAAACTCCTTTGGTGACACCCTCACAGACACACCCAGGATCAAAACGTTGCATCCTTCAATCCAATCAAGTTGACACTCAATATTAACCATCACACCCAGTAAATTTTAAGACCCCCTGAAAGAAATAGCCTCAAATTTAAAATGTATAAATGTGAAAGTGTTTAAGAATTCGTGGACATCAACATTTCTCTTTGACATGTACCTAGAAAGAGAAAAGACAGCTTCTGGTTTGGCAAGGACTATAGGAGTTCATCTCGGGGGACCCATGGTTTACATCCTGTAGACACAGCTGAATGTAGTGGTTAAGTGCACGCTGTCTGGGTAAGGATCCCAGCTCTGCCTCTTACTAGCTGTGTAATTTTTAGCAGGTTATTTAACTCCACTGTGCCTCACTTTCCCTCAACAAACAGAAATTCTAATAGTGCCATGAAATAGGATTGTTATGAAAATAAAATGAGCTAATATTTGTGAAACAATCAAAATAGTGAGAACCCATAGGAAGTGCATAAATCATAATTTTTTAAAATAAATACACAAATATGCAAATAGTACAAATCATTAATTACTAAAGAAACCGGAACATCAAGAACCACAACGGAAGCGATTTCTCAGAGGGCTTCAGGTAGCTTCATATTAACCTATGCAAAATTTCTAGGAATTTTACCAAATTAAGCAAAGTATGCAAGAGGTATTCAAATTCCATTTAAAAAAGTTACAGAGCATTGCACATGTTTGTAACATAACTAATAAGCAGTTTCATAATCTGTTTTGAGAGTTGGCTTTCTTACTGCAGACCCAGGACAAGTTCAGGGCTTGAGTCTTCTGATGGTCACTGTGGATCTACCATCTGCTCTTGAAATTGAACACGTGTTTGAGCACCTGCATCAGTTCCTCCTGTGTAAGTTCTAACCAGAGAGGCACCACGAGTCTGTAGTACTCAAGGGCAGGGGAGGGGCATAGACTTGCAAGACTCTTTTACTGTGTTCCTCCCCTGCAATTGACACCTAAGTCAGTCACCCAGTGAAGCCCAAGAACGGCGTCTGAGAGACTCATTGGAAGCCAGTTTCTATGAGCTGAGGATGCATAAGCATGTAGCATCGTGAATGATAATGTAGTTAGATCAAATACATTGTGTTAGGGACCTTCAGAGGCAACAAGGTCTACGTCGTTTTGACCTGAAGAGCCATGACATTGTGAATTATAATGATATTACTCCTTTTATCTCACTGGGAAAGATAGGAAATTAGCCTGGAGTGGAACATGTGACAATAAAGTCTGGAAAGATGGTTCCAGGATCTGCACAGGAAGACATAGTACCTGGAGACATCTTCTGGTTGAACTGATTTGACAATAGCCAAACAGGTAGGCCCTCCTCTCTACCCATTATTCCACATCTTCATTGATAAATCCTATTCCTTAGATGGGCCCATGAATTCTATAATAAATTTTAATAAAATTGTCTGTACAGATAGGAGCCCCATAAAAAATATTGGTATAGGACTGCACACTTTGAGGATTGCCCTGGTAAAGAGTGCTTGCTTCAGAGCTAGACCTCCTTTGTTCAAATCCCAGTTGTGTGCTCTTGAGCAAGGTACTTAATCTCTCTGGATTTTTTTGTTTTTGTTTGTTTTTGTTTTTGTTTTTGTTTTGAGACGGAGGCTCACTCTGTCGCCCAGGCTAGAGTCCAGTGGCACGATCTTGGCTCACTGAACCTCCACCTCCCTCCACCTCCCTGGTTCAAGCAATTCCCATGCCTTAGCCTCCTGAGTAGCTGGGATTACAGGTGCAGGGCTAATTTTTGTATTTTTTAGTAGAGGTAGGGTTTCATCATGTTGGCCAGGCTGGTCTCAAACTCCTCTCTGTTCTTTCGTTTCCTCATGTACAAAATCATCATAATACAGCACAGGTTGTTATAAAGATAAAATAAATTCATCTATGAAAGCCAGTGCCTGGCCCATGGTATGAATTCAATTACTATTTGTTATCATCTATTTCCTCAAAGACTGAATAGTTATGTGGCTTTTGATTGTGTTGTGAAACAGCTTTCCTAAACATTTGGCTATAACATCTTTAAAACATGTAATTTCATCACATGTTAAAGTGGCCTGTTCATAAGAATGATACAATGGATTTGGGGACGTGGGAGGAAGAGTAGAAGGGGGCAAGGGACAAAAGACTACAAATAGGATGCAGAGTATATTGCTCGGGTGGTGCATGCACCAAAATCTCACAAATCACCACTAAAGAACTTGCTCATGTGACCAAACACCACCCGTACCCCAGTAACCTATGGAAACATTTTATAAATAATTTTAAAAAATAAAGTGGCCTGTTTGGGTCAGCCAAATAAGATGAAGAATGAAATAGAAAAAAATAATAAAGTAAGGAAAAGAGAAGTAGGGGAAAGAACCAAAGTTGAGTAGGGGCTGTGGGGGAAGGTGGAGGAAGAAAAGGAAGAATATATGAATGAACATGAGAAATTATTCTTGGCATGTTCGGTGCTAAAATAATGTTGTGACTACCAGTTTGTATGTACCAGCCCCTGTTGATTGGATCCTAGAACTTAAAGGTGTATTTGTCTGTGTTCTTACCACAAAACTACAACAACAAACAAAAGCAAAATAAACACACACACACACACACACACACACACACACACACACACACACACAAAGGAGCACACAAAAAAGGTTTGGAAGTGATGGATATGCTTATTACCTTGATTGTGGTTACAGACAGGTGTGTGCCTATGTCCAAATCCACCAGATTGTGTACATTAAATGTGCAGGGTGTTTTGCATATCAATTATACCTTAATAAAGCTGTTTAAAAAAAAGATGAGCATCTATGTTGTCCTTTTATCTCTCCCAAAATGACTTTTTGAGAGTCAGCAATACCTTGATGAGATTCTATAATATCTGCCTAGGATCTCACCCTGCCTCTCTAATAATTAAGAAGGAAAAGTATTTAAGCTAAGTAACCCCAAGATTAAAAAACAAAACATTACCCAGATAACATGAAATTAAATTCTGCATCCTCAAACTCACATATGTGTGTGTGTGTGTGTGTGTGTGTGTGTGTGTGTGTGTGTATATGAGATGGAGGCTCAGGCTGGAATGCAGTGGCGCTATCTCAGCTCACTGCAATCTCCACCTCCCAGGTTCAAGTGATTCTCTTACCTCAGCCTCCTAAGTAGCTGGGACTATAGGCACGTGCCATCACACCTGGTTAATTTTTTTTTTTTTTTGTACTTTTAGTAGAGACAGGGTTTCTCCATGTTAGTCAGGCTGTTCTCAAACTCCTGACCTCGTGATCCACCTGCTTCGGCCTCCCAAAGTGCCGGGATTACAGGCATGAGCCACTGTGCCCAGCCTATATATATATATTTTGAGATGGAGTCTTGCTCTGTCACCCAGGCTAGAGTGCAGTGGTGTTATCTCAGGTTGCTGCAACCTCCATCTCCTAGGTTCAAGCAAGTCTCCTGACTCAGCCTCCTGAGTAGCTAAGATTACAGGAACCGCCACCATACCCAGCTAAGTTTTGTATTTTTAGTAGAGATGGGGTTTCACCATGTTGGCCAGGCTAGTTTCAAACTCCTGTGATCTGCCCACCTTGGCCTCTCAAAGGGCTGGGATTATAGGCATGAGCCACCGCACCCAGCCCTAAGTAAGATCTTAGAAAAAAAAAAAAAAAAGTATCCTAGTTATAGAGGTTATTGAGACCAGGAAGTTATGCTTTTAATTTCTGAAGAAGCTTCCGGTTTCCCTGAAATGAAGAAGATACAGCTGGGGTCTTATCAGCAGTGAGAATCACAGATAAATATGACTATATTTATGGGGCTTTAAATTACTTTCCATAAAAATAATGTGACATTTGTATTTATATATCCCTGGGTAATGCTTAAACTTAATGCAATTAGTGCTAAGGGGCAGCTAGAGTTTTATATATTATTTTTATTTCTGGAAGATAATCCAAACAAGAGCCAACCACAAGTCCTTCTAACACTGCAATTCCTACTCTTCGTCTATTCTAGGCACACATAGCTCAGTACCACTGAAGATGCATCATTGAGATAAATTCAGGGTATCCTACAAAAATAGTATACCCTTAGGTGGAATGAACAGAAATTAATTTCTGCCATTTGAAAAAATCTTGTTCAACAATGAATATCAGTCTCCTATACCACCTCTGCCCAACCTGCAAAATCGTGGCTGAACAAAACACTCTGTGTTACATAAATGGACACATACACTACCAGACTCTGCTGCAGAATGTGTTTTGAGATTGCAAACATAATTTAATTCTTGACAATTTCTCTCCTTCCCTCTCATATCTCTACCTTTTCTAGGCCAGTATAGATGCTTCTGTTTTCAAGTTTTGTTTCGCTATGATATAATTCTTGTTGTAGTAAACAAGAATCTGCCTACACTTGTGGGTCCCCAGCTACCAAATGCGTCCTATTGAGGGTTCTTCATATGCATTTCACGTGTGCTTAGAAATGTGTCTGGCCAGATTTCAGGTCCTCTTGCATCTGTTCATTCTGATACCTGTGTGAGTAAGAAAGTCTTCTAGTATTTCTATTTTTCTTTAATTCTGAGTATTTCCTGTTTCCTTTTCTTATCCCTCCGTCCTGCCTGGGCTTCTGGTGTTTGAGCCCAGAGGTCCAGATTGAGAGTATAATTAAGTATTCCATCCCTCAACCCCAGGATCCCTGGGAGCAGACTGCTCTGCTGGCCCTGGCCGTGCCCCTGCAGGATACCACCCCTGATGCTGCCTCAGGAGAGCCCCACACAGATTCTGCAGGGCCCCCCACACCCTCCAGACCTGGTGGTCTCCTTCTGGGTAGTGCTTCTGTGTGCACAGAGGTCTGCATCGGACCACAGCTGCAGCTGCTGCCAGTGATGCCTGGGAAGCTTCTAGATACCAACACTGTCTGTTGGCCACTGTCCCCTTCCTTATCTCCCTTATATCACATTCCTTAAGGGAATTACCCAAGCAAAGGGAATATATCCCAATGTCAGCCTAAATAAATAAACCCCCCAGCTATGACTTAAACCCTTTTCTTTTCCTAGAACCCAGATGTAGCGTGTTGGGTGCTGATGACAGATCAGTGAAACTGGTGCAACACTGTGCTCCAAATTACTCCCTGCGGTGACCATGAAGTCTCTAGAGCAGTATCGAGCTGGTCGTCCCTGGTTCCTTTTTCCCTTAGGATGAATTGCCTCCTAGGAACTCCCTTAGCCTAGCAAATAGGCTTTCATCATCTCCTCCTACCCGTCCAGCAGACGTAATAACCAGAAGTGTATAAACTCCTGGAGTGACCACAGTTCTGCCTCAGGTAAGACCTCTCTTCCTTTGAAAAGAACAAAGTCCATCTGAGGCTTAGAATGGGATGACATGGGGAGAATCTCATGGTATTTACAGACCTGAGGTGTGAAGAATACAGAAGGAATGAAGGAGCCTTAGCCGGGCCCTCAACTAAAAAACAACAAAACTAACTTCTAACTAAACGAAATTTACCCTGTTGCCCTCACCTAAGTGAGAACAGCTGGTGGCTTTAAAGTATATCTCAATGGTTCTTTACCGAGCATGTATTTTGCTAAATTTTATACTAAAGTTATAGGTTAGCTTTCACATAATTGCAAATTTGTTTTCTAAGCTATTCAAGGAAGCTTAATTATGGAGCCCTAAAGGAAGTCAAAACTTCTTCTGTGCAATTTAGAAAAATCTACTTGTAATTTAAACTCTGGGCAACAATGTATACTTAGCACACCACACACGGGACATATATGTGCATATGATAACATACAGAGCATATTCTCTAGGGACCATTCTTGAGATTTGGGATGCTGACTAATCATACTCTTGCTCTTCTCTGGGTTCTAATACGTTTGCTGTGTAAACAGGAGACAGATGCGAGGTCAAAGGGTTAGGGAATGTGAGGCTTCCTTCTCCTCCCCCAGCTGAATCTGACTTGCCCTTGTAGCCACAGTTGATGCAGCTGGGGAGGCTCAGTCAGGAGAGGCCTTTCCTGCTGAGTTCACCGCGAGGGAAGGTGAAATGGGAGGCAGTGGAGACGGACCTGCTCCCTGGTGCTGGGTTCCACTTCAGCTTCGGCTCAGTTCAGAGCCTATTGGACTCTCTCATCTCTCCAGTCAAGAAAGTAACTTCTTCCAAAAACAGGTTAGTGTTAGTATAGGTGGAAATAATTGAGAAGCTTCCTGATTTAGTACATCCTGATGATGGTGGCCATATTGGGGGAGAGGGAGGAAGCTCTTATTTTAGGCATTAAAGTGAATTTAAGAAAATGAAAGTGCCTTCCTTAAGAAGAGGCAGAACTAGTTTTTAATATTTTATGGAAGCTACTGGAATATTTTATGAAAGCCTAAGCTGTAGAGAGGCCATCTTTAAAGCAATCATGATATAATAAGCCATGTCTTGAAATGAAATTTTTATCTTAGACCGAATTATTCTATTTTAAATTGGGACTTTTTAATAACAGAGAATTATGTCCAGTTTTTTATGATCACATGTGCACATGCACACAGGAACACACACACAAATAAGCAAAGGAGTGAAAAGATACCCACAAAGACAGCTCTGTGCGAAATTCAATGTGGCATTGTTTCTATCCTTTGGTTTATCAATTTTTTTCCCTAAGGTTTCCAAAATGTTACTTTTCTAATAAGAGAAAAAATGTGTGTGTGCATGGTGTGTGTCCATGCACACGTGTGTGCATGTGCACACATGTGTGCACATGTGAGTTATGTGTCCACGTGTGCTGTGTGCATGTGTGTATGTGTGTGCACATGTGTGTGTTTAAGAAGCAATTCTGTAGCTCCTGAGCATAATCTGGCCTGATGCATAATAGCAGGAATAAACAAAGTCCGACCGTCGCAGCCCCGAGGAAACCTTGGTGGCAGATGAAGGACTGGGAAGAGTAGGAAGGGTAAAGCCAGCAAGATTAAGCAAGACAAGCCCTTAATTCCTAAAAGAATGAGGAATGAGGACATGTGATCTAGCATTGGTCACATGTCCCCATAAGACACATGGCAGTACATTAAAAAACTGTGAAGAAAATTTAATCAACTAAGTGATGACAGCTAAATTCATTCCGATTGTTCGCATTTCAGGATGTGTTACAAGTTGGGCTTCTATAGCTAGTGGATTTCCCCGAAATACTCTTATATGGCAATAGTGCATTTAATTCTTTATTTTCCCATGTTAAAGACATAGTTTTAAC
Organism: Cebus imitator; assembly: GCF_001604975.1. Classification (NCBI taxonomy): domain Eukaryota; kingdom Metazoa; phylum Chordata; class Mammalia; order Primates; family Cebidae; genus Cebus; species Cebus imitator. The sequence continues at coordinate 1,192,260 of NW_016107656.1, forward strand.
TGAAAAAATTAGAGGGGGAATCAAGGAGATGTTGGCAAAAGGATACAGCATTTCAGTGAGACAGGAGGAATCAGTTCAAGAGATGTACTGTGCAGCGTGGTGACTCCAGCTAATAACAACGCATTGCATACTTGAAAAGTGAATGCTTTCACCACCAAAACATGATAAATATGTGAGGAAATGGATATGCTAAATAGCTTGATTTAGCCACTCTACAATGTACACATATGTCAAAACATCATGTCATACCCCATAATGTATACAATTTTTATTTGTCAATTTAAAAACTTTTAAGAAGATAAAATAGAAATGTACATTTAAGACCTATTTGTTTTGTGAGGTGGAGTCTTGCTCTTGTTGCCCAGGCTGGAGTACAATGGCACGATCTTGGCTCACTGCAACCTCCACCTCCCGGGTTCAAGCAATTCTCTTGCCTCAGCCTCCCGAGTAGCTGGGATAACAGGCATGCACCACCACAATTGGCTAATTTTGTATTTTTAGTAGAGACGGGGATTTCTCCATGTTGGTCAGGCTGGTCTCGAACTCCCAACCTCAGGTGATCCGCCCACCTCGGCCTCCCAAAGTGCTGGGATTACAGGCGTGGGCCACCACGCCCAGCCTAAGACCTTATTCTTACAAGTGTACTTTTATTATAAAATATACAACTATAGAAAGAAGGAATAAATTAACACAACTACTGTTAAAATTTTGCTGTAATTTCTTCAGCCAAGGATATTGACTTCCTGCAGGAGATTGATTCTAAGCCACAGACACGTCTTATATGGTGATGGCAAGGTAAAGGAGAGAAGTTAGCCATATAGAGATGAAGGATAGATCAGGCAAAGTAGATTTTCTTCAAGTAGAAGCTGCTGATAATTTTTCTGCCCTTAATGTAATAAAATATCCATGACAAGAGATAATTGTCTTGGTTGATTTTACTGTAGGTGTTCCTATGCACCGACACATAGTGTAGGGCAAAGATAGTGAGCTTGAGCTTGCTGGAGCTTAGTTCCAGACCTACCATTCACGATTCTGTGTCCTTGGGAAGGTTACTTAAACAATCCGAGTCTTGTTTTCTCATCTGTAAATGGAATTACCAATGCCTATTTCAAATGAGAATTGAGAGAATGAAATACTAAACACAGTACTTCCACATATATTTTTTTTGAGACAGGGTCTTGTTCTGTCGTCCAGGCTGGAGTACAATGGTGCAATCACAGCTTACTGAAGCCTTGAACCCTCAGGTTAAAGTGATCCTCCAGCCTTAGCCTCTCAACTACAGGTGTGTGCCATAACACTTGGATAATTTTTTTTGGTAAAGATGGGGTCTCTCTATGCTGCCCTGTCTGGTCTCAAACTCCAGGGCTTATGTGATTCTACCGCCTTAGCCTTCCAAAGTGCTGGGATTACGAGCATGTGCTAGCACACCTAGCCCCTTTTTAAAAGATTCTTTAAAAAATTTAGTTTGACTGGTAAAGTTTTACCCATTCATCTTTCCACTTTAACTGCTTATGCTTTGTTATGTCATTGCTGAACAAGGTGCTTGTGTTTGATACCTAACGAAACAATTGCTGCCCTTAACGTGGCTCTGTCACCTTCCACTAAACCACATATTTTTGATCATGGAGAATCCCTTTCTAAATTTTTGATCTATGCAACTATAACCTCAAACATGTTAATTGGTAACTATAGTGGCCGGAAAATAAAGACCAGTAAGCCAAATTTGAGCTTCTCCTTCATTTCAAGAAAGGGAGAAGTATTACTAAATTAAAATTTGAGGGATGACTTCTTTCCTAGATGTCAACAAAATGAAACTCCTCTTAGTAATTGCTAAAAGAAAAGAATATTATTCATCTATAATTTATCTTTCCTTTTAAATAGATCTTCTCAATTGAGAGGTGAATGAAGAGTATCAATAAACTATTTAAAAGATAAAGTTGGTAAATGAAATTTTATTTTCATTTGAGAGAGTTTACCTTATAAATTTGTTCCAGGGGAAAAGCTCAAATATGATGACATCCGATGTCAATCGTAAAATCAATTACTTAGGTGAAGTGGGGCAATCAATGAAAGAACTGGGCTTTGGGAAGTTTGGTGGCTGGGCTCGTTTCAGATTATGCAGAACAATTAAGAAGACTCACAAACTAGTTTTCTTTATTCTTTAACCTTCTTTTTTTGAGACTGAGTCTCACTCTGTCACCCAGGCTGGAGTGCAGTGGCGCTATCTTGGCTCACTGTAACCACTGCCTTCCAAGTTCAAGCGCTATTCCTGCCTCAGCGTCCTGAGTAGCTAGAACGACAGGCCTATGCCACCAAGCCCTACTAATTTTTTGTATTTTTAGTAGTGATGGGATTTCACCATTTTGGCCAGGCTGGTCTTGAACTCCTGACCTCAAGCAATCCACCTGCCTTGGCCTCCCAAAGTGCTGGGACTACAGGTTTGAGCCACTGCACCCAGCTCCTTAACTTTTAAAATTACTGAATTGCTTATCACCAAGTAAAGTCCTCAGGATCCTCAAGAACTTGAACTCATACAGAATGCTCTGCTCACCTGAGGGCGAGCAGCTGTTAGTAAACACAAATGTTTAGATGATACGGCTACACTAAAATTGTGGAGAAAATTTAGGATAGTAAAGTGTTATGCTCTATATGCCTTGGCTTAAAACGGAATTTTTAAAAAATCCCAATGGTCACATTGCTGTTACTTATCCTAGGGAGAGATTGTTTAAAAGTTCTCCTCTGCAGTAAGCATCACAAGCCCCTGCATGAGTTGATGGGAAAGACAGGACCCTGCAAGGCTGAGTATATTAATCCATTCTCATGCTGCTAATAAAGACGTATCAGACACTGGGTAATTTATAAAGGAGAGAGGTTTAATGGCCACACCGTTCCACATGGCTGGGGAGGCCTCACAATCATGGTGGAAGGCAAAGTAGAAACAAAGGCATGTTTTACACGGGGGCAGACAAGAGAGCGTGTGCAAAGAAACTCCCCTTTATAAAACCATTAGATCTCATGAGACTTAGTCACTATCATGAGAACAGCACTGGAAAGATCTGCCCCCATGAGTCAATTACCTCCCACCAGGTCTCTCCCACAATATGTGGGAATTATGGGAGCTACAGTTCAAGATGAGCTTTGGGCGGGGACACAGCCAAACCATATCAGTAAGTAAGACCATGACAGGGAGTAATAGCCACTTTGGATGCTGGCAGTTGGTGAGCAAGTCAATGTCTCTTGGCCCAGCCACTGAACATTGCATGTCCACATGGATGTTTGCTATCAGTGAGGAAAGGGTTTCCTGGCACCCACAGCTTGCTTCTAATTGTGAGGACTTCCTATTCTGTAGCCCCCTCTCCTGTCTAGGACCCTGGAGGTGTTTGGGCCCCTGATGGAGGGGGAAAGACTATTGCTGTCCTCCCCTACAGCCCTTAAAATGCTGAGGCAGTGGAATCTACTAAAGAGGTCCATTGTCACAGTTCAGAGCATTAGTGCTGTCTCTCCAGCACCAGCCCCACATCCAGATAGCATGGGCAAAGGCTTGAGAGCCCTGCCAGGGCCACAGTGGCACTGAGATTCTCCATTGCTGATGACCCGTGAGGTTTTTCTTCAGAGAGCCTCATCTAAAACAGCTTTGTGTAGGCTCGGGTTCATAGTGATGTAGTGACCTGAATTAATTAATCCACTTACCTGTGGTGAGTAATGGCCTAAGGAATGTGATACAGACCAAAGAGGGCAAAGCTGGAAAGCTCTAGAACACAGCCCATAATGTAACCATAGAACTAGGAAGAAAGCCGTGAAAGAAAAGGTGATCTCCCCGATTCGGAATTTGCCATGCCTCAGAACTTTCTCTTTCTGTGCTATTATTGGTCTTGCTCACAAGATAATTCACTCAGCACAGGCTTTCAGAATTTCTGCTTTTCAACAAATGAATCGAATTCCTTTAAGCCAGCACCAGCCTCCTGGTTGGCTGCCTCTTTTCTCACCTAATGTAATTATTTCCTGTGAAGATGGATTGGAGTTGAGGTTTCATAATGCTGCCGTAATATTTCTCTCTCACTCTCCTGCTTCAAACTCACAGTGACATTTGGGCCATTTTATCCCTCTGCATAAATGCACAGTCCTGCCATCCATCATGCCAAGGGCAACTGTGAATGAAATGAGCATTAAGCACATTCGTTTTCAATGCTGTTAAGCCCATTAAACATATTAGCAGGCCCATTACTTTATTTTCCTACAGTTGTTTTAGCACTGTGACCTCCAGTCATGAAGAAAATGCGAAGCCTTCCCAAGCAAAAACCGCTAATAATGTGGACAGGAGGTGAAGTTCATGTGGGCCAAATCAGATCACTAACGGAAAATTATGCAGGCTCCAGCCTGCCACGTGACGTGGCAAGTGTGAGATACCACACAACCAGGGAAGACACTGAAGCGCCTTCTTTCCCACACACCTAGTTGTACACAACTCATCAATTTGAAAACCAAAAAGTGGAAGTGAAATTAGGAATTTCAGTCTTCATCTACCTCTCTTCTGATCTACCTTTATGTGGCATCTACAGAAGCAGAATAGCCTGAAACTCCAGAAAAATGTAAAAGTTCTTAATTTAAGTTTAAAAAAATAGATTAGAAAATCTTAAGGAAGCTAAAAATAATCTCTAATTGAAGAAGTTACTTCAGAACCAGACTTGGAATCATTTAGCATAACCAACACAGGTACTATCCTCGGCTTGAAGCATAGTGTTTTAATTAATTTATTCTGAGGATAGTGCTGAAAATATATCTATCCACCTAATAGCAGAGAGAAAATTCTCCAACTTTGTCTTCTGGCTAGAGTTGTTTTACCCTTACTGATACGCCTAGTTTACGGTATTCCCCCCCACCCCCACTCACCCCGCCACCATTTCTAGTTTTCGTTTCAATTATCCGTGGTCAGCTGTGTTCTGGAGATAGATGATTACAGTGCAGTAGGATATTTTGAGAGAGAGACCATATTCACATAACTTTATTTATTTTTTATTTGAGATGAAATCTTGCTCTCTCACCCAGGCTGGAGTGCAGAGGCACCATCTCGGCTCACTGCAACTGCCGCCTCCTGAGTTCAAGTAATTCTCCTGCCTCAGCTTCCTGAGTGACTGGGGTACAGTTGCCTACCACCACACCTGGCTAATTTTTGTATTTTTAGTAGAGGTGGGTTTTTGCCATGTTGGCCAGGCTGGTCTCAAACTCCTGACCTCAGGTGATCCACCCGCCTCGCCTCCCAAAGTGCTGGGATTACAGGCGTGAGCTACCTCACCTGGCCTACATTCATATGACTTTTATTACAGTATATTGCTTTAATTGTTCTATTTTATTATTGTTGTTAATAATTTGCTTGCTTAATTTATTAATTAAATTTTACATCAGGTATGTATAGGAAAAAAACAGTTTAAACAGGATTTGGCACTGTGATGGTTAATATTGAATGTCAGCTTGATTAGACTGAAGGATGCAAAGTATTGTTCCTGGGGTGTCTGGGAGGATGCCTCCAAAGGAGATTAACGTTTCAGTCAGTGGACTGGGAGAGGCAGACCCTCCCTCAGTCTGGATGGGCACCATCTAATCAGCTGCCAGTGTGGCCAGAATAAAAGCAGGCAGAGAAACATGGAAGACTAGACTGATTTCGTCTTCCGGCCAACATCTTTCTCCCATGCTGGATGCTTCCTGCTCTTGAACATCAGACTCCACGGTCTGCAGATTTGGGACTCGGACTGGCTTCCTTTCTCCTCAGCTTGCAGATGGCCTATTGTGGGACCTCACCTTGTAACGGTGGGAGTCAATACTCCTTAATAAACTTCTCTTTATGTATACATCAATCCTATTAGTTCTGTCCCTCTAGAGGGCCCTAACTAACACAGGTACTATCCCTGGCTTCAAGCATCCAGGAAACATCCACTTGGATGTTTCCCTGCAAATCAGTGGGAATACCAAACTTACCCTAGGAAAAGCACCACCCTCAGTATCTTTTTGGATATAATGTACCCACATGAAAAAGAGGCTTTCTGCAACAAAAATTGGTGCCATGGAATCTGGAGAAAATGATTTAAAGCTTTTGCAAATTGCTATTGGGAAAAGTTAAACCTAATGTAAAATTTTAAACTATATCCTCAGATTTAAAAATCTCTAGCCTTCCAGTTTCATGTGTAACACTGAGGAACGCTTTGAGCTGTAAGAAAATGAAGACCTATTCTTAATCATAATGACATTTATTGTTTTCATAAAGGGTCAATGGCCTCAGTGTTGATGCAAGCAGCTGAATAATATCATCAGGGAGCAAGACTCTTTCTGTATTTCTGCTCATTCATTCTTATGGGGCTTTTTGTTCTCATGACTGCAGCCTCCCTATCACAACATGGCTGCTGAAGCGCTTGGCATCACATGCAAAGGCAAAGCCAAAGGAAAGAGCAGCCCAGCAGCTGAGGTTCTCTGAAAAAGAACAGTTTTTTTCCGCTAAATTATGAAATCATTAGACTAGAAACTGTATCCATTTTATCTTTGTGCCTTCCACCTTCCCTAGATCAGCTCCAGTAAGGACACATAGCAGATGCTGAAAAATGGTAGAATCAACAGGAAATCATGTAGTATATTCTAATCATGTTTGTCAACAACTATTAGTGGATTTTTTTCTTGTATATCTAGTGTGTCCACATTCTCATCATCCTCACTATTTGCCATTTAGAAGATGGGTAGAATGGTAAAGTATAAATCACACAGTGTGATCTCAGTGAACAGACTTGCTTAAAGTACCCCCTAAAGCAAATTCTGCTCTGTTGAAAAATAAAAATGAATTAACACAAAACATAGTTGGCCTAATTACCACAGCTCAGTGCTAAAGGTGATTTTCTTACTCTGGGGCATAACAAAAATATCTGCATTTGTGATTTTTTTTTAATCCCTGAAGAGTTAAAAATAAATATGACCACCCCTAAACCAAATTTAAAGAATATAAAAACATGTTGCTCCTTTTCTCCATTTTTAGACAGTTAGGTCAAATGGTACATACTTTTAAATGGCTTTTGACTTATACTGTTGGATTCCTTCCATAAAGCTCTCTGTAAGCACTTATGAAAATGTCCCTAAACAGAAAAGCTGTGTTATTGATCATTTGTTCCTGTGTTTGGTGTCCTTACTTTTCTTCTTTGACATGCTGAATTAGGGCAAGTGAGCTGTGGATATGCCTGACTAGAGATGATAAACTGCTGGGAGCTTGTCGTGGGGAATTGCTAGGGTTTGCTTTCTGTGTTCCTACTCCCCACATCTGTGGAGTAGGAATAAAATTTTGCCTTCAGGAGAATCTCCCATCGTGTAGCCTTGCTCAGAAAGATGAACAGCTTCCTTGCCGAAGCCTTTCTTTTCCCTCCAACAAGGGCCACGCTCTGCCAAGCAGATACTCTCTCCTGAAGTCAGAATCCTCTGTGACTCTAGCAAGGCCAGTGAGTATTCTAGGCATTCATTTGCTGTGTGAAAGTAGTGGCATGTGGACTAACCTCTTCTTACTATCTAATCCTTCCAATAAATTCCATTTTGTTCTTAAGATGGCTACAATGGGTTTCTGCTGTTTGCACAAGTGTTTACTAGGTTTTTTTTTTCTTTTTTAAATTAATGACCGCAAATCCTAAAAGATTTGTCAATAATGCCCAGAAGTCATCTGTGGTTCTCTAGGAAGCCGCCCCTCCTCTCCCTGAGATGAGCATTTCTGAGATGATACCTTTCTCCTCAGATTTCCTTCCTCAAATCTTGGCCAACTACCTTGACTCATGCTCCTCCAAAAAGAAAGACATGAGACTTGAATGTCCTCATATTCCCATCATGAAATTACAACCTCACCTGCACCTATATTAGCTTCTCTGCCTTTCCTGCGTGAGAACTGAGTAATCATCTCCACTCCTCGCAGAGGCCTTGGATCATGAAGCAGAAACTGTATGTTGAGGAAAGAAGAGAAATAAAGTAGAAGGAGCTTGGGTTCTGGCAAGATGAATGTCGTAGATGCCACAGTATGCTACACAAATATGTGCCTCCAGGACGGAAGCACTCAATCTCCCAGCTCCTAGGCGTGGTGGCAGTGTGCTGTTGCCAGCTGATCCCTTCTCTGGCATGTTCCCTCAGCTGAAGTGAGCACCACTGTTTAAGGTCAAGCCCCTTCTTTGTAAGAGCCCTCATGCAATGACAGGTCAATGTAAAGATATAAAGGCCTATCCTCCTTGCCCCAATTCTGGACAACTCTGTAGAGCTATCATAGCTCCAGAATGGACCACAGGATAGGCTGAGGTCTTTATTGATTGCATCAGAGTTCAAATTTTCTTATTGCCAAAATCCCATTTTCTTCACTCCTGTGAGCACGCCCGAACACACTCATCAACAAATCTTTTACCAGAGTCTGCTGCTTGGGAAACCTGTCAGGTAACAGTTAGTGCCAGAAGTAGTCTGAGAGGGCAGGCTCTAAAATGAGATTTGGGACCTAGATCACTTGCAGGTAGCTGGCGATGATGATCGCTTAACAGCTGGTAATTACTGGTAGACCTTGGCATGTAGTAGCATGCAATTGTTAAAAATTTTACCATGATGAACTGAGATGTTATACTGATGTTAAGTAATTTACCAGCACGTAAAATGTGTGAGGCATTTTAGAGATAGAGAAAAAGAGGGTAAGAAATATAGAACATAGAGGCCATTGCTAGGGTCAATCAGTGCTTTGGAGGAAAACATGAAAGACTGAGAGTAAATTAATCAGCAAGAAAAGGCCAAATGTGGGGAGGATCCAAGATGTCAGCATAGGAGCAGCTCTAGAGTGCAGTTCCCAGAGAGAATGCAGAGGGTGAGTGATCACCGCATTTCCAAAAGAGTTTTTACTGCCCACAGACCGAGATTCCCGGGTGGAGAAGTGCCACAAGTTTCCAGCCTGGCTGTTTCAGCCGGGGCAGCGCGTCTCCACACAAAAAGTCACTCAAATCTGGGCGGCTGTTTCAACTGGTACCTGGAATGCTTGGGAGACAGAGTCACCTATTCAACTGAAAAAAAAAAGGGGGCTGAAACAGGTAGCCGGGTGATCTGGCTTGGTGAGTCCCACACCCACAAAGACCAGGAATCTGAAACGCTGTGGATGAAGGTCTCACAGCAAGCACAGCTGGACACAGGACCGTCCGGCTCTGTGGGGGGAAGGGCGTCCGCCACTACTGAGGCAGTCTGCCATTACCAAGGCGGACTGCCATAACCGAGGCAGTCTGCAACTTAGAGAGCTTAAAACACAAATCTGTGCAGCTCCAAAATCCGAGAGGGAGTTTACCCACAATCCCCAACCACTCTGAGAGATCGATGGACCCAAGTAGCTCCTGCCAGTACCTTGCATGTTCACTTAGCACTTCTGGGGGTCGCTAGAAACTCCACTTCAGATCGCTCTTCTGACATCATCTGATAAAAGAAAAACTTCAGCCAAATTGAATTTAAAGGAGTTTAAAATAGACAAACTCAACCAATTGTCAGCCATAAAATTTTTAAATTTCCCTATAGACTGGAAGCCACACTTGAAGTTGTCCTGCCTTTCTGGACCAAACCAATGTATTTCATTCATATATATATAATTGCATTTTAGGTTCTGGGGTACATGTAAAGAATATGCAGGATTGTTCCATAGGTACATACATGGCAATGTGGTTTGCTGCCTCCATCCTCATCACCTATATCTGGCATTTCTACCCATGTTATCCCTTCCCAACTCCCTATCCCCTACTGTCCCTTCCCTAGTCCCCCCCAACAGATCTCAGTGTGTGATGGTCCCCTCTCTGTGTCCATGTGTTCTGATTGTTCAACACCTGCCTATGAGTGAGAACATGCGGTGCTTGATTTTCTGTTCCTGTGTCAGTTTGCTGAGAATGATGGTTTCTAGGTTCATCCATATCCCTACAAAGGACACGAACTCATCATTTTTTATGGCTGCATAGTATTTCATGGTATATATGTGTCACACTTTCCCTGTCCAGTCTATCATCGGTGGTCATTTGAGTTGGTTCCAAATCTTTGCTATTATAAGCAGTGCTGCAATGAACATATGTGTGCATGTGTCCTTATGATAGAATGATGTACAATCCTTTGGATGTATACCCAGTAATGGGATTCCTATGTCAAATGGAATTTCTATTTCTAGGTCCTTGAGGAATCGTCACACTGTCTTCCACAATGATTGAACTAATTTATACTCCTACCAACAGTGTAAAAGTGTTCCTATTTCTCCACATATTCTTCAGACTTTTTAATGATTGCCATTCTAACTGGCATAAGATAGTATTTCAGTGTAGTTTTGATTTGCATTTCTCTAATGACCAGTGATGTGAGCAGTTTTTCATATATTTGTTGGCCTCATATATGTCTTCTTTGGAAAAGTGTCGGTTCATATCCTTTGCCTGTATTCGAATGGGTTTGTTTATTTTTTTCTTGTAAATCTGTTTTAGTTGTTTGTAGATTTTGGAAATAAGTCCTTTGTCAGGTGGGTAGATTCCAAAAATTCTTTCCCATTCTGTTGGTTGCTGGTTCACCCTAATGATTGTTTCTTTTGCTGTGCAGAAGCTCTGGAGTTTAATTACATCCCATTTGTCTATTTTGGCTTTTGTTGCTGATGCTTTTGGTGTTTTAGTCATGAAGTCCTTGCCTGTGCCTATGTCCTGAATGGTTTTGCCTACGTTTTCTTCTCGGGATTTTATGGTGTTAGGTCTTTTGTTTAAGCCTTTAATCCATCTGGAGTTAATTTTAGTGTAAGGTGTCAGGAAGCGGTCCAGTTTCTGCTTTCTGCACATGGCTAGCCAGTTTTCCCAACACCATTTATTAAACAGGAATCCTTTCCCCATTGCTTGTTTTTGTTAGGTTTGTCAAAGATCAGATGGTTGTAGATGTGTGGCATTTCCTCCAAGGCCTCTGTTCTATTGCCTTGGACTATATCTCTGTTTTGGGACCAGCACCATGCTGTTTTGATTACTGTAGCCTTGTAGTATAAAGGCAGGTAGCATGATGCCTCCAGCTTGGTTCTTTTTGCTTAGAATTGACTTGGCTATGTGGGCTCTCTTTTGGTTCCATATTAAGTTTGAGGTAGTTTTTCCAATTCTGTGAAGAGGGTCATAGGTAGCTTGATGGGGATAGCATTGAATCTGTAAATTACTTTGGGCAGTATGGCCATTTTCATGATACTGATTCTTCCTAACCATAAGTATGGAATGTTTCTCCATCTGTTTGTGTCCTCTCTTATTTCATTGAACAGTGGTTTGTAGTTCTCCTTGAAGAGGTCCTTTACATCCTTTGTTAGTTGTATTCCTAGGTATTTTATTCTCTTTGCAGCAATTGTGAATGGCAGTTTGTTCTTGATTTGGCTCTCTTTAAGTCTGTTATTGGTGTATAGGAATGCTTGTGATTTCTGCTTATTGATTTTGTATCCTGAGACTTTGCTGAAGTTGCTTATCAGTTTCAGGAGAGTTTGGGCTGAGACAATGGGTTCTTCTAAGTATACAATCATGTCATCTGCAATAGAGACAATTTGACTTCCTCCTTTCCTAATCGAATGTCCTTTATTTCTTTTTCTTGCCTGATTGCTCTAGCTAGAACTTCCAATACTATATTGAATAGGAGTGGTGAGAGAGGGCATCCTTGCCTAGTGCCAGATTTCAAAGGGAATGCTTCCAGTTTTTGCCCATTCAGTATGATATTGGCTGTGGGTTTGTCATAAATATATTTTATTATTTTTAGATATGTTCTGTCAATACCTTGTTTATTGAGAGTTTTGAGCATAAAGTTCTGTTGAATTTTGTCAAAAAGGCCTTCTCTGCATCTATTGAGATAATCACGTGGTTTTTGTCTTTGGTTCTGTTTATGTGGTGAATTACATTTATAGACTTGTATATGTTGAACCAGCCTTGCATACCTGGGATGAATTGTACTTGATCATGGTGGATAAGCTTTTTGATGTGCTGTTGCAATAGATTTGCCAGTATTTTTTGAATATTTTTACATTTATGTTTATCATTGATATTGGCCTGAAGTTTTCTTTTCTTGTTGAGTCCCTGCTGGGTTTTGGTATCAGGATGATGTTGGTCTCATAAAATGATTTGGGGAGGATTCCCTCTTTTTGTATTGTTTGGAATAGTTTCAGAAGGAGTGATACCAGCTCCTCTTTGTATGTCTCGTAGAATTCGGCTGTGAACCCACCGGCACCTGGGCTTATTTTGGTTGGTAAGCTATTATTTGCTGCCTCAACTTCAGCCCTTGTTATTGATCTATTCAGGGTTTCATCTTCTTCCTGGTTTAGGCTTGAGAGGTTGTAAGTGTCCAGGAATTTATCCATTTCTTCCAGGTTTACTGGTTTATGTGCATAGAATTGTTTGTAGTAATCTCTGATGGTGGTTTATATTTTGTGGAATCTGTGGTGATGTCCCCTTTATCATTTTTGTGGCATCTATTTGATTATTCTGTTTTCTTTTTTATTAATCTGGCTACTGGTCTATTTTGTTGATCTTTTCAAAAAACCAGCTCCTGGACTTACTGAGTTTTTGAAGGGTTTTCTGTATCTCTATCTCTTACAGTTCTGCTCTGATCTTAGTTATTTCTTGTATTCTGCTAGCTTTTGAGTTTTTTTGACCTTGCTCCTCCTATTTTGACGATATTTGCTCCTCTATTTCGACCTTGCTCCTCCTTCAATTTTGACGATAGGGTGTCGATTTCAGATCTTTCCTTGCTTCTCATGTGGGCATTTATTGCTGTAAATTTTCTTCTAGACACTGCTTTAAATGTGTCCCAGAGATTCTGGTATGTTGCGTCTTCGTTCTCGTTGGTTTCAAGGAACATCTTTATTTCTGCCTTCATTTCATTGTTTATCCAGACAACATTCAAGAGACAGTTGTTCAGTTTCCATGAATTTGTGTGGTTCTGAGTTAGTTTCTGAATTCTGAGTTCTAATTTGATTGCCCTGTGGTCTGAGAGACTGTTTGTTATTATTTCCATTCTTTTGTATTTGCTGAGGAGGGTTTTACTTCCAATTATGTGGTCAATTTTAGAGTAGGCGTGATGTGGTGCTGAGAAGAATGTATATTCTGTGGATTTGGGGTGGACAGTTCTGTAAATATCTGTTAGGTTTGCTTGGTCCAGGTCTGAGTTCAAGTCCTGGATATCCTTGTTAATTTTCTGTCTTGTTGATCTGTCTAATATTGACAGTGGAGTGTTAAAGTCTCCCACTATTATTGTGTGGGAGTCTAAGTCTCTTTGTAGGTCATTAAGAACTTGCTTTATGTATATGGGTGCTCCTGTATTGGGTGCATATATATTTAGGATCATTAGTTCTTCTTGCTGCATTTACCATTATGTAATGCCCTTCTTTGTCTCTTTTGATCTTTGTTGGTTTAAAGTCTCTTTTATCAGAGACTAGGATTACAATTCCTGCTTTTTTTTGCTCTCCATTTGCTTGATAAATCTTCCTCGATCCCTTTATTTCGAGCCTTTGTGTATCCTTGCATGTGAGATTGGTTTCCTGGACACAGCACACCAATGGGTTTTGACTTTTATCCAATTTGCCAGTCTGTGTCTTTTGACTGGGGCATTTGCATTTAAAGTTAAGCCCATTTATATTTAAGGTTAATATTGTTATATGTGAATTTGATCCTACCATTTTGATGCCAGCTGGTTGTTTTGTCCATTAGTTGATGCAGTTTCTTCATTGTGTCAATGCTCTTTACCATTTGGTACATTTTTGGAGTGTTTGGTACTGGTTGTTCTTTTCTGTGTTTAGTGCTTCTTTCAGGAGCTCTTGTAAGGCAGGCCTGGTGGTGATGAAATCTCTGAGCAACTGCTTGTTCGTAAAGGATTTTCTTTCTCCTTTGCTTATAAAGCTTAGTTTGGCTAGATATTAAATTCTAGGTTGAAAGTTCTTTTCTTTAAGGTTGTTGAATATTGGCCCCCACTCTCTTCTGCATTGTAGGGTTTCTGCTGAGAGATCTGCTGTGAGTCTGATGGGCTTCCCTTTGTGGGTAACCCAACCTTTCTCTCTGGCTGCCCTTAGCATTTTTTCCTCATTTCAACCCTGGTGAATTTGATGATTATGTGTCTTGGTGTTGCTCTTCTTGAGGAATATCTTTGCGGTGTTCTTTGTATTTCCTGGACATGAATGTTGGCCTTCCTTGCTAGGTTGGGGAAATACTCCTGGATAATATCCTGAAGAGTGTTTTCCAGCTTGGATTCATTCTCCTTGTCACGTTCAGGTACACCTATCAAACGTAGATTAGGTCTTTTCACATAATCCCATATTTCTTGGAGGCTTTGTTCATTTCTTTTCACTCTTTTTTCTCTAATCTTGCCTTCTTGTTTCACTTCATTGAGTTGGTCTTCAATCTCTGATATCCTTTCTTCTGCTTGGTCAATTCAGCTTTTGAAACTTGTTTATGTTTCACGAAGTTCTCGTGTTGTGTTTTCCAGCTCCATCAGTTTATTTATATTCCTCTCTATGCTGTTTATTCTCATTAGCATTTCGTCAAATCTTTTTTTAAGGTTCTTAGTTTCTTTGCATAGGGTTATAACATGATCTTTTAGCTCAGAGAATTTTGTTATTACCCACTTCCTGAAGCCTGTTTCTGTCAATTCATCAGACTCATTCTTCATCCAGCCTTGTTCCCTTGCTGGTGAGGAGTTGTGATCCTTTGGAGGAGGAGAGGCATTCTGGTTTTGGGTATTTTCGTCCTGTTTGTGCTGGTTTCTTCCCATCTTTGTGGATTTATCTACCTGTGGTCTTTGTGGTTGGTGATTTTCAGATGGGGTCTCTGAGTGGACGTCCTTTTTGTTGCTGATGAAGTTATTTCTTTCTGTTTCTCAGTTTTCCTTCTAACAGTCAGGCCCCTCTGCTGTAGGACTGCTGGAGGTCCATTTGAGACCCTGCTTGCCCGGGGATCACCTGCAGTGGCTTCTGCTTTTTTGCTGGGAACTGCAATCCAGAGTTATTCCTATTTGACCATCTTGGATCCTATGCTCCGATGTATTTCTTTAATGTATTTGATTGAAGTCTCATGCCTCCCTAAATTGTATAAAACCAAGCTGTGCCCCAACCATCTTGGACAGATGTTCTCAGAACTTCCTGAGGGTTGTGTCATGGGCTATGGTCTCTCCTAGTTGGCTCAGCATAAATCCCTTAGAATATTTTAGAGTTTGACTCTTTTCATCAAAAAATTAACACTTTGCTCTTTTTAACAAACATTTTCCCTTTTCCCCTCAACTCTTCCCCCACCTTATCTTCTGGAAACCACGATTCTATTCCCTACTTTTTGAGTTAAACTTTCTTTGATTTCACCTATAAGTGAGATTATACAGTATTCATCTTTCTGTCCATGGTTTATTTCTCTTGGAATAATGTCCTCTAGATTCACCCATATTGTCACAAATAACAGACCTTTATTTTTTTTTTTTGAAGGCTGAATCATATTTCATTGTATACATGTACCCTGTCTTTCCCCATTCATCCACTGATGGACACTTAGGTTGATTCCATATTTTGACTATTGTGAGTAATGCTGCAGTGAACATGAGTGTGCAAATGTCTCTTTGACATGCTGATTTAAATTCCTCTGGCTATACACTTAGAAGTGGGATTGCTGGGCTGGGCATGGTAGCTCATGCCTGTAATCTCAGCACTTTGGG
Source organism: Cebus imitator (assembly GCF_001604975.1). Taxonomy (NCBI): domain Eukaryota; kingdom Metazoa; phylum Chordata; class Mammalia; order Primates; family Cebidae; genus Cebus; species Cebus imitator. The sequence continues at coordinate 1,207,950 of NW_016107656.1, forward strand.
AGTCCAAGGCGGGTGGATCACGAGGTCAAGAGATCGAGACCATCCTGATCAACATGGTGAAACTCCGTCTCTACTAAAAATACAAAAATTACCTGGACATGGTGGTGCATACCTGTAGTCCCACCTACTCGGGTGGCTGAGGCAGGAGAATTGCTTGAACCCAGGAGATGGAGGTTGTGGTGAGCCAAGATTGCGCCATTGCACTCCATCCTGGGTAACAAGAAAAAACCTCTGTCAAAAAAAAAAAAAAAAAAGAAGTCGGATTGCTGGATCTAAGTGCCTTCTTAATTGCTGTCCACCATAATTTAAGATCTCCACTGTTTTTACAACACCTTAGGCATGAAATTCTCTACACCATTTTCCTGAGTCAGTTCCCTTGGGCAGAGCTACAGAGCTTTGTCCTGAATAAAGGCTACTGCTCTCCTAGCACAGGAACTTTGCAGACTGCACAGGAGCGTGTGTGCAGATAATAGCCTCCTTATCCTGGTGACATCCCTGCTCTATTGGATGCTGGAGAGAGGGAGAATGATAACCTCCTGCCTTCTCAGCTTGCCTTCTCCTTGTGGAACCTCTGCCCTAGGAATGACAGGAGTAGGACCTGGAGCCCCAGTATTCAGTCTGCTGGTCCTGAAATAGTATTTCCACCCTATGAGTGGGGTCTAGAATGGAGCCTCAGCCCTTTTGGCTATGTATGATAGAAACTTCTGTATAAAAGAGCTTCTGCAGGAGGTCGTGTATGATAAGAACAAAGCTTCTCATCACAGAGGAGGCAAGAAACATCAGCCGCCTGCATTCCTGGAGTGAAACTGGAGCCCTATTCTGGGACACAGGAGGGAAAGGGATCCCCTGGATCATATTCTTGGCTGCACTGCCTGAAATTGAGGCCCCAGAGCAGTGTTTTCATAAGACAGAGCTTGGAGGTGGGGAGGGGAGAAGCATTTGTGGCTCAGGGGATACTGTTAAAGTGAATTAAATATGGCCCGAAAAGGACTCTGTACTTCTATATTTGAGTCCTTGTGAACAAACTGCAACCTAGTTTAATAGGTAGGCAAGATTGAAAACCTAACTTAGGAGTATGCACCTGTAGCAATAGCTGAATCTTGGCCAATTCCAGTGGTAGTACTTCAACCATTTGTACATTGCTGAGTGTTCAAGCTGTGTTCAAATAAGGCAAATGCCGACTTGTAACCAATCCAGCCGCTCTGTACCTCACTTCCAATTTCTGTACCTTATTTTCCTTTTTTGTCTATAAATCTTCTTTCACTACATGGCTGCACTGGAGTCTCTGTGAATCTGCTGTGATTCTGGGGGCTGCTCAATTTGAGAATCATTCATTACTCAATTAAACTCCTTTAAATTTAATTCAGCTGAAGCTTTTCCTTTATCAACACACACTCTGCTGTTACAAAGATTTAGTAGATTTTCTGGAATAAGCGTTTCTTTGTTTGCTGTATGCCCTCAGAACAATTTGCACAAACTTTAGAGAACAATTTTTTTAAACTTTTGTAGTAAAACAGTTGCTATTCTCAGTGGGCCTCTGTGCTTCTCACTTCTTCTTTCTGTTAATAATCGCAGTTAATTGATTCTTGACAAAAGTACAAAGGGAATTTAATGGTGGAAAGGATAATTGTTTCAACAATTGATGCTGGAACAATTGGATATTTATATGCTAAAAAATTACCCTTTTTTTTTTACCTCACTCTGTATAGAAAAATTAATTTAAAACAGATAAAGACCTTAAGGTAAGAGTTAACAGTATAAAACTTCTGAAGACATAAGAGAAAATCCAAGCAGTCACAAGTTAGAAAAACTTTTCATAATTTGGCTTTCTGTGCTACCCAGAGGAGGGCCCATATGACATTGTTCTGGATTCCATTGTAACTTAAAGGGAAACTTTCAGAATGTCTGGAGCCCTTGATGTCCTGCAAATAAGGGAGGAGGATGTCCTCAAGTTTTCTTGCAGCAGGGACCCAATTAGGCGGCACCAACCTTGACTTCCAAATGGAACAGTGCACATCTGTAAAAGGAAAAGCGACAGCATCTGCTTCCTAAATCTGAAGAGGACCTGAGAGTAGCTTCTGCTGGTGGTTTGCACTGTTGTTGCCATTGAAAACTCTGCTGATGACAGTGTTATCCCTTCTGGAATACTGGTCAGTGGGCTGCCCTGAAGTTTGCTGCTGCCACTGGAGTCACTGCTATTGCTGACTGTTTTACTCCTGAAACTTTCACTAATCAGATCCAGGCAGCCTTCTGGGAGCTACTGCTTTAGGCGATTACTGATCCCAGGGCTGACCACAAGCCTCTCACAGAGGTGTCTTATGCTAACCTGCCTACCATTGCTTTGGGTCATATGGATTCTCCTCTGTGCTGTGAACATTGCCATTCCCTGCAACAACAAGGGCGCTCACTCAGTGGGTCTGATGTGGTGGATGGCAGCCCAAAAAGTTCTGCACATGCGTGGTACCATCTCCTGTGAACACCCACCATGTCTGATCCCTACATCTACAGAGATCCCAAAGAGATTGAAAAGAAAGAACAGGCTGCTGCTGAAAAAGCTGAGGCTAAGGAGGGAGGGACTGCCCTAGCTCCTGAGTGCACTGCTACTCAGCCTGAGGTTGCAGCCTGCTCTGAAGGTGTGCAGGTCACAGGTGCCCCCTGTGTCCATTCAGTAGGTCCATACTATAGACTGAAGCACTCAGTCTGCCATGGAAGACTGGTCCACAGCTCCCACTGCTTGGGCCACTGAGTGGGTAGGAAAAACCACTGAGTGGTCTTAAGCCATTTGCCCCAGGCTCCTAAGCAAGGTGGAAATAAGGTTGATGGAAAATAAACATCAGTTCTTGAAAAAAAAAGAAGTTTTTTTTTTTTTTAATAATTAGGACACAAAAGTACAAAGTATAAAAGAAAAAATTCGAGTAAATTGGATTTCATCAAAATTAGAAATTCTTGGTCCTCAAAAGAAATTTAAGAAAATGCAAAGGTAAGCCACAGACTAAGAAAATATTTCAAATATTTTCAGATACAGAATTTGTATCTGAAAACACATAAATAACTCAATAATAAGACAAATAACCCAAATAAAGATGAGCAAAAGATTTAAACAGATACTTAAAGAAGACATAGAAAAAGAAAATAAGTACATACACTAGGTGCTCAATATTGCTGTTTATAAAGGAAATGTAAATCAAAACCACAATGAGATATCACTAAACAACCGTAAAAATTGTTCTAATTAGAAAGGCCAATCATACCTAGTGTTGGTGAGGAAGCAGAGTGATTGGAATGACCATACACTGTGGGAACATTACCTGGAACACCTTTGGAAGACTGTCAGTTTTTTAAAAAACATAAACCTGTTCTACCATGCTGCCATTTCAATCTTAGGTTTTGCCTAAGAGAAATGAAAGCACGTGCCCATACAAACACTTGTACATAATCTTCATAGCAGCTTTACTCTTGATAGCCTGTAACTGGACAGAACCCAAATGTCCATCAACAGGTAAAGGAATAAAGAACTTGTGGAGGAATAATATAAAGATGTACCACTCAGAAACAAAAAGAAATAAACTATTGATACAGACAATTGAATGAATGTTTTAAGTATGATGCTAGGTAAAAGAAAGCAGAAACAAATGCTTATAGACTGTATAATTTCGTTTATATAAAACTCTTAGAAAGGCAAAACTAGGTTGGTGCAAAAGTAATTGCAGTTTCAGACCGTAAATTTTAAATCATTACAACTAGGCTCAAACACATCTTTATTAATCAAAATAGGAACCATTACAATCAATACATTTTTGTGAACGATAAATAAGTTTATTTATTTCTGAGGCAAAAAAAATCCTTGCTTCAGGATTCGACAAACTCTTGGAAAGCATTTTCTGCATCCTGCTGGGTGGAAGTGTTTTCCCTGCCAAAGTTGTCAAGATGCTTGAAGAAGTGGTAGTTGGCTGGCGAGAAGTCAGACGAATATGGCAGATGAGGCAAAATTTCATAGCCCAATTCATTCAACTTTTGAAGTATTAGTTGTGCAAATGTGCAGTTGGGTGTGGTCGTGAAGAAGAATTGGGTCCTTTCTGTTGACCAGTGCCAGCTTTAGGCATTGCCGTTTTCGGTGCCTCTCACTGATTTGCTGAGCATACTTTTCCAGTATAATGATTTCACCTGGATTCAGAAAGCTGCAGTGGATCAGACCAGCAGCAGACCACCAAACAGCGACCATGATCTTTCTTTGGTGCAAGTTTGGCTTTGGGAAGTGCTTTGGAGCTTTTCAGTCCAATCACTGAGCTGGTCGTCACTGGTTGTCATATAAAGTCCATCTCTCATTGCACGGCACAATCTGATTGAGAAATGGTTTGTTGTGTAGAATGAGAGGACAACACTTCAAAATGACAATTTTTAAAATTTTCAGTCAGCACATGAGGCATCTGTTTATCAAGCTTTTCCACCTTTTCAATTTGCTTCAAATGCTGAACAACCATAGAATGGTCGACACTGAGGTATTTGGCACCTTCTCATGTAGTTGTAAAATGATCAGCTTCAATGATTTCTCTCAATTGGTCATTGTCAACTTCTGATGTCCGGTCACTATGCTCCTCATCTTCAAGGCTCTCGTCTGCTTTGCAAAGCTTCTTGAATCACCACTGCACTGTACATTCATTAGCAGTTCCGGGGGCAAATGTGTTGACATTGTCAATTGTCTCTGCTGCGTTATGACCCATTTTAAACTCAAATAAGAAAATCGCTCAAATCTGCCATTTATCTAACATCATTTCCATAGTCTAACATAAACATCAAGTATTAAGTCGTAAACAAAAAAAAAAAAAAAAAAAAAAAAAAAAAAAAAAAAAAAAAAAACATAAAATGAGAAATGCGTATTAAGATGATGCAATACACATTTCTCACTTTATGTTGTGAGATGTAACCACATTTAAGTATGTTCCAATATCAGATGCCAAATTCCAACAATGCAAAAAACCACAATTTCTTTTGCACTCATCTAATATAATGATAGGAAGTATGTCAGTGATTACCAAGAGCCAGATGACGGTGGAGTGAGGTACAGTAAAGAGGCTGAAGGGGACTTTTAGGGGCAATGAATATGTTCTATGTCATGATTGTTGTGATTGTCATGCAGCTGCATACATTTATCAAAACTCATCAAATGGCTCACCTAAAATTAATTTATTTCATTTTGCATGTAAATTATCCTTAACGTAGTTGAAAATAGTGAATATGTTCAGTATATCATATACATAAAATTGTAAAACACCAAAATAATATGATGTACTGTTTGTAAAGATGTGTGTGTTACAAGTGTAAAATGATACATGGAAAAATATTCCCATTTAAGACCATGGTTACCTCTTGGGAGGGAGGAAAAAGAAGAGGTGGACTTTGGGAACTTTCTTTGTATCTATAAAGCTTTGTTTCTCTCTATATACCTTTCCTCCCTTCTTTTCTCCTTTTTTCCTTCTCTCCATCCTTCTTTTTTCTTTCTTATTTGGATAGATTTTCTATTTTAGAACAGTTTTAGATTTGTAGAAACATTTGAGCAGGTAGCTCAGATAGTTCCGGTATAACACCATCCCCCTCACAAGTTTCCATATTAGTAACATCTTGCATTACTGTGATACATTTGTTACAATTAATGAACTGATAATGATACATTATTATTAAATGAAGTCCATAGTTTCCGCTAAGGCATACTTTTCTTATTGTACAGCTCTATTAGTTTTGACAAATAATATCATATGTCCGCCATTACAATATCATACAGAATACTTTTGTTCCCCTAAAAACCCCAGTGTTTCACCTATTTGTCCCTTTCACCCTTTCTCTGACCCCATGACAACGACTCAACTTTTTACTGTGTTTATAATTTTCCCTTGTCTACACATCATATAGTTAGAATCATACCACATGGAGCCTGCTTTCAGACTGGCTTCACTTAGCAATATGCATTTACATTTCCTCCATGTCTTTTTGTGGCTTGATAGCTTGTTTATTTTTATTACTAAATAATGTTCCATTGTCCAGTTATACCACAGTTTGTTTATCCATTTGTCTTTTGAAGAACATCTTGGTTGTTTACAGTTTTTGGCAATCATTAGTAAAGCTGCTATAAATATACCTGTGCAGATTTTTGTATAGCCATAAGTTTTCAGCTTAATTGTGTAAATATCTAGGAGCATGATTGCTGGATTATATGGAAAGACTATGCTTGGCTTTGTAGAAACTGCCAAACTGTCATCCAAAGTGATCCTGTCTTTGTACAGTCTGGCAATGAATGAGAGTTCCTGCTGCTCCACATCTTTGCCAGCATTTGATGTTGTCAGTGTTTGGGGTTTTAGCCATTTTGATAAGCATGTAGTCATATTTCATTTTAATTTGTAATTTTCTGATTAAAAAGTGATGTGAACATCTTTTCACATGCTTATTTTCTATCTGTATGCTTCTTTGGCGAGGTGTCTCTTCAAATGTTTTGTCCATTTTTAAATTGGATTGTTTTCTTATTATTAAGTTTTAAGATTTTTTTTTGTATATTTTGGGGACAAGCCCTTTATCAAATATGTGTTTTTTAAATATCTATTTCCAGTTCATGGCTTATTTTCTCATTCTCATTGACAGTGCTTTTTGCAATATAGAAATTTTTAATTTTAATAAGGTCCAACTTAACAATTTTTTCTTCTATGCATTGTACTTTTGATGTTTTACCTAAAAATTCATCACCAAATCCAAGATCCTCTAGATTTTCTCCTGTTATCTTCTAGAAGTTTTATATCTTTTGCATGTAAAATGTAGGCCTCTGTTGGATTCAGTTGCTAACATTTTGTTGAGGATTTCTATATCTCAGCTTTTTTTTCCTTTCTTGTAATCATTTTTCTGGCTTTGGCATTTGCGTAACGTTGGCCTCATAGAATGAGTTTCCTTCTTTCCGCTTATATTACCCATCTAGCTGTTTTTGCAGGTTGTCTACTTTTTTGCATTAGAGCCATTCACATATTAGTTCTATGTAAATTCCCTATTTGATATTTCAAAATCTATGTCATATCTGAGTCTGATTCAGATGCTTGCCTTTTCTTTTCAGTTTATTTTTTTTTTTAACCTTCTATCATGACTGGTAATTTTTGATGAAAGGCAGCTATAGTGTATTGGGTAATAGGAACTGAGGTCACTAGGTTTTTAATGTGAGGTTCTATGTTAGTCTGGCTAGGAGCTGACCATGTTTAATGTTTGCTGTGGCTATGGGCGCCAGAGGATTCCCTTTCTTCCAGCTCCCTTGCTTATTTCTCTCCTCTGTTGTCTTTGGATTGCCAATGAACTCCTTAAACAGAGTCTGTGTCTTACAGTTCTCTTAGTTGTAAACCATTGTCCATGATAGAGTCCTGTGAATGTGGTGTAAGATGCTGAGGTGGGGAAGTGTTCTATAATCTTACGGTTAAATCTCAATATTTTAGTTCGCCTGAACCCCTAGGCTTGACCTTCTGAAGTCTTTCTTAGCCATTTTTCCCCTCTCCTTTGTGATATAAGAAAGCTGGGAGGTGGAGGTGGAGGTGGAGGCTGGAGTTACCTAATTGTCCTTTCCTCAGGTCAGATAAGGTTATGGTAAAATTGTTTCCAAGAACTACTTTGGTGAACACTCTGTGTGTATTTCAAAATGGTTACTTCTAGGGGCATATTTCAAAAGGGTTACTTTCCCCTCCTTACTAAAACAGGAAGGGATTTTTCTCTGATCTTCACCAGAAAACATGGTGTGATTTCTGGAGGTAAAACCAACAAAAGTGAGGGATTTTACTAACATTGGAAACCTAGGAGTTTTTAACTTTTAAGGTAGACCACACTCAGCCTCCTGGAATTTGTGAAAATTACCATTTAATATTTCTATTAGTTACTGACTCCAGCAGCTTCTGCTCCTGGTAAACGGATCTTCCTGGGGTTTTCTTTATTCATCTGTCTTTCTAGTTTTGTGGAGGTAGCTTGCCTTGTGACCTGAATTCTCTGACAGATCTAAGAAAAGTCATTGATTTTCAGTTTGTTCAGCTTTTCTCTTGTGAGAATCAGAGTGATGATTTCCAAGCGCTTTACACATTAAAACTCAAACAGGAAGCTGCTTTTTATTTTCCTTTTCCTCTCTTTCTTTCCTTTTTTTTTTCTTT
>NW_016107656.1:1216152-1222072 GCF_001604975.1 Cebus imitator
TTTCTTTCTTTCCTTCCTTCCTTCCTTCCTTCCTTCCTTCCTTCCTTCTTTCTTTCTTTCTTTCTTTCTTTCCTTCTTTCTTTCCTTCTTTCTTTCTTTCTTTCTTCTGCCTTCTCTTCCCTTCCTTCTCATTCTTCCTTCTTTGTTTCTGAAGCAAATACAGCAAACTATTAACATCTGTTCAATCTCAATGATTCATATTCTCCTAAATTCAGGCTAGAGGGAAAGGTAGTAGCATTCTTTTGAAGACAATCTGTGTTCATTGAGTTCACTTTGAATTCACTGTGTTCAAAGTGAATTTACATTCCAGCCTTACTTTACAATCACTGAGATAAAACGGGTTTCAGTTTTTATAACAATATCTACTCAGCCAAATCAGAAAGAGAGCACACAGACCTCCGAAGCTCATTACTGGTTCTTTGGAGCCTTAGCAAAGTATTTTAGGGCATTTTATTATTTAACACTGAAGCATCTTTGATGGGAAGATAGTTCTTTGAAAGCCATTCCCTGTGTATCCTATTCACCTGCCTTCCTTCCAGGAAGCAGTCAGTAAGGTTAGTGCAAGTTTTCAATGAGTTGGACTTGGAGAAAAAGGCCCCCAGTTAACTAATCATGTTTACATAGTGTTCAAGTTTAAGCACCATATTAAACCAACACACCCAGATTTTTCAGTTATTTAAGATTCTTCTTATCACTATTAGTCATTATTACAATAATAGTGACAATAAATAGCCTCTTCAGCATGTAATTCTGATGTTTGTTTTTTTGTATAAATGGTTTAACCACACTTACTGCTAAAAATTTTATTTTATCTTATGCATAAGGAAAATCCATGCTTTATTAGAAATTTACATCTTGCTAGGATCTTGTAGACTAACTTGCATTCATAGTATTTGTTTTTTCTTCGCAGTACACACCAAATAGTTTGTCATGAGCTTAGAGTTCCCTAAAAATAAGTTACCTCCCAGCTACAGGTGCTGCTGAATGTTAGATTTCTCTCCTTGCAATGGCTAGATTTTGTCATATGCCCTTCTGCTGGAGGCGGGATGGGATTTCATACCTGTGTTAGTTTTCTAGAGCTGCCATAGCAAAGTGTCACAGACTGAGTGGCTTAAACAACAGACATTCATTTTCTCAAAATTCGGAAAGCTATGTGTCCAAGATGAAGGTGTCAGCAGGGTTGGTTTCTGCTGAGGCCTCTCTCCTTGGCTCACAGATGACCATCTTCTTCCTGTGTCTTCACTTGGTCTTTTCCCTGTGTGTGTTTGTGTCTTCATCTCCTCTCCTTATTATACAGACACCTGTCACTTTAGAATTGGGCTCATTCTAATGATCTCATTTTAACTTAAAAACCCAATCTCCAAATACAGTCACATTCTAAAATACTGGGGGTTGGGACTTCAACATACAAATTGTGAGTACGGAGAAATAATTCAGCCCATAAACATGCTAGAGGCAGTGAAGGGAGGAAAATAACATTTTTTGAAAGCACTTTGTATTTGAAGCAATTTACAAATTATGTCACCCTCACAAAGTCTTATGAGGTAGGAGTTTTTATTTCTGATTTACAGACGAGGAATCCAAAACACAGAGCCAGGCAGTTACAAAGTGGAAGAGTCAAAATGAACACCTGGGTCTGACTGGCTTCAAAGTCCGTGTTCTGTCCACTAGCATGTCCTTGAGCTCTCCTTTATGTCTAAAACTCTTCACTTCTCTGGGCCTTGTCTCTTACAATCTCTCCACTGAATGACTTGTACTCTCGGCTTCACTGCTCACTCCCCAAACCAAATCATCAACCAGTAGATTTGGGAAAATAAAGATGGCCCATTGCCATCAGAACTGGTAATGGTCCTTGATATGGTTTGGCTATGTTTCCACCCAAATCTCATCTTGAATGATAATCCCCACAATCCCCATGTGTCTAGGGAGACACCAGGAGTGAGGTGATTGGATTGTGGGGGCGCTTTTTTCGATGCTGTTCTTATGAGAGTAAGTTCTAACAAGATCTGATGGTTTTATAAGGCAGTTTTCCCTGCTCTTGCTTGCTCTTCTCTCTCTTATCTGCTGCCACGTAAGATGTGCCTCTTCCCCTTCTGCTATGATTGTAACTTTCCTGAGGCCTCCCCAGCCTGGTGGAACTGCGAGACAATTAAACCTCTTTTCTTTATAAATTACCCAGTCTCAGGTATGTCTTTACAGCGGTTTGAGATTGGACTAATACAGCCCTTGTCCTAGAGCAACCTAAAGACTCACCCCTTCCTTCCTGCCTCTGGGTCAGCACAAACTCAGTAACCTGAGTAGCACATCTGCTTGGGAAGTTTCCCATGATGGATCTTCTCAGCTTTGGGTGCTCCAGATATCACTTAAAGCAAACAAATCCTCAGGAATCTGGCACCATGTTCAGAAGCAGTTGCTGTGGGGATACCTGTTTTCCTTAGGCACTGTGTCCTAGAATCTCTCTTCTAAATTAGGAGCATTTTCTCAACTAGGACTCATGGTAAAATAATCTCTTAGCACAGGCCTATCCAGGGCTAAAAACATTGATGAAACATTTGTGTTGCTTCTTTTGAAACCTACAAATAGGGCCCGCCTTGCACGTAGGCAGAGGAGACAGCTGCCCGTGGGATGGTTTTGGGACACCCAGGATAATGTCCTGGGTTAAAGAACTTTGTCTCCCACTCAATGCCACTCTTGTGTTTTGTAGGTTCAGTGTGCTTTTTAATTGCCTAGATTTTTCACTCTATTATTCTGATATAAATTATTTTTGTATTATTGAGGAATTAACTCATATTCCATTTACAGTTCTCAGACTAAATCCCAAGCAATTGCTTCCTCGAAATTTCCACATTTGCAGATGAGCTAGGTTGATTTGCAAAAGGTTTAGAGCTAATCCAACCGTTTGATTAATACCGATGCTGACACAAGGGCCAAAAGAGAGTCACTGAGCTTCAGTCTTCAGCTCTGCTAGGCAAAAACACACATATTATCCCACATATCTATTTATGCAGCCTGTCCTCCAGGCTGATCTGCTTCCATTTAAGGAAATTTTCTCAGTATTTGTACTGCAGAGTAAATATAAATTTATCAAAGCTTGGGTATTTGCCATTGTATAAAATAAAAAATATAAATGTAGAGAAAAATTATTAGAACTAGAAGGGGATTTAGAGATCATTTATTTCAACCTGATTTTGTGGCTGAGAAAACTCAAGTTTAGTAAAATAAAGCAATTCATTCAAGGCTTCACAATTAGTTAGTGGCAGAACTAGACATTCAATCCAAGTCCTGGCCTCTCACGACAGCACTATTTCCTACTATACACTGTGAATATTTACGCAAGTTCACACATATGCTTGTTATAAGTTGTCTCTACCTCCTTTCAGAAATGGATTTAGAAAAAAACATTGTTCAGGCTAAACGTAACTTAGGAGAAAGCTACGTCTTACTCTATAAAGATATTCAAATAAGTTCTGATTTATGCCACCTTAAAAGAATGAGGAAATGTGATATTTAAAATGGCATATATACCATCTATTTCCTAAGTTTTATTCCAATTTACAGTAAATATTTTTAAACCTCTGTGTGCAGTTCCTGTACTTCTATGATGTAGCTCTGAGTCTAAACTAACAGCCGAAAAAGAAGATACTAGGCGATAGATGTGCCAAAAGCAGGGTCATTTACAGAAAACGCCCCGAAACATTCTGAGGATCACCGTCAAAGATTATGGACCCAAAGTTCGATCTGTTTGGGTTCATGGGGCCACGCTGACATAAATAATGTTGCTCTCCTTCTGCCAAGTTGATCTAACCTTCAGATAGTCCGCATCATTCTTGGGAGCAGGTACTTACTGTGATGCAAAGGACTTTTCTCAGATCCTGCCACCTGGGGTCTTGTTCAACACATTTGGAAATGATTCTTCCATCCCTTGCACTTTATAGTAGCTGTTATCTGTGACGACCCTGCTCTATTGATGGCACGTGCTGTCTAGTACCATACTTACTTGTGTTCCTGTCCCTTCTCTCTCATTAGATCAAAGATGACCATTTTCAGGTGTTTGTGCCATTACAGGACCCAAGGGCTTGCTTTTGTGTGTAATAAGAAATATTTGTTGAGTAAATAAATGACTACGTGCACACTGCCTGAGACAAAAAAAAATACATCTGTTACAAACTAAATGCACAAGAAAATACAATATATTTAATGTGTTTAAGAATTTAAAAGTTTAAAAAGAAAGGTGTATTTCTTTTTCTTTTTTTCTTTTTTTTTTTTTTTTGAGATAGAGTCTCACTCTGTTGCCCAGGCTAGAGTGCAGTGGCACAATCTTGGTTCACTGCAACCTTTGCCTCCCAGGTTCAAGCAATTCTCTTCCTCAGCCTCTTGAGTAGCTGGGATTATAGGTGCCTGCCACCACACCCAGCTAATTTTTGTATTTTTAATAGAAAGGTGTATTTCTTATAGAATATATGAGGGATCATTATTCATATAATCACACTTTTCTGTCCAGTGGATGGATTTATCTATTGTCCTTGGACATAAACTTGTATTAGGGAATATAATTGACATGGAAGATGTCTATGGGAATGCCTAAAGTAGCCATGTTTCTACTGTAGTGAAAGAAAGTTAGACTGGCCCATATGTCTTAATTTACAGGTAAGGCAATCAAGGCCTGGGAAATTATCTCTTTTCAAGGTTGAAAAGCAAGGTAATGGCGGACTTCCATATTTGCTATAGATGTCAAACGGGGATTTTTAAAAAACATATTTATGAGCTGTAAGAATGCATGCACCTGCATGCACTTATGATTCTTTTTTTTTTTTGCCTCCAAGCTTGAAATTAACTTTTAGAAAATAATTTAAATTATCACTGGAGTAGTTACAGTTCTTATGTGAGACTGTCATTACCTTAGCTTAACTTTGTGAAGACCGTCCTAGTTCTAATGGGGATTAAATACCAACACATATTATTTGAGTTGGGAAAGAAAGATAGCACAAAGGGATAGCCCTGGTATTCTAATTTCTCATGATACAGTAGATTATTTTTTTGCTGGGCACAGCAGGAGTCTCACTACATTGCCCAAGTTGGTCTCGAACTCCTGAGCTCAAGAAATTCTCCTGCCCTAGCCTCCCAAGTAGCTAGGACTACAGATGCATACAACTGTGCCCAGCTTATCTTCATTGCGCTTTAACAGATTCTTTTTTCCCCTTCTGGCTGGCTTTTATCCAGAGCCTGAATTCCCCATTACGGGACTGTCACCAGCTCACATCACTCTATGCTGGATCATTGTCCTCAGTGTAATACCTGACTCTGGGCTTCCTCTCTCATGACCATAGCTCTCAAATGCTCCCTACCTCCTCCTTTTCTTTCTTCCCAAATCTTTGCTCCATACACTCTGAAAGTCATATTGCAGAAGCTTTAAAGATGTTCTAAATGCAAACCAACAAAACAAATTTTTTCCTTTTTCACAACTTAGAAAACACATGGAATATATACAAGTTTAGTAAAATAATGTGCAATGCATTTTGGTGTCTTCTCTTTTTTAAAAAAAATAATATTGGTTGTGGGACAACTGCATGTCCGCATGCAAAAACATGAATTTATATCCTTATTCATATCATATACAACATTTAACTCAAAATGAATTGTAGACCTAAATGTAACAGTGAAAGCTATAAAACTTCTTGAAGAAGGGTCAGGCATGGTGGCTCACGCCTGTAATCCCAGCACTTTGGGAGGCCGAGGTAGGCAGATCATGAGGTCAGGAGTTCGAGACTGGCCTGGCCAACATGATGAAACCCCATCTCTACTAAAGATGCTAAAATTAGCTGGGCGTGGTGGTTCATGCCTGTAATCCCAGCTGCTTAGGAGGCTGAGGCAGAAGAATCACTTGAGCCCGGCAGGCAGAGGTTTCAGTGAGCCGAGATCG
>NW_016107656.1:1222282-1229076 GCF_001604975.1 Cebus imitator
AAAAAAACAACTTCTTGAAGAAAATGTAAAAGTAAATCTTTATGACCTTGAGTTGGGCAGAAAGATTTTTAGATAAATTTTCTTTAAAAAATTGATAAATTGAACTTCATCAAATTAGAAATTGTTGTGCTTCAAAAGACATCATCAATAAAATGAAAAGATATGCCTCACACTGGAAGAAAATATTTGCTAATCATACATCAGTTAAACCAAGTTTAGCCTAAACTGCCTCCTTCATATTTTAAGTTTGGCTTAAATGTTTCCCTGTACCTCATGAGCTATGCATCATAGTGTGTTGTAGCCTGAATGGAGTTGTATACAGACTGTGGCCACTTCTTGTGCCAGTCACCAAGTTTTAGCCAATCAAAGGTGGCCAACCATTCAAACTGCGTTCCAATAACGCAAAGGCTGAGCTGTAACCAATCTAGCAGTTTCTGTACCTCAATTCTGTTTTCTTACGTCACTTTCCTTTCTCTGTCCATAAATCTTCTTCCACCAAGTAGCTGTGCTGGAGTGTCTGAGCCTACTTTGGCTCAGGACACTGCCCGATTCTCAAATCGTTCTTTTCCCAGTTAAATTGTTAAATTTAATTTTGCTACAGTTTTTTTTTAAACATATCTAATAAAGAAATATATCAGGGACTCTCATAATTCAATAATCAGATTAAGAATCCAAGGACAAAATGCACAAAAGATTTGAACATGTATGAATGGTCAATGAGCACATGAAAATATGCTCAACAACATTAGTCATGAGGGGAATTAGGACTACAATGAGATACCACTACATACACACCCACTAGAAAAACTATACTCAGAAAGACTAACAATACCAACTGGAGGGTGTGAAGCAACTAAAACAATCATACATTGCTTGTGGAAATGTAAAGTAGTACAGCCACTTTGAAAATAAGTTAGCAGTTCCTTTAAAAGTTAAATATAAGCTTTTCATATGACTCAGCAATTCCACTCCTACAGATATATTCAAAAGAAGTAGGAATATATTTCTACCCAAAGACTTATACACAAATGTTCATAGCAGCATTGTTTATATTAACCTCAAACTAGAAACAATCCAAATGTCTGTCAATTGGTGGCTGGATAACATGATATGGTGTATCCATGTGATGGGCTATTCAGCAATAAAAAGAATGTATTGATACACAGTTAACATGGATGGACCTCAAAAACACCAGTGAAAGAGGTGAAAGAAGCCAGGCACAAAAGACTGCATATTTATTGTGTGATTCTATTTATATAAAATATGCAGAAGCTCCACGTGCTCTGGCTTACGCCTGTAATCCAGCACTTTGGAAAGCCAAGGCAGGTTGATCACTTTAGGTCAGGAATTCAAGGCCAGCCTGGCCAACATGGTGAAATCCCTGTCTCTACTAAAAATACAAAAAATAGCCCCAAGTGGTGGCACATGCATGTAATCCCGAGCTACTCTGGAGACTGAGGCAGGAGAATTGCTTGAACCCAGGAGGTGGAGTTTGCAGTGAGTCGAGATCACACCAGAAAATAAAAATAAAATCTAAAATATCCAGAAAAGATACACTTAAGGAGACAGAAAGCAAACCGGTGGTTGCCTGTGGCTAGAAATGGAAGCCGAGGTGGACTGCAAATGGGCAGGGGGAAACTTTCTGGGGTGTTGGAAATGTCCTAATACTGGATTATGATAATGGTTTTGTAACTAAATTTACCAAAAATCACTGAATTGTACACTTACAATGGGTGATTGTTATGGTGTGTAAATTATACCTCAACGAAGCTGCTTTAAAAATTAAAAATGATACAGGTCAAAGCCTACTAAACTGATATCTTGATTCACGAATGGCTCATGAGCTATTGTGGTAACGTTGCCTAATTGTATAGTAAGCAAACTCTCCTAAACTTCACACTAAAAGTTCATAAACTTATGAAGTTAATGTTCTTAAACTCAAGATCCTTAAACTTTTCACTGAAAGCTCTCTTCACTTCTTGCCTTAACTGGAAGTAGGATACCAGTTTTATCTCCCAATGCTATGTCCAGATGTCCTGAAAACATAGTCCCATATCCTTCTTCTGTGAAGTTCCCCCAGCAGGGGTTTTCCCTCCTCTTCCCCCTTCTCCATCTAATTATTGGCAATGTTCTCCGATGGTACTTCCTTAATCTTGCTGGCTTCTCTCTATTTCTACTCCTCAGACTTACTGTCTTTTGCCTTGATTACTGAAACAACTTGTATTTGGTGTTTTAATTCTAATCTTCCTTTACAAGAGACAGACACTTCTTAAGCACACAATCTTTACCTGCTAGTCCCTGTTTAAACATTGTAATGGCTGCCAGTGCTCACAGGATGAAGTCTCAACTCAGCAAGGCAAGCAGAGTGTCTGGCAGACAATGATTCATAAAATTTGTTGAAAGATAGAACATGTCATTGATTTTTCTTCTACTTTTCTTCTACCTATCTTGTAAGTCTGGGTGTCTGCCCTGCAAATGAAACTCCTCTAGAACAAGGATTTGTGTGTTTAAACTCATTTGTCTCCCCCAGCCCACAGCACAATGTACTTCACAGAGTGGGAGTCCGATGTGCATTTGTAAGTGAATGGATGGAAGAGGACTTCTTGAAGAGCTGTGTTAGGACCCAAAGTTGCTGGCTCCCAGGATGCTCTTGGCTTTGGTTTAACCCGCAAAGCAAACAAGAGGCTCCTAGTACAATATGCAAACTCACCGAATGTTCTACATTCCTGAAATCTGCCTGGGGACTCATCACTCAGACATTGTTTTGACTTAGGAGAGTTGATGAGCTCTGTTCTGGACTCCATTCAGCAGCCTCCTCTTGCCAGGCACTCCTAGAATCTTCCAGAGAGGAAGAGGAACACATGTAGTGTTTATATTGAATGTGGAGATTTAACAGATACCATCCATATATGTGGTAATAGTTTGTATCCCAAATGTCACTAGAAAGGCTTTGTCCATCTCATAGTATCAAGCCTGGCAAAATGACAAATTTGTTTTACAGAAAGTAGTAAAGGAAAACCTCTCATTGTCCTTTCCTTTCCATCATCTTGAAAATAAACACTGTCAATGTACATCTTCCTGGTTCACTGCTAAAACGGTGAAGCAGCTTAACGAATTACTCTGCTGCCTATGTCTAAAAGGATCATTTTCCTTTTATTCTAAAAGTTTGGCTGAGACATTTTTCAAAAGAAGGGCTGGATAACTATTTCTTACACAAAGCTCTTACTTAAAAAAAAAAAATTACCATTGCATTCAGCCAAATTAAGGCTGCCTTCTGTTCGGAGAGAATAGAATTCTTATAAAAGACTTTATATGTGATCATTTTGACTTTTATCTTGGCCTTCAAAGTAATAGATTTAATTAGATTATTTCTTCAGAAGGAAAAAGAGTAAAATAAAATAGCTGGGATTTGTGAAGAACAAAAATTCTCATTGAACTCACTTCTCAGAGAGAATCATTTTGAAATGTTATCTTTTGAATTACATTTTAAAATGGTCTTAGAATATTTTTATAGCTGTTCCCCTGTATACTCCATTCTTGCCATCTCCTTGTTTTTGCTTATGTTTTTGACTTAGTCTGGAAAACCATTCTTTCTTTTCCAAAGTGCCCAGTTTAAGTGTCATTTGCTCTAGGAGGCCTGCCCCTAAAACTACAGCTGTCTCTGAGTAAGCTTCTGAAGAGCCGTTCACTGCATTTGAGCAGATAGTCAAAGGGGGATGGGGGTGGGGGAGGGGAACACATCAGACTCAGGTGTAATTTGAAAAGGATATTATGATATATTTTGAAATTTCAAAATAACCTACTATTTGTTGTTAGGGCTAAGCAAACAAATCAGTCTTCTTGAGGCAGTGAAAGGCAGCCTCTTTTGCCCTTTACCCTTCTTCATATCAGAATCTCCAGATACAATGCTTTAAAATTGAGTGAAACTAACATGGAGTCTACACCACACAGTGCACTTAACATGGAATAGTCAACATGTGTAAAGCTCTTAACAGTGTACAAAGGGCTCAAGCACGGTTTTCGATTGGTCCTTATTAAAGTCTTGCAGGCGGGGTCAGTATTACCACTTTCCTTTTGGACAAAGTAGCTGAGTGTCAGAAGTTCACCTCTGTCATGATATAAGTAGTAAAGAGAAGACCCAGGCTGGGACTCATATTTAGTTTGCTTTCTTTTATATCACGTTATGATCCCTAATTTTTAATGCCTGGTATCTCTGAATTTCTTGAGAATTTTTCCCTCAATTTCCTCATTGTGTTTAGTACAATGATGGGTGGGTGGATGGAGTTGCTACAAAGAGAGATTTGAGTATAACATATAAAGCAGTTACAGGATTAAAATTGAAGGGAAAATATTTTTGATTGTCTAACACCCTATTAGTATAAATTTTTAAATGTATGATATACTAATAGGGTGTTAGACAATGAAAAATATTTTTCCCTCCAATTTTATTCCTGTAACAGCATTATATATTATACTTAAATCTCTCTTTTTTAGATGTTAACCACGATTATTCATTTGAAACAGCTGGAAAAACTCAGAACCAAAAATTTTGATCAGGGTTATAAGCCAATCATAGAAGCAAAAAGAAAAAAAGCCGCTGTGATATTCCTTTTCTGTTCAATAAGAATTATTTCTCTTCTCAATACACATTTGAGCATGCTTATTTGTATTTTAAACAGACTTTTCAAATGAAAACCAACATGGCTTTTGCTAAAGACATTAAGACAATGAGTAAACTTGTCATGGTTTTTCATATGAATATAGACTTCCTTTGTCAGGCTTCAGTGATGAAGCCAAGTTATAATAACTGGACTAAGAGGGCCTGTACACAAGAGAAATACGTGACATTTTTGTATGGCAAAACGGAGCACCTGTGCAATCTAGCTATGGCCTCTATGTGAATTTAGAAACAGAGGGAACTTGTGTGGGTCTTTGATTCCAGATAACTATTGACTGAAATTGAAGTAAATATTCCAAGTTAATCAAAACGGACTCTTCCCGAGGCTAGGAAAACTGGGTCTCTTGTCAGCTCTCACTAATGAAGACAAAATAAACAGTGCTTCCAGTTAATCACTGACACATGAACTACTTGCAGTGGGAAAATTCCATGTCATTCAAAGTACTCTTCAAATGCGTAAGGACCACAACATATGTTTCTTCAAAGTTTGACACTAAATAAATTTTAAGATTTTTAAAAGTAATATTTCCAAATGAATGATTTCCCCCCATACATTTCCAGCTCCATGAAGAATTTACCTCTTGATTATTGAGACGCTACTATGCGCCAGGGGCTTTCAAGTGCATTCTTTTATTTTCACTCAATTATTATTACAGTAGTCTTAGGCTCTTGGTACAATACTACACTGTTTTCAACTACCAGTGATTGGCAGAAAAAATAAAAAACATTTAGAAAGTTTCGATAAGGTGTGGGTTTTTTTGTTTGTCTTTGTTTGTTTGAGACAGAGCCTCACCCTGTCTCCTAGGCTGAGTGCAGTGGCACGGTCTCAGCTCAGTGCAGCTTCAACCTCCTGGGCTCAAGCCTCTCACCTCAGCCTCCACGGGCACGTACCATTACACCTGGCCAATTTTGTTATTTTTTTGAAGAGATGAGGCGTCTGGCTGTTGCCCAGGCTGTAGTAAGATTTTTATTATCATATTTGACAGATGTTTTCTACAAAGGAGAAAAATCAGAACCTCAAAATTTCAAGAAATATGAAAATTATCTTCATTAGAACAAGTGGTACAAATAAAAATGCTATCAAAATAAATTCTTTTGCCCCTAAATGAGACTTTATATTCATCAAATCCTCTGCAATTATTTCATACTAATTATTTTATTTCAGAGCTGGACGAATTATAGGAATTACATGATAATTATTTTGAACTAGAACAGATCAAACTTCTGCAACTTCCCCAGTGTTACACCCCTATAATTTTTCTATCTAAATATTTTTTAAATTAACATTAATGTTGAAAATTTTCTTCAAATGTCATATTTAAATACTTTTTCTCCAAGGACTACATCATCCTTCCACTACTTAACCAATCTGATGGCTTCTGGCCAAAATAAACTCTTCAGCAAAAGTTACGTTCATGTGTTTACCACAGTGTAGTTATTTAAACACTTGAATTCCAGAAAATGAAGTTTTAAAACATGTTTAGGTAAATAGTTTTTAACATTATCCAAATGGCTCAGTTAACTCCATTTACAAAATTATGAGCAATTTCTGTTGCAAAGCAAACTTTAATTTCTGCAGAAGCTTATTCTATCAATCTCTTAAGAATAACTCTTAGTATGGGTCATCCAAATTTTCTGAATTGACCTAAATTATTAATATGCAGCCATTTCCCAGAGACATAGCATAACCAAACTCCAAGCACAATTTAGAGTCAGAATAAAAACTTCTAGTCACAACTGAGACTGTGCTATATTTAAGAAATGATACTCATTTTACTGAACTGTTTGTGGCTTCAATTTCACAGTCTATCTGAAAATTCTGTGTAAATAGATGTTTAAAACTTATTTGCTTTACCTGGGGTGACGACACCCACATTTGTGACTGAGCCAATAAAAGTCAAATGCAGCAAGCAAATTAGTGTTCGAAACTCATTTTTTGCTGTGCTCTTAGATTGGATTTCTGGGCCATGCACCCTGGCTCCTACCTGTAATTCCAGCACTTTGGGAGGCTGAGCGGGGCAGATCACCTGAAGTCAGTAGTTTAAGGCCAGTCTGGCTAACCCTGGTCTACTAAAATACAAAAAACTTTGTCTCTACTAAAATACAAAAAATTGGC